>NC_068331.1:22222270-22528920 GCF_000147395.1 Oryza glaberrima | reverse complement strand
GCAGTGTCAAGCAAGAATGCTAACCACGTGGCTACAGAACTTGAGATTCTGAGGGTTGACGCCCATGATCGAGAGGCCAGTGAAGACCAGCTCCGGCTTCCACGGCAGTAGAACGAACTTCATCACCATGGTCCACCTCGTGGTGATCTCGTACGGCCCTGTCTAAAAACCCCACCACCAATCCAGTCACGAGTTCTTCGCAAAATGCGCTGCAAATCTGTTACGATTGAAATTGGGAAATGCAGTGCGGGGTAGCAGCTCAACCTGCTCGACGTGGTGGAGGTAGAAGTCGGGGCGGAAGAGGAGCTTGAGGAGGCGGATGTTGAGGAGGTAGCCGTCGATGGTGTCGTGGCGGGTGATGGGGTCGCGGAAGCGGACGCGGTCGTCGTACGCCGAGCGGTCGACGCCGACGTCGTCGAACAGGTGGGGGAGGTCCTCCCGCAGGAACTCCGCCAGCCTCTCCGCCTCCGCCGCCGGCAGCCCGCCCTTCTCCTCCTCCGCCGCCGCGGGGGCTACCGCCTGTACCGCGAGGCGGGGCCTCCGCCCCCTGGAGGATAGGGAGTGCGCTGCGGCGGGTTTCCGCTGCCGGAGAGAGGCGGCGGCGGCCGGCGCCGGTGGTGGGAGGATGAGGAGGCGGGAGAGGAGGGATGTGGCCGCCATTGATGCCGTTTGTTCTCTCTCTCTCCCTTTCCTCCTGCGTCTCCTTTTTCCCGTTGGATTTTTGCGATTTTTTATTGGTTTTTGAATTTTCGTGAATTCTGCGCGCGTGTTAAAATTTGAGCCAGGAGATTTTCTTTTTGTCGTGTTTAAACATGATAGGGGCTTTGTAAATTTTGTTTTGTAGCCATAGAATCGGAAGGTAGCAGATACTACCAGAAAGCTTATTACGAACAAACAAGACGAAAGGTCTAATGTGTTGGTTTATGTCAAGATTTTGCATGAAGGAATTCATCCGATAGATCGTCTATTTGCCTAATTTCGAATTCTCATTAAAGAACGCAATAAACTTTGCATATTTAACAACAAAGGCTTACTCCAAATGGATCAATTTTCAAAATAAACAAGAAACGATGTCTGTAACTCTTTTTATGAAGAAAAAACCCTACAAGCATGGCGAGTCCAACATAACTTTTTGTGAGTTGTGATATCATGACATGAATAGCAGCAAGAGGAACACAGGCAAACGAGTCAACATTTACAGTCCTGACTCCCACAAGTCAGATTAGCATTCTACAGACAGACTAACAGCATACATCAGGATTAGATTTACAGTGGTTAAATATGTTAATTGGTCATTGTCAGTACAGGGTAGGCTTGCCCATGGTGGCACAGCAAAATTACATTTCATTTCCATCCTTTAATAAAAGATACCTGGAACAATCTCTCAAATGCTTTTACTCATGGTGGCACAGCAAAATTACGCCTCATTTCCATCCTTTAGTAAAAGATATCTGGAACAATCTCTCAAATGCTTCACAAGATAACCACTGCTATCTACTGTCAACCTGCTGCAGGTCATCGTCAGTCAGTTTTTCTCCAAGACACTTGATTTCCATGAAGGCTTTGCGGAGTATTTCCTTTGCAACTCTGAAGTTATCTGCTGATACAGCTCCCTTCTCTGCACATTTGATAGCATCATGAATGAGATCATTATACCTTGAAGTTGAAGAATCCATGTAGCAATTTCCATTCTCAAGATTATGCCCAATTAATTCTGGCCCAGTCTTTGCCCTCTTTGTCCATCGCTTCGCGATGCATGTCTCCGGAAGCACCATGATTCCAGCTAAGATGAAAACTCCAAGCACATGCCTGCACAATATTGCTGAGAAAGCGTACCTGCAGCAATCGCACCAAGCCTTCTTCTCGGCAACATTGTAGAAAACAGTGTGCCTTGTTGGAGGATCATCTCTGTCAACATAGTACTTGGAGTAAGGTCCATCCTGATGAACCTTAACAGCATAATGCTGCAATGCTTCAAACAACTCCGTTTGGAATATTTCAAACACGGCATTGGTGTAGATGCTCCTTGCTTGTTTTTCCAAGGCTATATTGGTTTTCAGGATCTGTTCCGGATGAGATGAACCAAGATCTTTCTGAGTTTCATGTACATACAAATTGTCTATGTGTTGGTCAAATTTAGTGGTAAATTCATCGAGAGGAACTCTTGTGCTGAAGTTATTCCTAAAAAACCTACCGATTGTTTCTCCTCTCTGGGTCAATGTCAATTCTGCAAAGAAGGAGCTTGTTGTCAGGTATGCAGGAACCCATCTGTGTCTTGCTTCAAATATTGATCGCAACCAACTGTTCTCCCTCAGGCCATATTTGTCAAGAATAGTACCCCAGAACATATCAAAAGCAACCTCAGTATAACACTCATTGATGCATCTTCTGAGCTCATCATGGAGATTGGGAAATCTCACGTAGTCGTCAGACAACTTCTTCTTGCATCTAGACAAAATTCGCCATCTACAAAGACGATGGAAACACTGAGGAAATACTTTTGCAACTGCTGATGCAATTGCTTTGCCTTCATCAGTTGTAAAGGAAAACGGCAACCGTCTACCCACTGCTGTCAGCCATGTCTCAAATAGCCAGGTATATGAAGATTCTGTCCTATCCAAAACAAGTGCACAACCAAAAGGAACAGTATCACCATGGTGATTCACACCCGTGAAAGCTGCAAAGGGTAACATATTCTCATTTTTACTATAAGTAGTGTCAAAATAAACAGCATCCCCAAAGTATGTGTATGACATTCTGGCTCTAGCATCAGCCCAAACTGCATTGCTAACACAGTTCTTACTGTCAACTTGTATGGAGTAGAAAAAACCAGAGTTCTCCGACTGCATTCTCTTCAAGTAGTTGAAAAGGCCTTGCGCATCTGTATCTCCAAACACATTCCGGCGCAGCTCCTGCAATTGATTATCATGCTCTGCGCACTTTCCAGAGAGGCGACGGAGCTGGACCTCCCGCACCCTGTCTGGGCTAAGAATCACATGAGTATGCTCCAGGACCAACTTTGTGATGACCCATTTTTCCGGACCCCTCCTCACCACTTCCATCATCGCTGGGCAGCCATCCCTTATCGAGAGCCGCTTCCTCTTTTTCTTGTCGCTAGGCTCGGCATCCTTCTTCTTGTGATGTCCCTCTTTCAGGCACACAAAACGCTTCATGATAAGTAGCTCAACACCCTTCCTCCGCTCGCTGCGCGACCGGGCGACGCGGATGCCGAACCCAAGGCGCAGCGCATACGCATTGTAGAATGCCCGTGCAGCTCCATCGGACTCAAACTCCATGCCTAGGCATGGGTCATCGTTTGTGCCCAACCCATCAGCAGCCATCAGCCGACCGTTGCCAACAGACGACGGACGGGGACGGATGCTACGCATCTCAGAAGGCATCAGACCTGTTCCTTGATCAGTATTGCTGGTGCCTGTATCATCCTCAACATCCATGTAACCTTCAACCAGCTCATCATCTTCACTTGATGTATACTCCATTGAAAAGCTCTACAAACTCAAATGAAAAGGAGAATTTCTCTTGCGACGAAGCAGGGGGCGGATCCAACTTGGGAACCCCCAAATTTTGGGGGAAACAAACAATAAACTGTTACTTGTATTAAGGTTAAGGCTCTGAAATAGCTTCTTCCAGATCTAGAAGAGAAGCTAGGGTTAACGAACGAACGTGAGCAAATTGCAGACAGAAATTGTCCCGGTGGGGTGGGAGAGAGAGAGATGAATCAGAAAGAGGCTCACCAGGACGACGCGAGCTCGGGGACGGCGGCCGAGCTGGTGGGCGACGCTAATGGAGACGGCGGCGGACGAGCTCGGGTACGGTGGTAGAGGTGGCGGCGGCGGCGGCGGTCGCGGACGAGCGTAAAACGGATGGGCAGACGGATGGATGGAGTGAAACGAAGGAATTCGCTCTCCCGATGGCAGGTTCCAAAGTTACACACGAATTGGATCATAGGGCCGCGAATTGAGTGGCATATACTGAAAATTGTCGATATTCCACGTATATCTCAATATTTTTAGGCTGTGTTTAGATCCATATGTAAAGTTTTGACGTATTACATCGGATATATGGACACAAATTTAAAGTATTAAACGCAGTCTAATAATAAAACAAATTATAGAATCCACCTGTAAACCGTGAGACGAATTTATTAAGCCTAATTAATCTGTCATTAGCAAATGTTTACTGTAGCACCACATTGTCAAATCATGACGCAATTAGGCTTAGAAGATTCGTCTCGTAATTTACATGCAATCTGTGTAATTAATTTTTTCTATATTTAATGTTCCATACATATGTCCAAACATTCGATATGATAGGGCGTAAAATTTTGCCAGGTATCTAAACAGAGCCTTACTATGCTATTTTTTATGATGACTGGTGGCCCACATATCAGAAAAACATTAACAAACTCAGTTAGAGATTGTGTCGACAACAAACTTCTCAGACCACCCGTGACCACTAACTACAGCTCCGCGCACCACCACCAGCGCTCTTTCTCCATGAACCACCAACGTTTCTCCTCTCCGCCTTTGCATGCGTAGCTGCACCCTATAGTTATAGCCATGTCTTTTCTCCTCCCCTATCGCCATGCACACTATTGTCATTGTCGTCGTTGAGGTTGGGATTGTTGGGCTTGCAAAGACTTAGGGAGGCATGAACCAACCTTACAAAAAAACGGAGATGCTAGATCTGGGTTGTTTATTGCTGGATCTAGTGATCACTAACTGTTAGAGGGAAAAAGAAAATGGAGGGAGAGAGAGAGTTAGTGTGCGGAGTAATTCCGTAATTCTTTCGTTGTTTTTTTTATTTTCTATATGTTTATGTTAATTTGGACTAATATTTTTCTCTCATAATTAAATAGATAATAAATCACTTTTCCATATTTCTCATATAAAATGTGAATAGTGCACTATATAATTCGAAAATTATATTATAAGTATATATAATTTAATGTGTAAGAAATGGACTTATAGTATAAGATTTAACCTTTTTCTAAACATGTCACACCATAGTAGATAGGTAGTTAAGGGAACAAATATAAAGAATCCATTATGTGTCACTGATTTTGTCCATGTTCTACAATATGTCACTGGGTTTGTCAAGTTCTAATATGTCATCACAATTTTCTTAACTTCTATAATATACCATCATTGTCTAGTTAGCCTCCGTTAGATTTTTATCATAATGACAGAAATACCCCTGAACGAAAACTTCCAAAATTTTGGTCAAAACTTCCAAATATCATATTGGAATTTTCGGCCAAATTTTGGAAATTTTCGTCCCAAAGATTTTTCGATCATTAGGGAAAAATTATACATAACTAACCTCAGGAAGCAAGCAGAGAAGTCCACATATCAACGCGTAGTAATCTAAACCCGCGGAGCCGAGGGAGGACTCTGCTGGCCGCCGCCGGATGGCGCAGACAGTTCAATCGGAGGCGGCGGAGCTCGGGACATAGCAGGGGGAGCTACGGCGAACAGCTGAACTCGCGGAGGTAGGGAAAAAGAGAACTAACGGACACGGCCGAGATGGAGGTGTGGAGCCTCACCGCAGGCGGCGCCGACGAGGGCAAGGAGGCAGAGGAAGCTGTGGAGGGGGAGAGGGGAGGTTTCGGCTAGGTCGATGGGACAAGAATTTGGGAATGTAGCCAGATAAGGAAGGGAAAGGGAGGAGAGATCCAACGGTTGCTGGAGTGCTATGTAAGTAGAGGCCCATGTAAGATCTGTAATGACAAAAGACCATGTAAGATCTAGTCGTGTAAGAGTTCTCGCCGTGCGTATTAACCAAGCCGTGTAATCGGAAATTGACTTTTCCAACTTTACGGTTGGGGGCTAGGATCAGTGCTTATTCAACCAAGGCAGGTCAAGGGTCCAAGAGCCTTATCCTCCGAGAACGATTCTCCGACGACAAGGCTGGGGCCTAGGGAGAGTGTATGACTCTACAAACTGACTGATCGGAGTCGATAAGAGAGAAGACACTCATATACAAAACACTGGTCTGTACATTCAATTCACTAGTATGTCATATTATAACATGTCACCCTTTGAACATTCGCTTGGGGGCTATTTCTATCTAATATTCTTTTCTGAGTATTGATTTCAGGAAAATTATATTCGACATTGACGAAGGCTCCATGTCTCTATGGTTCTACACCAAGATCGACTAAGGCGAGTACGACCAATGTTGACAAGGCTCTGTCACAGACTCTACGCCTTCTCGATCGCTCGAGAACGGTTCCTGGATCTCGACAAGGAATGCGGAATGAAGAAATGGTGTACCCGCCGAGATAAAATTTCTTGACTTTAATCCAAATTCTCGATTACAGCAAGACGGGAAACTTAGTCATACGCTCTGTACTTTCTCGGTCAACATCAAAGATTGACTTAGACAAACCCTTTCGGTGCCCACACGAGGCTGACAAAGGAAGTCTAACGTTATCTCTGAACTCACCGAAAACGTTCACATGAGCTCGATAATAGTTACTCCAAAGTCTGCGCGCGATTGAGAATATGAATTCGTTCATTTGCATTGAAGTCGGGGGCTACTGTCAAGGTTATGGATACCACATACCTAATAGTAGTTGACTAAATCTCAGCAGGACCCACCACATACCATGTCCTATACGGAAACAGCCTACGGATATAGGAGGGAGTTCCGGATAAGGAAAGACAACCAGAGTTCTATATGGAAACGACAAGGACTACTCGGATTGTATCCATATTGATTTCCCTAGTTCTACTTGGACAAGGGGACACCTATGGGTATAAATATAAGCCCTCTAGGAGGACAGGGGGACACACACCCACCATGAAGGATCAACACGATCAACACGATCGACCCCCACCATGAGACGATCAACACCCACCACGAGACAATCAACTCCCAACACAATTAACATAGAAGCCTACATACACCAAGACAAGCCGCCGGATATCGACATCAGAGATACACCTGGATCGACCCTATCCGGTACCTTCAGAGGCCGGCCGTAGGGATCTAGCACTGTCTCTGATTCCGTCGGGCGCGAGCTCGAGGAGGAAGGCTACCCTGTTGTCGACTACGAGTCAGACCTTCAGACCGCCATGTCGACAACAGTTAGATAGGCCACCCCACATATTGTACTGGTGTGATTATGGTGAATAAAAAGCAACATTGGCTCCGGCCAACAGGATATAGGGCTATTACCTGATAGCTCAGGGGCCCGAACCTGTATAAAAATCCTCATCTCCATATAGTGAAACATTGTGAGTGCCCTGTATAAAAATATGTGGGTGATTTGTTGCAAAAGAATATTTTAATATTAGATCTATATATAGTGAAACATTGTGAGTACACTGGGTGAAACATTTTCTTGAGACACGTGGTGGGGCCAGGGGAACGTGCGCATGGGGGGGGCGTCTGATCCTGCTCCACCTCCCGCCGGTCGCCCGGGCCTGAGCATTTTCGGAAATGAACGGTTCCTATGAGAAGAAAAATAAAATTAAATTAACGGTTTTTGGTGAAATTTACAACAAACTTCTTATTGAAAATAGTACAGATTTCATTTATTCCAAACAGGGCAGGAGCTAAAAATTTGAAATTTCGGTAAAGAAAACCTATGATAGAGATAGCCATTTCTTTCTTTATATAAAAATTCACAAAAATACATTTATTAGATCACTCAATGGTTGGCGCGCCACTGAAATACGGCATGCTGCTCTGCCGCAGCTGCGAAATCTCCTCCTCCGTCGCCGTCCTCGCGTCGAACCCCTCCCCGTCCCCGGCGCTGCCCATGCCCAGGCCCTGCTTGAGCCGTCCGAGCCTGCGCGCGTGCAGCACCTGCGCCGCCACGACCGGCCGCCGCGCTGCCTCGTACTCGGCCAGCGCCCGCCGCGGCGTCGACGTCGGCTCGGCGTTGCCATCGCCGCCCCACCTCGCGAGGCAGCAGCCGAGCACGCGGGCGTCGAGGATGGACATGTTGGTGCTCCTCAGCCCGTGCGGGGTGGTCGGGTGCGCCGCGTCGCCGACCAGCGCCACCCGCCCTCCCGCCCACGACAGCCCGGGCAGCGGCTCGGCGTCGTAGATCACGTTCACGAACGGCTCCGCCGTCTCGCCGATCAGCCGCGCCAGCTCGGGGCACCACACGCGCTCGGCTTCCTCCTTCATCTCGCTCACCGTGGCCTCGCTCACCTTCATCGTCACCGAGCTCCCCTGCAACACCAAACGGAACCAAATCACATCGGAAAAGGAGGGATAAACACACTGATTTATTTCTCATCGATTGACAATTACCATGAGCTCTGGTTCATCGCCATTGATGTACCAGAGCCAGTTGAGCCGGTTCTTGGGCAGCTCGTAGAGCACAGCGTGCGTCTTGTATGCCAGGTCGAAGTAGAGGCAGTTGCCGAGCTCTGGGTAGGCCCTCCGGATGTCGACCATGGTGGTGCACCCCTCCTTCCCGGTGAAATCGAAGACGCCACGCCATGCACAGTATCCAGAGTACCTACATTATTGAAAAATAATCACAAAATCGAAAACAATCTTAGCTAAGTTTGCCCATTTTGACATGATATTATATTGAAATACTGAAAAACTCAGCTAATATTTTCCTTTCATTAATGGAAGAAAAACACACGCACACACCATCACGACTCATGCACCACACTATCGTCCACGAATGCGCCCGAAAACACACGTTGAAAGAGATGAAAGGCAATCGTAAATCCTTAATATCACTAAGGCTGTTCCTTAGGATGAAAGAGAGAAGAAATCCCTCGTTACGTTTTCCGAACCACTAAATGATACGTTTTTTTAAAAAAGATAATTTAAAAAAGTTATTTTTTTAAAAAATATATTAACCTATTTTTTAAGTTTTAAAAAATTAATACTTAATTAATCATATGATAATGGCTCATCCCATTTTATATACTTTTTTAAAAAAATCTCTTTTCTCAAACACAGCCAAAATCTTAGGAATGGCATTATTACTCATAGGTTTGGGTATCCGTGGATAACTTTTTTTTTCTTTGCCTGTGGGCACGCCCGATCCGATACCCGCGAACTTAGTAGGCGCGCGCGGGTTTTGCCTGTGGGTAAACCATGCCCGACTTAAAAATTTTTTAGCCCATATATATTTTTCAGGCCTTAAATAGTTTTATCTCCTCACATGGCCAATATTGTCCATTTGACCCCTTTGTATGCAATATATATATTCACTAAATGAAACCCTAGCCTAGAAATCCCCAAATCACAAATCTTATACTCCTCACTGCTATCTCTCACTCCCTCAGTCTTCTACTCTTCTCCAGTGTCTACACTAGGCGGCGGCGGTGGTGCACGGGAAGGGAGCTTGGCCACATGACGTGGAGGTGCACGGGCGCAAGCGACGGCTGGCGGTGCGGTGATGGCTAGCGACGTGGCAGCACACGGGACTAGGAGGTGGCTGGCAACGCGACGACGCAGGCATGCAAGACCGTCCACTGGGAACCCATCGGGCATGCCGACATGGGGTTTTGTCCAATAGACTTTGCAGCATGAGTCGAGCGTGGGCACGTGGGTCTCAGGCCGGGCTTGGATTCACTCTGCTAAGTATGTTTTATATTTTTATATTCCCAATTAGAGTTGTAAAAAAATTATATGGCACGATAATTAGTAGTAGTACCCAGCTCGAGGAGGTGGAGAAGGTGCGAGTGTTATTCAAAATCGGAGGGAGCAGCTAAATTGAAAAAAAAAAATAAAAAACATGCGACTAAACAATAATACTACTACCAGTAAACAATTCAGTAGTCTAGAACCTCTGGCTGACCTCAGCTTGAGTTCGGGGAGGAATCGCCGGCGGATCGCCGACGTGCAGCCATCCGCCGCGACGAGCAAATCCCCGGCGACCTCCACCGTCTCCCCGGTGCGCAGCACGCGGGCCGTCACCACGACCCCGCCATCTCCGTCCCCTTCCGGCGCCATCTCGAACGACACGAACTGGTGGCCCCAGAGCACGGTCACGCCGGCCGGCAGCGCCTCGTGCAGCCGCCGGTGCAGGTCGCCCCAGTGCGCCGCCCTGAAGCCGAACCCCTCGTCCCTCGTCAGCGTCCTCCCCGCCTTCGTCTCGCCGTCCGTCGCCCTGTTCTGCGCGCGCGCCGCGCTCACGGGTGGGTCAAGGCAAGGGGAAGGGAGGAGGAGGAGGCCGGCGGATTTACAGGGGGGAGCTTAGCTTACCAGGTCGACGGCGAGCGGCAGCGTGGCGGCGTCGAGGCGCCCGGGGATCCAGCGGGCGAGCGTCTCCATGGACTGCGCGTCGAGCCCCAGCCCGGCGCCCGTGCCGCTCCCGGCCCCCGGCGCCGCCGCCTTCTCCACCACCACCGCCTCCCACCCCGCCTCCGCCACCGCGTGCGCGCATGCCAGCCCCGCCACGCTCCCTCCCACCACCACCGCCACTCGCTTCCCCACCATCTCACACCTACCCTTCTCTCCCGTGAGGCTGTGACTTTCCGCTCTCTATATAGGAAAAGATTCCCCCCCACGTCTTGGCCGCGTCGCGTCGCCGCCACCCACCCCGCGCGATGGCTATGGCGGCGGCGAGGAGGGGCCACGGGATGCCGCTCTGGGAGTGCAACGCGCTGATCAGGACGCTGGCGAGGCGGGGGAGCTTCGCGCGCGTCATGGCGGTGTACTACGACCTCCGCGCGCGGGGACTCGTGGCGGACAGCTTCACCTACCCGTTCGTGCTCAGGGCCGTCGGGGTCCTCAAGCTGTCGGTCGAGGGGCGCAAGGCGCACGCGGCCGCCGTCAAGACCGGGTTCCGGTGGGACGCCTACACCGGGAGCTCGCTGATGGAGATGTACACGATGCTGGGGCGCGTGGACATCGCGCGGAAGGTGTTCGACGAAATGCCGAGTAGGGCGCTGGTGCTGTGGAACATGATGGTCAGGTGCTACATCAGGTGCGGGTGGTACTCGGCGGCAGTTGCTTTGTCTGAACAGATGGAGAGAAGCGGTGTCACACCTGACAGGGTGACGTTGGTGACGGCGGTGACAGCGTGCTCTAGAGCGAGGGACCTGAGCTTGGGAAGGAGGATTCATGTGTACATGGATAACGTCTTCGGTTTCAATCTGCCAGTTGCAAATGCTCTGCTGGACATGTACACGAAGAATGATTGCTTGGAAGAGGCGGTGAAATTGTTCGAGCAAATGCCTGCGAGGAACATAATTTCCTGGACCATACTTGTGTCGGGATATGGCCTTGCTGGGCAGCTGGACAAGGCCAGAGTGCTCTTCAACCAGTGCAAAGAGAAGGATCTAATTCTGTGGACTGCAATGATCAATGCGTGTGTGCAACACGGATGCTTCGAGGAGGCGCTGACATTGTTCCGAGATATGCAGATGCAACGGGTTGAGCCAGACAGGTTCACTGTTGTCACTCTCCTGACATGCTGTGCCAATCTTGGCGCTCTTGATCAAGGTGAATGGATTCACCAGTATGCTGAACAAAGGAAAATGAAGATCGATGCAGTCCTAGGCACCGCATTGATTGACATGTATTCTAAATGTGGGCACATTGAGAAGTCTCTAGAGGTCTTCTGGCGAATGCAACGCAGAGATGCCACAGCTTGGACTGCCATCATCTGTGGGCTGGCCACAAATGGTCAGGCTGGTAGAGCTCTTGAACTGTTTCAAGATATGCAGAGAAGTAAAGTTAAGCCCGACGGTGTTACGTTTATTGGGGTGCTAAGTGCATGCTGCCATGGTGGCTTGGTTGATGAAGGCCGGAAGCAGTTCCATGCAATGAGGGAGGTTTATCAGATAGAACCAAGAGTTGAACACTATAGCTGCCTTGTGAACCTCCTAGGTCGTGCTGGTCTACTAGATGAAGCTGAGAGGTTGATCGGTGACGTTCCAATTAACAAGGATGCTATGCCACTGTTTGGTGCACTCCTCACTGCTTGCAAGGCTCATGGGAGTGTTGAGATGAGTGAACGGTTAACCAAACGAATCTGTGAGCAAGATTCCCAAATTACTGATGTGAATTTGCTCATGTCTAATGTATATGCAACAGCAAGTAGATGGGAGGATGTGATAAGGGTACGGGGCAAGATGGCACACCCTACTGTCAAGAAGACTGCAGGGTGTAGCTTGATTGAGGTGAAGGGGTACTGAGGAGTTGTTGAAGCATATAATGCTTGGACAAAGGAATTGTTGAAGCATCCATTAGTTTGACTGGACCAACAGAAGCATGATCAATCACTGGAAGCCGTTTCATTAGCAATTTTGAAGAACCTTGTCTGAACAGACATTCGAGTGATCAGGCTTGTACACTTTAGTTAATTTGAGGACTACTGAACTTCAGCTAGCTTGTTTCAGGCTTGTAGCAGAGCTGGATTTTTTTTACTCCTGCCAGGAAATGGAACACGGTTCTGCAGATGAAAAAACAAGGTTAGACACCAATGCCAGTAGTATTTTTTTTTTCTGTTGTTGCCTATGCCTATCAGTGCAGATGATTATATCTAATGTGCAACCTTAACTTCTTAACAATGGATGGACGAACATTATCATCGCAGCATGATTCTGTCATTTGTCAGCTTGTTAAAAATGCTATACTTGGATTTTCAGTTTGCTCATGTTGATGTATTCAGCATATCCACTCAAAACTCACTAACACATAAAACATCACTTTGAAGTGAATGCAATATTTATTTATGGAAGAAGGTTCATCTGCAAGTCACAGTAAAAATACAATGTGGCCCGGAATCTGAACTAACAATGATTTTAAGTCGGGTTCTGTGGACCTGCTTCAGGCCGTCTTAACTAGATTCGTATATTCAGCATTATATCCTTAGTTACTGTCCTTAATGGCAGCAACGAATGATGCTCATCCTGCAGGTTATTTTTATTTTTATTTTGAGAATTATTAGCCTATTCTCAGAAATTTTCGAATATGTTCTATAAGTGAAAATTGTTGGTGTTATCCTGATAATGGATTCGTGTATTGAGTCTCTTACCAGATCTTAACCATGAAGAGAAAATCATCCTAGAACTGGAAAAACAAGCACTGAGTGCACTTCCTTTTTTTCAGACTGATACAACAACTATTATACATGCGTTACTTAGTACTTTACAGAGTGGTCAAAAGAGGTCGCTCAGGATCCAAATGCTTGCTCTGCTCCCTTTCCTGAAGGAAGCTAATTCTAAATCCCTACCACTAAAATTCTACAATGTTAGGTACATCATATGTGAGTAGTTAAAGGTAGTCTCCCAGTCATCAACAGTAGAACATCACCCTCTTCACCTTCTCCTTCACCGCAGGCAATGGCTTCACCGAGGTTCCGTTCGTCCCAGTGGAGCTCTTCGACGTCGTCTGGTTCTCCGACATCTCTGGCTCCATGTAGAACCGCGCTCGAAACGCAGCCAGATGCGCATAGTATGCAGGTGGAACTGTTGGACCAGGAAAAAAGAAATGCAAGATTCACCTTCAGAATTCGTGTCCAACTAATAATAACACATGAATACAAAGAAAATGATGGAAAAATGTTCAGATCATTTCAGAAGAACGTACCAACAGAAACAGAGCGTGTGCACCGTGCATAACTGCATCAGCAAATGTACCAAGTCAGACAATTTCTATAGAGAGAAGCTCAGAGTGCAAAGGATAAACTTAACAAGATTCAGTAATGCCGTACGTGTAGCAAAGGTTGTTTGTCAATGTCTGCATTTCGTCTGCAGTGAAATTGTTCTCATCCCAAAGGACGTGGTAGTGAGCTGGCCTACTTGTTCCCTGGAAAACTCACACACATCAGTCATTTCAGTACATGGAGGACAAACTTGGGGAATTATATTCCAGCGCTACTACAGACAGAATATTTGCTGATCCAAGTACTATAATGTACAATCACATGATTAAAAATTTGACCATTGTATAGTAAGTTTGTTTGTTCTAGCATGTGCAGATATGCCCTTTGCTAGGTACTACAGTAACTAGCTACTGTGATACTACTACCTCCGTCTCAAAATGTAGCTATTTCTAGCACAGTACTTTGTCTCAAAATGAAGCTATTTTTCTACCTACCTTCTCCTCTCAACCAATCACAACCATTCTTTTTCACCTACTTTCTCTTTTCAACCAATCACACACCTTCTTCAATCATTCTCACCTACTTTCTTAATACCCGTACCAACCTAAAAAATGCTTACATTTTGGGCCGGAGGAAGTACTACACTGCTTGTGGTTGAAAAGACAATATGAAGTCTCCTCAAATACTTAATCACAGAAGACATGGGGACCAGAGTAACGACAAGTTCAGTATATGTCAGCCTTACAAAAGGACCACTACAATATTCTTACCTGAATTCCAGCATGGCTACAGAGGTAGAAATCAAACTCTGATGGGTGGCAGATCTTTGAATCAACAACAGTTCCTGTTTTTTAGCAAACACATGAGCAATTACAGAAATCAAGTGAATAACAGTAAATATAAAAGTTAGTTCACCCAAAGTGATACCTTAATAATCCAAGAAAAACAGTTGTGAATGTGATATCATGAATAGGAAAACAAGTATCGAATCACTGAAACAGTTCTACCAACAAACTGAGGGTTTTAGTTAAAGTAAAAAAAAATATTTTTGCAATATGTTGGTTGCATTATCATCTGCGGTAGATCCAATGAAATGCCTTAAGAGGTGATGAATAGTAATTACCAGGCAAAATGTTTCCACTTTTGTCCGTGCTACTTCTGTCTTTATGATTGTTTGCGAAGAGTCTTGTATGGTGACGCTTTTGGACAACCACGAATGTTACAGGAGGCTGATAATTTGGTTCTAGAGATGCACATGCCTAAAAGAAAACATTTCGTCAGGCAACCTAATAAAGTGGACAAAATATCTGAGTAAAGAAAATACAAATGCATCTAACCTTGCGGATAGCATCCAACTCATAGAGGAGAACTTGGTAGAATTGGCCTTCACTGACACCATCCCTAGAAGAGAAGCAGTACCGATACTATTAGCAGATATACAAATAGAAGCCTATAACAGCAACTTTCATACTTCAAATAGCGAACAAAAACACTAGGCTCAGTACTTGTTGAAGATACATAGGATTAAATTGATTCCACAAATATCTAACTACTGTACTCTACAAACGTTAGTTTATAAACAGTATTTGCAGTAGCATACCTGTAGAAAATTATTCTCAATGGCTTTTGCCCAGTGGCCTTCCTGAAGGATATTAAGAGCTCCCTACACAACAAGACCAGAACCAAAAATAAGTTAATCGGTAGGAGGTAACCCTAAACTATTTAATAGGAGGCTTCATCAATTAATTTTGGTTGGAAGAACAAATTGTTCCTCAAAAAAGACCTGATCATGCCTCCTGTTACGGTGCCTCTTTGAGGATCATGCCATGTCTTGTAAAGATCTTGAATGAGCTCTTGCCGATGAGCCTGAGCACACACCAATCCAGCATACTTTGTAACTTCTGGCCAGTCTTGAGATGCAACAACCTGCATGCAGCTTATTAGAGAAGGTAAGAGGTTGAAAAAAAAAATGATGGCCATGTAACCATAGAAATGCTCAGCCTTACAGCAGCAATGGATGGGCTAGAGTCCTCCCCGGTTTCAGGATGCGTGACATCTGCACCAAATATAATAGTTGGTATGTCACTGACCAAAGGAATCCTCCAACTTATTGCATCCAGCAGCACGGTGTTTCTTCCTCCCATCTGTATCACAACTCCGAAATGCAAGGCATTAGCAATGCTGCAAGTCTGCTTACTGCATTACACTACATTTGTGTAGACAAGCTAAGTATTAACTGCTTGGTTTATAAGTATTTGGTACCTTAACATTGATTTTAAGTGAGACATTTGCCAGGTACTGCTTGCTGATCTTGAAAACATGTTTGGTTAAGCAACATTGTGATATCAACCCCAAGTCAGTTTCACATATACGTTTTATATCACCTGCAAATATTAAGTTACATCCTAAGCATCTCACACAATATGAGGATTCCAAGGAAAAATTGCGATGCAATTACCAAACCGACACTCACCATATAAAGAACCATTGTTGTCAGGGAGGATGGCCAAAAGAAGCTCAAGCTCTTTTCCCTTGAGCTTGTTTAATGACATATTATACACATGCTTAAGTGCCTTCTCTACTTGATCTGGTCTAGCTGAGTATATTGGTATCACAGGCTCACTGTTGAATTCCTGCAAGAAGAGCAGAGATAAAACTGAAAAGATGCAGCCAACAAATAACATTATAAAAGCACCAATATTATGCAAAACCATTAGATGAAGTTAAGAGTTATATACCATGCCGGATATCTGACACATTTGTGCCAACTCCTGGCAGAATCCCCGAGCAGTAGTTTCTTGCACACTCCTTGAGAAATTTATACAAGCCCAATGATTCACCTTGCACCCATTTATCACTTTCTGCAAAAAAAAAAATGCTTAATTAGTGGAAAACTAGCAGGATCAGGCCATCATCATGATATATAAAAGGACGTCTGTTGTATACAGCTGCGGAAAACGGGGAATCTAACCTTGTTCACCATGTTCCACTGACCAACTTGTGGCAAGCACTCCTTTTCCTTCCCAGTATCATGATATTTCAGCTGAAAGCCACAAAATTTCATACCCAAATTATTAGCTGAGAGCAGTTAGCCAACTACTGAGATTAACAAAGGCAAATCATACCCAAGGTGCAGGAAGGACCCGAGCTTCAACTGAGGTTAGCTTCTCACTAATGTTGATTCCAAATTCTTTTGCATAAGGGTCTTGCTCATATCCATTTTGTTGAACTGTCTGGAAAGAAATTATTTTAGTCTTGAACCATTATAACAAGAGTGCTGATCAAGTGAAGAGAAACCCTAGTAGCACTTATTGGGTGGGTAGCTATTGAACATCAATTGCATGGAATGTTTGGACCACTTGGTAGTGGGTAATGAAAACAAAGACTTCAGCATAGAACAATTAACGTACATTAGCATGCGTATCTTCTAAATTCTAATGCACTGATTTGGTGTTTGGATTTATCATCCAATTTAGTAAGACAAAATACTTGAAACATTTACTCCTGACAAACATGTAATCCATATATTTCAAAATGTTATAATCCGATTAGGAGAAAAAACTAGACCTGTAGAATATCCATCTCCTGTTCTCTAGGCCTGCGGCAAGTAACCTTGAGTAATGATGTGATCTGCTTTTCATTCAACCTCTTTGTATATCTCTGACCCTCAACAATCTTACAGGCCTGGTAAGAAATATCTCAAAATGATGATGTCTTTTACCAAGGTTGAATGTTACATAATTGACCAGCTAATGAAATTTGTGACGATGAGATTAATACCAACCTCCATTGGTAGATAGTTTGCCTTCTTTTGGTTTCCCACCTGAAGGCAGGGAAGATGGGGATGCTGAATGGTGAAGCCATACATTTCCTTGAAATACTCTACGACAGATTTCATGTTCATTTGGTCATCGATTGGGAAACTGTTAAAACAAACAAAATCAGTTCCATAGCTTAACACAATGCCTAGTAGCTAACGTATATGAAATATGGATATTGATAGTTAATTTGGTCTATTTGGTCTGCCATACTCAGATTTAGAAGCAAGAGGGAGTGCTTAACATGCATGCTTCTACTTTCGTGAAAGTTCGGTACAAGACATTTGACAATTGAAAGTACATGACGAGAAATGAATTACACTATAACATACATCAGTTCATGAGTTGGTTGTGTTGTCAGCCCTGAAATGCGATACTTCCGCCTCACATTTCCCCGGTGAGTGACTTCAACTTTCACGCCCCGCAAGGCTTTCTTGATCTGCATGGAATTGGCGAATTCCACAGGTAAATCAGATAATCATGCAAAGCATCACAATTAAGCCATCTATCAGTTAACCAAAAGCATCCAAACAACACATCTTACATCCCACTACAGTAACAAGGCTAGACTATTCCTTCCCCGCAAGCATAAATTTACCTTGATTCTGTTTGCATCCGACAATGGCCTCGATATGACATCCTTCCCAAGTATTTGGGCCACGAATTCGATCACTGGTAGCGGCTCGATGAACGCGGTAGATGACATATCTGGCATCAACATCATCCACCATGTAAGCAGCAAGCACATGACAACCAGGAAAGATACATGCATGAGGGCACCAAATATTCGCGAGCATCTCACCAATGTTAAGCGACAACCCCATCTGAGTCGGCCGGATGCTCTGGTAGAACCCACACCATGACTGTAGGCCATCGCCGAGCCGCTGCGGCTTCCTTATGTCCGGCGAGTAGAACGACCGCCCTATCGAGACATACCTACCATTGGGGCCAATCAGCATTAGTTTTTTTCCTTTCTTTTCCCTTGCAAGAACACAAGACGACGAGCAATGCGTGTGCGTACCTGCGGTTGGCAAGCTCACGGAGCACGATGTCGAGCACCTGGAGAGCCTCCTGCGGCGCGTCGGCCTGGCGCCCGGCGATGAACTGCCGGAGGTGGTGGAGGTCGGCGCGCGCGGCGAACTTGATGGCCACCCTGTACTCCCTCTCCCTGCGCAGCCAGAGACGCGATGACGGTTAAGACATGGCCGGATAGAAGAATGAAGCGCCGGGCTGTGGGCAAATAATGCGCGCACCGTGGCGGGACGCCGGTGCCGTCGTCGTCGTCGGTAAGGCGGACGACGAACTCGCGCGCGTCGAACGGGAGCGTCCCGGCGGTGTAGAGGTTCTTGCGGCCGTCGTAGGCCGGGAGGCGACCTCCGAGATCGGAGTCGCGGTAGAGGCGGACCAGCTCCGACAGGATTGCCCGGTTCACGCTCCGGGAGCTCACCTCCGGCGTGATCTTCACCTGCAAAGTCCGCCGCCGCCGCGCCACGGAAACCAAGAAAACCGCTCTCACCTTTCTTCCATGCTCAAAGTACATATGGAGCAGAGAGAGAGAGAGACTTACGTCGTACTGGGTGAGATCCTTGTCGGGGAGCTCGGCGAGGAAGTGGTTCGCCTTCACGACGCACCGGGCGCCCACCGTCCCGAACCCCGGCCGCCGGCAGAACGACAGCCCCTTGCTCGCCACCGGCGGCCCAATGACGGCGCGCGCCGCGGGCGCCACCACCACGGCCGGCGCCGCCGCCAGCCCCGGCCCCGGCCCCGCACCCGCCCTGCCGCCGCGCCCGCGCCCGCCGCGCCGCCTCCCGCCACCGCCGCCGCACTTCTTCCCTCCCTCCGGCGGCGCGACCGCCGCCGCCGTCTCCGCCTTGGGCTGCGCCATGCTACTCTGCAACGGCTGCTTCCTCGCCGCCGGCCCACCACCACCACCACCATGCCCATGCCCATGCCCATGCCCATGCCCGCGCCCGCCGCCCGCCTTCCCAGCTGCCGGCTGGTGCCGGGGCGGCGCCATGTCCAGCACCTCGAGCATGTGCGCACCACCACTACCTCGCCGCCGACCTCGCCACCCGCTGGTCGAACACCTGCGCAACCGCGCCCTTATAATGTCACCACCGCGTGATCAAACACCAAACCAAACCAAGCCAAGAAAACGAGTGGTAGTAGTAACAAAAATCTTACAATTCTACCAAAATCTCTCCTCTTTTTTCTCTCGCATCCAACCAAGCCAAAGAATTAATGCGAGGCGGGACAGAAAGGCATTAGAACCCTTCGTCACTGATGCAACTACTGCAGCTGCTTTGACCCTGTTTGGTCCTAGTAGTAGTAGTGGCCGCCTCGCGCGGTAAATAAATAAATAGACCTCGCCTTGCCTGCCGGTGGTAAGATTGAACAGGGAAGAAGCAAAATATCCTCCGTTTTTTTTACCAAAGGTAGCAGGCGTCGTAGAAATGATTTCTTGTAGGTGGGGTGAGACGGTAGGTAAAACGTAGTGGCCCGTGGATTAATTGGGGCGCGAGAAACACGAGAGGGTAGTGGAGCTGAGGTTTCCAACGGATGGGGGTGGATTATCGAAGGGGATGGAAGGAAGGGAGAATGGATGGGGATTTTTATTGAGAAGTGTATCACATGTTCGTGTGGCTGGCCGCTAGTGCGTGGTGTTATGTTACCATGGGAGTACTAGTACTAGTAGTACTTGTAAATATCATTGAGAGGCAGATTGTGTGTATAATAATGGAACTTTTGACATTACAAAACTTTGTTCAATGCTGACAGGCACTTAAGTCTGATTCAACTGCGTATTGCTGGCATGACGGACATCCTACCAAGCGCTATTTTTGGAGGATTTTTATTTTTATTTTATTTTTGGTGTTGTGCAGGAACATGCATCCAAAGTGTGATCAAAGTTTAGTTTAAGCCTCATGCAGCATGGCCCAAGCACTAGAGAAATCGAAACGCAACATCCTTTGGCCTTGAACGCCACTACTCCCACTACAACCACTGCTACACCACCAGCGATGCAGCAAGAAATGTCCCAAAGCCGAGAGAACCTGCCCTTCCCTGCCCCTCGGTGCCCGTGCGGTACAACTTTGGAAGCGTGCGTGCCCCCGACAAGAAGGCGCTCCACCATTGCAGAATAGAAGAACACAACACACACACCCCCTCGTTCCCTCATGGCCCAAACCCATTTTTTACTCGTGCGCGCACGGGCAAAAGCAGCAGCAGCACCGATCTTAGTTTTAGGTAGGGGTGTAATGGGTCGGCCACGAATCCAAACGGGTTCGCAGCTTATATTAGCTTATAAGTAGGTTTTACGGGTTAGCGACTTACACCGGTTCTAGGCTACTAGCCGTCCACTACCAGTGCGTGCGTACAATACAAAACCTACCAAGAAAAAACGCCGCCAACCACGGCGCACGGCCCGATGGATGGATGGATGGGGTGGTGGGCGGTGCGTGGCGCTACTCGCGTGGCGTGGCGTCGAGGGACAAAGCGGAGCATTCGCGCAGCGCGGTCAGAGGCAACACGGCGCTTGGGGAGGGGAGGGGAGGGGAACAAGCAGAGCAAGCAGCAGCCGCTGCGCCCGCTGCTGCATGCGCCACCTGCCACACGCGGGCCACCCTTACGGCTACGGACGGGGGACCAACCATCCAACCCGATCAGCCCGTGCATGGCACCACCACCACGCGCACCCAACCCCGGGCCTCGTCTCGCCCTTCGCCGCGCGGCGCCGCGTTCTCCGTCGTCGCTGCATCGCAAGCCTGCAAAAAGTGCGAAGAAATACTCATACGTTTACGAGAGCATGTGGCGTTAATGCCGCTGCTGTGCCGCGTGCTGCGGTGCGGCACTGTGCGCGTGCTCGGGTTGTACGTACGCACACACAAGCTGTGACTGTGAGCCGCTGCTGCTGTTGTGCTGCGGCATGCGCCGGTGCAGGTCGCAGCTAGCGGCAGCAGGAGGCAGGGGAGTCGGGTCGGGGGGTCAGGCAGTGCTAACCCACTACCTGCCGGCTGCCACGGGCACGGCATTGGCAGGTCGGTCTAGGACTCCTCTTTTGCGTGCTCAAAAGGCGCCATCATCACACCACAACACGGCTGGGTCCCTCTCCCCCTCTCTTTTCTTCGGACGGATCAGATCGTCTCATCTGCCCTAAAGATTGACTGCTTGCAAGTAGTAATGGCAAACATGGCATTAGCTCATTGCACTTAGTACTCCAGTAAGTACACTACTGTTAGGGGGCTCGTACGGAATCGTCCCGGAAATTAGGTACAGTGCTCAGCGATTTGTTGATTTTTTTTTCTCCCCAGGTTGCTGAATTTCCGATTAGATGATGAAGACATCACCTGCAATCTCGCTGGCACGATACATGAGCATTGATGGATGACCACGACCGGCGTGAAAATGGATGGATCGATCCACCTCCGCCATGACGAGAGCGAGAGCTCACCGTAACAAATCGTGACTCCATACGCTGCTCCGTGGATTCAAGACGGCATTCACCACTCCCGTTCTCTCAACCATATCCCCGTCCCCATCTTCTACCTACGTACGCAGGTACCCTCGCTTTAGATCACACCCACAAATGGTTCTACGAACCAGACGTAAGAAATTTCTAGCGTACAGCACAATACGCTAAATGATCGTACTCCCTCGATATATAAATATAAGAGATTGTATTATTTTAATTTATTATAAACATAAGATATCTGTAATCCCAAGGCATAGTATTCTATTAGTTTATTTTACACTTATCGACTTTTGTATTGTTTATTTCTCCCCTACTACTTCTAGTTTATTGTCAAATATATTAAATAATACTCACTATGATTTATCGTTTTGCTACTTCCTTAATATTATAAAAGTATTTTAGAATCGTTTATAATTGTAAACGGAAATCTAGATATCATCACACGCTAGCTAGTAGTACTGTTTTTATAGTTTATTATTCTCTTCATCCACAAGAGTTAAATATATTTCACATTTGAGTTTTTCTCAAATAAGTTATTCATATTTGTAGTCTTTATGCATTCAAGACTTAAATGAGGAGACAAATTAAATATTTGATTAGAACCCAAGGAGGCATCTAAACACTCATTGGTTACATGCTTGTATTCACTCTATGATTTTGTAACATCCAAGATGATTTAAATTTTCCTTGGTCTTGGTGACAAAAATAATATGTGTAACTTTTATGGATGTAGGGAGTATATTTTTCTTTGTTTAATGAGCTAAGTTAGTACTCCCTCCGGATTGATAATACTTGTCGTTTTGGATAAGGACACGGTCTCAAAAAAAATAATTTTGACCATTATTTTTCATTATAATATGTATAAAAGTATTAACAAATATATGATCTTATTAAATTACTTTTTAAGACTAACCTATACATGTAATCATCATATTTGAAGGATAAATATTTTAAAAAGATTCATAATCAAAGATTCTAAAGTTTGACTTTACCCTTATCTAAAAGGGCAAGTATTATTAGCCTGAAGGGAGTAGCGTGTAAGCAACTTTAGTTAAAAATAAATATTTTTACTTTAAAAGTTTTTAAATATTAGATCAATGGAGACAATTTTGAACCGAGAGCCACCCAGTCTGCTCAACGAGTTTTTTCCTTCCCCCCACACAGTGCGTGTTTCCCCCCGTACGTACGCGCACCGTGTAGCTGGCCGGCTGGCTGACCGGCCGCCGCTGGCTGCAGCCGTTTTTTCTTTTATTTTGGGGGTCAGAAAAGCCGTGGCGCGCGGCAAAAGGCCAAGCCGGTGCGACGAGCTCGCGCATGATCGCATGCGAGCGCCGGCGTGGCGTGCGCGACGCGACGCGCGCGCGACGCAGGGACCACGGCCGCGTCGCGCCGAGACGTACGGCGAGCAACCGTAATCGAGTGGACTAGCGCGGCGTGCCATCGATGGCTCTCGTTGCCTGGTACACTAGTACTAGTACTCGTACGTACTCTCGCCTGATCGCAGGACGAAAAAAAAAGGGAAAAGGTGACACGAAAAAGATATTATTTGGGGCTAATTCGGGGGGGTCTTGGTTTGATGGCTGGCACTGGCAGAGGTTGCACTCGAAGGAGGAGTTGACCCCGGTGGGCTACTGGCCTACTACTGGGCTGTGTGTGGCCTTGTGGGTGGAGGAGATACGAGGCCATTATTGACGGCGCAGCCGAGCACGCGCGGCTGCTGCGACTGAGTGCAATCATGGCGGCGTTGAAGCTCGAAAGGACGTAACATGGGTACGTGACGCCGCTACCTGACCAGACAAGATTCGGTGCGAATCGCATCGCATGCACAAAGGCCACACACAAGATTAAAAAAAAAAACTCCTTCCCCTACTAATCTCAGTTTTCCTTTTTTTTTTTCTTCAGGGAGGTGAAAAATATAGTACATACGAGACAATCAAACACAACAGCCGTGTCACGTGTCGAACCGAACGCAAACACACACGGATATGATCCCCGTCGTCGCACGACTTTTAGCCGAAGTGGCAGCGAGGGACAGCGACGCGACGTGCAAACGGGTGCGTGTGTGCACCCAAAAAGACCAGAAAGACGTCGTCGTCGTCGTCCGGCGCTATCTATCGAGCACGGGAAAGGCAACCAAACAACTCGATCCCACGCCGAGGGCCCGACCCGACCGTTCTCGCGAGCATGCACGCATGCGCGCGCGTGCACGGTGGAATTGGTGGGCGTGGCTAGCTAGCTCGGCTGCCGGGCGCGCGCGACTGGTTGGTTGGTTTGGTCCCGCGCGAGAGCGGCGGATGGTCCAGCACGAGCACGCCCCGGTCTTTCTGCCCCTCTTTTTTTGGAGCAAAGGCGAGATTAGTCCTATTGTAACTTTTCTAGCATTTCACCACCGTTCTTAAACTATAAGACAGCTATAAATAAACCAGCTATAAACACAGTGAAAGAAGAGAGATAAGCAATGGGCTATAGCACGGATTTCAAGACACAATGTGCGTATAACAGGTAGAAATAGTGTATATTTATAGATAAATATTATATGAATTGACTATTAAATTAACCGTAAATGATGAAGTTCTATGCTACCGCTGGTGGTAGTCTTCCATCTACTATTATGATCTCTCGTCGTCGTCGTCGTCGTCACGGCGAACCCGACTCGCGTGACGCTGCAGGCGGATGATGGCACGATCGACGGACGGGAGACATGCAGGATGGCAGTGGTAGCCTGGCTGGAGTAGACCATAGTAGGATACTAGCTTGCTTTTACCCTCGTTGCTGGGGGAAAAGGGAAGAAATGCTCTGCTAAAGGGGGAGGAGGATGAGGGGCTTTTGGTGCTGCGGACCCATGATGCAACGACGGGGTTTTTTAACCGTTGGCTGATGCATGGATGGACAAAAGCAAAAAAATCAAAGAGAGGAGTTGCGTGCTTTTCTTTTTTCAGAATTCTCCTTTGTTCCCCTTTCTCATATATAGATGCTGTTGGAATCTTTCATAGTCTGTTAGTACCATTACCTACAAGTACGTTCATCTCCTAGTATTATCAATACAAAGTTACTCCTACTGGTAGTCTAGTACTACTCCAACAGCACAAAGTTTATAAAATAAAGATACAAAGGCCTTGTTTAGTCTAATTTTTTTTTCAAACTTTCAACTTTTTAACCACATCATATCGTTTTAATTTCAACCAAACTTCCAATTTTAACGTGCACTAAAGACACCCAAACATGCACAAGCTACTATCCACAAAATCATAAAGTACTGTACTCCTATACTAGTACTCGAAAATGCGCTGTCCAGGTAGCTATAGAAATCAGCCAGCCAAGATTCTGTAGTAGACATAAATTACTCGTTTTTTCCTCGGTGATGTTCCATGACAGGACAAGGAATGGTATGCTACTCCTACGCTGTGTGAGCAATGTTGTTCTTCGTCGTGGGTGACATGGAAAGGACCGAGGATCAGTTTTTAGGGCACCCTTTTGCGACGGCAAGAAGGCAAGTCGTCCGTCCGAGCTTGCAGGTCGAAAAGCTTGGAACACGACGAGGAGGAAACCAACAAGCGACGCAATCATGAGCTGTGCCTGCGTTTTAAGAAAACGCCTCGCTTGCATTTAATGCCTCGCCAGAGGCCTACTGCTACAGTTTGATAGCGTTGGATAGATAGAGAGAGAGAAAGAAGAGCAGGTTTGCTGCAGAGGAGGAGACGTGTTCGTACATGGCCGTGATGCGTGACTGGTATCTCGACAGTGCCAAAGAGAGAGAAAAGAGAGATGTGAAGCGTTTGGCTGCACGCCATGGCCACGCAGCTTTGGGGGCAAAAGAAAGCCGGCCTCGCTTGTGTCTCTCTCCTCAAAAGAGCAGCGAGCGAAAGAAGAGGAGAACGAGACCATATGCATATGCATCGGCGAGCATTTTGCAAAGGCAGCAAAATGCGCGGCGCATACGCCACGCAGCTCAATGTGCAGCGAGCAGCAGCAGCAGCAGCAGGCACAAGTACTGGTACGACACTACTACCATACTTCCATCTCCTCTCCAAGGTTCCATCCAACCAGAGGCTCACGAGAAGACGACGTGCTACGGCTACAGGATTAGCAGACGACAGACTTTCAGGCTTTGCATCTGGTCGTCTGAGCTGAATAAGCCCCAAATTATCACAAGCGACTTCGTCACAGGATCGGAAGAAGCCCAAGAAATTAATCATCACACCAGTAGAAGCTAAACACTGCAGCACATATCCATACTACAAGCTGCGAGAAGCGTACCTGACGAGTGTTGGTGAATGACGAGTGACGACGGTGACGGTGAGGCAAGCGACGAGGGCGTTGAGGGAAGCTAGTAGCCGTTGCTTGCTCTTTAGCTGAAGGAGCTAAGATTATTTGCAGATTTGCAGGCAACAACAAGCTCGATCCGACCCAAAGTGGTAGTAGCACTACTACTGATCGGTGTAAACTAGACACAAGTGAGTGAGTGTGAGCGAGTGAGCCTTATATAAAGCCGGGAAAAAGAAAAAGGCGAGACTAGCTAAAGCCTCTCGCTGCTGCTCCCCTCTTCCGTTCGCGCACGCACAGAGATACACGCATCGATAGCTAGTCTTTTCACGTACGCAGAGACCAGTACACCAACCCATCCTTTTTTTTTACCACCCACTTTTTTACGTACGTACGGGGTGCGTAGCTTTTACCGCGGCGTTCTTTGATGTATTTTTACGAGTGCGTCGCTCGGTGAAAACACGAGGGGAGCTGAGAGAGGACGGTGAAAACCGCGGCCGACGAGGAAGGATAATGATAAGCTAGGCGGCGTCGGCAAAAGGGCGCATGCAATTGCAAAGCGAAGCGGCGGCGGCGGCGCGGCCTGCGAAAGAGAGTGCGCGCAATTGCGCTGTGTCTTTTGCCTGGGCGAACACGCACACGCGGCGGTCGGCGCCGGGGCACGGTCACCGAGTCTCATCGTCTGGCTCGGTGCTTTTCTCCTTGCATTTGCTGTTGCAGTGCAGGAGTAGCTAGTAGGTGGGTTCGGGGAATTTGGGTCGAGAGAGCTACAGTTTCGTGTGGCTAAACTGGCTATGCATGCACGCCAGGGTGGCTACGATCAACTGTGGTGGTCGGGAGGACAAGGATATGTCAGGATCTGCCTCGCCAAGGATCGGTTTTTTCTCCTTGGTGGGATTAGGATCGTGTAATGTTTATATGTATGCATAGTATCTCGTCTCATCAGGTTCAACTTGTACAGGTCCGGTTCAGATCCTGTCTAAACCCCACCCAAAAAAAAAAAAAAAGGTTTGGAGAGAGACATCACTCCAAATATTTTTTTTAGAAGAACTTACGAGCGTGTTGGAAATTCAACATGGGATCTCAGAATTTAAACCACACACCACTTATAGAGTATAGAGTCCATATAGGAATTTAAAACTAACTAAAATTCGGAATAAAAAGGAGCCTCCACGTTCGCTCTCATGACTTAGAAATTCTCGTATTAATCGGAGAAAAAGAAAAAAAACAGAGTCCATATAAAATACAATTTAGAAATAGCTGAAATTCGGAATAAAAAAATAAGGAATATTAGAAGAGGAGACTAGAGTCCATATAGAAATACAATTAGGAAATAACTGAAATTCGCAATTTCAGTCAAAAAGAATTGAAATTCGGAATTAAAAAATAAGGGATATTAGAAGTAGAGTATAGAGTTCATATAGAAATACAATTAGGAAATAATAGAAATTCGGAATTAAAAATAAGGAATATTAGAAGTAGAGTATAGAGTCCATATAGAAATACAATTAAGAAAAAAAATAAAAATTCGAAATTAAAAAATAAGGAATATTAGAAGTAGAGTATAGAGTCCATATAGGAATTTAAAACTAACTGAAATTCAGAATAAACATAATAAAAATAAAAGTAGAGTTTAGAGTCCGTATAAAAATATAATTTACAAATAACTAAAATTCCAAATTAAGAAAAACATGGGAAGAAGAGTTTAAAGTCAATATAGAAATACAATTTAAAATTAACAGAAATTTGAAATTAAAAATTAAAGAATATTGAAAGATAAATTTATACAGAAATACAATTTAGAAATAGCTGAAATTCGGAATTAAAAAATAAGGAATATTAGAAGAGCATACTAGAGTTCATATAAAAATACAATTTAGAAATAGTTGAAATTCGGAATTAAAAAATAAGGAATATTAGAAGAGGAGACTAGAGTCCATATAGAAATACAATTAGGAAATAACTGAAATTCGGAATTAAAAATAAGGAGTATTAGAAGTAGAGTATAGAGTCCATATAGGAATTTAAAACTAACTAAAATTCGGAATAAACATAATAAAATTAAAAGTAGAGTTTAGAGTCCGTATAAAAATACAATTTATAAATAACTAAAATTCGAAATTAAGAAAAATAAATTCGAAATTAAGAAAAACATGGGAAGAAGAGTTTAAAGTTAATATAGAAATACAATTTAGAAGTAACTGAAATTTGAAATTAAAAATTAAAGAATATTGAAAGATGAGTTTATATAGAAATACAATTTAGAAATAGTTCAAATTCGAAATTAAAAAATAAGGAATATTAGAAGATGAGACTAGAGTTCATATAGAAATACAATTTAGAAATAGTTAAAATTCGGAATTAAAAAAATAAGAAATATTAGAAGAGGAGACTAGAGTCCATATAGAAATACAATTAGGAAATAACTGAAATTCGGAATTAAAAATAAGAAATTTTAGAAGTAGAGTATAGAGTCCATATAGAAATACAATTACGAAAAAAAAATCGGAATTAAAAATAAGGAATATTAGAAGTGGAGTATATAGTCCATATAGGAATTTAAAACTAACTAAAATTCGGAATAAACATAATAAAATGAAAAGTAGTGTTTAGAGTCCTTATAGAAATACAATTAAGAAAAAAATAGAAATTCAGAATTAAAAATAAGGAATATTAGAAGTAGAGTATAGAGTCCATATAAGAATTTAAAACTAACTAAAATTCGGAATAAACATAATAAAATGAAAAGTAGTGTTTAGAGTCCATATAAAAATATATTTTACAAATAACTAAAATTCGAAATTAAGAAAAACATGGGAAGAAGAGTTTAAAGCCAATATAGGAATACAGTTTAGAAGTAAGTGAAATTTGAAATTAAAAATTAAAGAATATTGAAAGATAAGTTTAGAGTCCACATGGAAATACAATTAGAAATAATAAACATTTAGAATTAAAAAAAAAGAAATATTAAAAGACGATTCTAAAGTCCATATAGGAATATATATAATTCACAAATAACTAAAATTTGATATTAAAAATAATTAATAACTAACATGTATATAAAATACAATATGAATATTACACACTAGTAGTTTCGTAAAGTTATTACAAAATTTAAAATTATGTTGTCATTGTAATATATTTTAATAATATAATGAGAAAACATATATGCTATTATATGAGAGAAAATATAATGATGCTAGCCGCGCAATCTGCGCGGGCCACCATACTAGTTATCATAATTGCATCGTCGCCGTTAGATCACAAAACTAACGGCCTCGTCGTTCTCTCCCTGCGATGAGGCAAAAAAAAAAAAGGAACCAAATAATTATGGGCAAAAAGTTTATATTTGTACTAGCAAAATGCCCGTGCTTCGCTACGGTGTAATAACACTAAAAATATTTGTTTTTAACCGAAGTTATTTTCACACTGCTTTGGTATTTTTGCTTGCTAGAAAAGTCTCAAATAGAAATTCTCATATTATGGAGTAAAATATAAAAAAAATAAGGAGAACTCATTGTAGACCAGGACTCTTTTCATTTTGTTTTTTTTAAAAAAAAAATCATGTTGTCCAATCGAATATCTGCATAAAACAAATCTTTTTGCAAAAAAAAAACCTACACTGGATAGATTAATCTGTCTATATAAATAATACGACTTAATATAAAGTATAAATTATAAAATAAATAATATTGGATGAGGAGTCTAGAATATTCTCCAAAAGAGCCTAGAGTGCATATAGGAATACAATTTAGAAAAATAATTAAAATTAAAAATAAAAATATTGAAAGAAGAGTTTAGAGTTCATATAGAAACTAATTAGAACAATAAAAAAATAGGAATATTGGAAGAAGAATAGAGTCCATATAGAATTAAAAATTAAAATTATTTAATTTTAGTCTAAATTTAAATTCTATATCATGACAAATAAATAATTACATTTTTAGTCGAAAAATAAATCCATATCATGAGAAAAATCTAGCCAATGTTCTAGTTTATTCAATTTAGTTGGAATTAAATTAATAAGCAGTCATAAATAATTAAAATGGTTCTATTTTTGAAAATAGAAAGATGCTTAAAATTACTGAGAAAAAAACATTGATTTTAATTGCGGCCCATTTGTAGGCCCAATAATGCGGAGGCCCAATAGTCCGGTGGCCTGATGCGCGAGAAGCCGGAGCCGTTCGATCGAATGGACGGTCTAGATTGATCACAACCAATATAAATATCTGCAGCAAAAACCCTAATCCTAAAATTCTTTTCCCCCCTTCCCGCCCCCGATCCTCTCTCTCTCGATCGATCGATCGAAAACCGACGGCGGTGGTGGTGACCTCCCCCACCGAGCAGCGGCGGTAGCGCCCTCCACCCCCTCCCCCCGAGTGGTTGCAGTGTGCCCTTCCCTCCTTCCTGCGAGCGGCGGCGACAGCGACAGCAGCTCCCTCCGCCCCATCTCACCTCCCTAGCCGGCGGCTGCTCCCTCCGCCCTGTCTCGCCTCCCTTCCGCGGTGGATACAGCGGCGATGGCGGAGAGTTGGCGGTGGCCGCAGGCGGATCCGAGGGTTGTGGCGGTGGGCTCCCTCCACTCCCTCTAGCCTTCCTCCCGCGGCAGATCCGCCGGCGGTGGCCACAGGCAGATCCACCTGCGGCGGCTCCTTCCGTCCCCTCTCGTCTTCCTCCCGCAGCAGATCCAGCGACGGTGGCGGCGTCCGCGGGCGGATAAGGAGCGGCGGCTCCCTCCGCCGCCTCTCTTCTCCCTCCGGCAGCGGTGGTGGCGTCGGCGGCTACCACTGATGGATCCGGTGGTGGTGGCGACGGCCGAGTGCGGCGGTGGCAACGGCCGAGTGCGGCGGTGGCAACGGTCGAGGGCCGCGGTGGCGATGGCCGAGGGTGGATCCGGCAGCAGGCAAGTGATGTTTTATGATGTATGTTGTTGTTCTTCTTTTTTTATGTATATTCTTGTGAAGTTTTGTGATGTATTTTGTGATTTTATGATGATTGTGGTTGATTTTTTGTGACAGAGTGGTTGAGTTTTGGTTGTGCCGATTTTAGAAAGTGTTTCCCTGTATCCAATTCTAAGAGCGATTGGGATTTGGGGGCTGCGAAGGCGCACCGCCGACGGACGAAGGCGCCTTCATCCGTCTTGTGACGAACGGAAAATTACGAATATTTTAATTAGTTAAGATTTCTAGCGATTTTAAAAGTAGATGCTAAAAACTTCGATAAAATAACTCGAAATTAACTGTCTAAATTTAATTTTTAAAATTTAAAATTTTGGCTATGAGTGATAAGCTAGAATGTAAACAATAAAAGGCTACTCCAACTCAATAGGAGAAGGATGTAGCTTTTAAGCTGATATACTCAACATCGATAAGTGGTAATATAAAAAAGACTCACATGCTTTTTTGTACATCTTCAGTGCCCCGAGCATCGTCTTTGACCTCTAGAGCGGGGGCGTAGGAAAAAAAAGAAGAGGGATGGAGATGGCGAGGTCTCATTGACGATGAGGATGACACCTGAACTCTAGAGGGATAGAGATGGTGAGATCTCACTCGATTAGATAGTTAGGGTTAGAGGCAGTGAGATGGAGTAGATTTACGGTGAGAGTAGCTTTAGAGGGATGATTGAAGTAGGAGAAAACCATGATGTCATCATCAAACCCGTAGGGACGAAGGAGGGGTGATGGATGGCGGATGTGGTGGGGAAAAACAAGAAACAAGCGGTTGATCAGGGATGACAACAGATATCCAGCAAAGCAAGTTGCCAAAGTTAGGGGAGGAGAGTTGGGCATAGGAATCTCGTCGGAGTTGGTGAAGAGGAGTGACTTCGATAACGATGAGGTGATCGCGTGGAGTCGAGATAAACGTCAGGCACAATTAAATAGGACAGAAGTAGAGTTAGGTGTGTCCATAAGACTGGGTTCTTTCCCCAATTTTCCTAACCCAACTCTTCCGTTTTCCACGCGCACGCTTTTCAAATTGCTAAACAGTATGTATTTTGCAAAAAAGTTCTATACGAAAGTTGTTTTAAAAAAATCATAATAATCCATTTTTTTAAAAAAGTTAATACTTAATTAATCATGCAATAATACGTGCTTCGTTTTGCGTGCCGGTGAGGAGGGGTTCCCAACCCCTCCTCCCGAACACACCATAAATCTTGATACTATCTACACTAGAGTAAAAAAAGTATTAAAAATATTAATATACAACTTGTAAATAGTTCATCCGACCCAAAATACAACAACTTTTGGAGTTTAAATTTCATTTGAAATATAGCAAACCTAGTACTTACAAAAAATGACTTTTACACACTAAGACTGTGTTTGTTCCAGCCGGTTCCCAACTCTCCCCTGCCGTTTTTCGTGCGCACGCTTTTCAAACTGCTAAACGGTATTTTTTTTTAAAAAAATATATACGAAAGTTGCTTTACAAAATTATATTAATTCTTTTTTAAAAAAAATTAGCTAATAGTTAATTAATCATGCGCTAATGGAGCGCTCCGTTTTCTGTACGCATTCATGCTGGGAAGTATAAAGAATGAACGCAACCTAAATTAACCATACTATCCCTACTACCCCTTGTATTTATTATAGCTTTAACTAGTCTAAACTTAAGCCTCACCTATTTTGAAAAGGCAACAAAGTTTTTTTATCCCTGTCTTTAATATTTAAGGTTACCGCTAGTTATATTTTACAATAGAGGAAGTAGCAAATAGCAAGACCCAAACTTGCATCGGATTACCAACGGCCGAAATGCGTGGTAACTCCAAAGTTTGCTCCACAGATCGATGCCGTACAAATTTTGCTCCAGAGGGTGTCACTGTCCCGTGGCCCCGACAAGCGTACGAGAAAGGGAGCCCATCTAGAGTTGAGAGCGTCGATGATGAGTTGACTGGGGTCTTTTGATGGTGGAATAATTTTCAGTTAGTGCGGAGTGATTCGGCCCACCAACGTCTGATCCCCTCCTCTACAATCTCTGTACCACCTGCATGCTGCTCACTCACTCACTTCACTCACCCATATGACCCATGCTTGTTTTATGCATGCAAAAAAAACTAGCCCCAGGCCCCCAACTGCTGAGTGAGCTGCATGCTCATCTACATGTAATTATGTAAAGTGGTAAAGGCGAAGCTAACCTAGTTTGTTCATGTCGTCCTCCATTTTGGAGCTTGCTCCCAGGAAGTTTGGTCCTAAATCAAATCAACACACGCAGCCAGCCTTGGGGTTGTGCAAAAACAAAAGGAAAAGAGCCAAAGCTTTTCTAGGTCGTCTAGGGGCCCGTTTAGTTCCCCAAATTTTTTTCCTAAAAACATCACATCGAATCTTTATACATATGCATGAAGCATTAAATATAGATAAAAAGAAAAACTAATTACACAGTTATGGGGGAAATCGCGAGACGAATCTTTTAAGCCTAATTAGTCCGTGATTAGCCATAAGTGCTACAGTAACCTACATGTGCTAATGACGGCTTAATTAGTCTCAAAAGATTCGTCTCGCGGTTTCCAGACGAGTTCTGAAATTAATTTTTTCATCCGTGTCCGAAAACCCCTTCCGACATCCAATTAAACGTTCGATGTGACACCAAAAAATTTCCCTTTTCGCCGACTAAACACACCCAGGCACTATACGGTGACTGTTCAGCGTTCAGTTCTCAGTCGTGACAGAACTTCAGAGAGATATGCTTTTCCTGTCATGTCTACGTGGATTCACTCTTTATCTCTTTCTCGTATGCATTTCAGTTGAACCTCTCATCGATCCTTCCAAAAATATTTCTGGGAGTGTTGTTCCCTATCTTTGAGCTAAAATATCTTTCTATTTCAGAGGCTGTTAGGTTTATTTAATTTTCAGAATTCGCCGTACTTTTTTCTTAATGTTTAGCGAGTTTGATCAAGTTAGATTTTTATTTGATTTGTTGTCATAATCATGAGAAGACTCTTGGGCTTTTTTTTGGAACTCAAGATTCTGAAGCACACAGAAACAAGGAAAACAAATACATGATTGAAATGCCATAACATTTTTTTTTTCTGTTTGCCTGATAGACGCACACGCAGACACACCACTATACACGTAGCGCTACACTCACACCCACGCAAATACACCACCTAACACAGTAACATATCCTATGCATACAAGTTTTCTGTGTACATGAACTAGCAAATGCCACAAAAAATTTTAGAAAAAATTGGACACATACTTCCAATAGTATTACACCTACATGTAAAATCTTATCTTCAAATTCATTACTATTTTATCCGTAAAAAAAGTCAAAAAATCAGACATATTTTTATCCTTAAAATTGTTAGATTTTCAATTTTTTTATGGCTAAAATATAATGGATTTGAATATGAGAATTTAGTAAATGTCCATTTTTTTAAAAAAAAAATTCGTGACATTTGCAGTTAGTATGCATGGAGTGTGCCTAGGATATTTTTCCACCAAACACATACCCTACGAGACAAAAGCCGGCGGCACATTCCTAATCTCACTAAAATATAATGAAAACTCACCTACATGCGTCTAATATTCGTGTACTGGTGCTTCCCCAAATGCCCTAATTAACATCTTAAATCCTATGGATTGAAAAAACATAGGAAACTGCAGGAATTGTTGTTTGGATAAAGCGCATAAAAAACATAGGAATTAGTATAGTTGTAGTTACACTGTAACTATACTATAGTATATTTGAAAGTTTTTTTTTCCCAGAAAACTTACGGCGAAATTCAATATACGTAGGTAGGTAACATGTGTATATACTCAAACTGGATATAATACTTCAGTCTTGACTTTCTTTTCCTCTAACAAATCCATTCCTCCTAGCCTCTTACGTCATACCACTTCTACCCCAATAGCCAATTACCTTAAATCTTTGAACTCTAACCCACCAAACACTAAAAATAGGATATTTGTAGTTGTTGAGTGTACACCCAACCTTAAAATCATTGTCCATAGCAATATTCATTGTGTTGTGTTGCCGGATTTGATCGCTTAACATGTTTAACACAAAATCGTGACATGCTTTTTACTCCCTCCGTTTCACAATATAAGTCATTCTAGTATTTCCCATATTCATATTGATGTTAATGAATCTAGACATATATATCTATCTGGATTCATTAACATCAATATGAATGTGGAAAATATTAAAATGACTTACATTGTGAAACAAAGGAAGTACAAACTTAGGAGACATGAAAAATTGCACATGTTAGGAAAGCACCATTTATATCACTAATGAAGAACTGATCCTTTATCACGGTACCCAAAACATAAATATCTCAGTTAAATTAAGAACCGGTACTAAAGATATTTTTAAGTACCAGTTCTAAAAGTCAAAGTCACAAAAACACCTTTAATTCCGGTTGGTATTACCAACCGGTACTAACAATATATCTTTAGTCCCCAGATTAATGCTGGAGGATCTTTGCTTCTGATTGGTAAAATCAACATGGACTAAAAATTTATTTTTAGTACCAGTTGGTAACACCAACCGGACTAAAGATACAAAAGATGTCTCCAGGGTTAGATAAAATAAAGTATTTCTATCCTAGTTAGATGTGTGGAGTTGGTGGAATGGTTATGTGCGTGAGAGCTGAGGTGAGATATTTTTAGATCGAATTTCACAACCCTCATTTTTTATTTCGTATGCATATTTAGTACCGGTTATTTCAATCGGTGCTAAAGATCAAAAATTTTAGTCTCGGTTACTTTATCTCCGGTTGCTAGAACCGGTAAAATGGGGTTACTAACCGGTACAAAAGCTCACTTCTCCTCTAGTGTAAGGTGATGAAGTGGTGGGCTCGTTAGGATTTTAAATTACGGTGTCCACTAATGTAGATGTGCTTTGCTTAAAAATTAATGAGTTTACATATTTGTTGTTGGACTCTATCTCTTCGAGCATGTGTTAAGGATGCATTCAGGTGTGTCATAAGATGTACGAGCATGTAATGATGTGTGTATATGTGCATAATCTTCCATGTAATAGAAAATTATACATATTGACAATTAATGACAATTATTTCATATGAGATGCCAGCTAAACAAATCCACCAAAATCGCACCGTTAGAGCAGGTACAATAGCAGACTATTAGCCAGCTATAAACATTTCTAAAAAGATAAAAGATGAGAGAGAAGAGCAGCGGGCTATAGATTTGTAGCCCGCTGCAGCACAGACTCCAAGACGCAACGTGTGTATGATAGGTGGGACCAGGTATTAATAGTACAGTAAATAACTATTGTATGAATTGGCTATTAAATTGGCTACAGATGATTTAGAATTAGTAGTTCGCTATACTATTAAACTTGCTCTTATGCAGATGAGTAGACCAAGCACTAGCTATAGTGTGCTATACAATACTCCACCAATGTCTGGGTAATCTGATTGATTATTGAAGCTCCTTAGATATGTAACCAAAAGCATTTGTCTCAAAAATCTTTTGATTCTTCGTCAGAACTAAAAACAAGTAATTTACTCACAAGAGCTCAAAACTTTCCATTGCATTCATGGAGATGACATGATGTCCTTTGCACGGCCAATCTGGCCCACCAGAAAGATCAAACCAAGCATGCAAATCATAGCAAAGCTTCAATGCCATGGCAGAGAGAATTTATGATTATTCTCCCATGATCCAAATCTTGCTCGTCCTCATCATTGCAATCAGAGGCTAAAGTACAGCAATTAGGTTGATGGTGTTATCATGGTAATTATTAAGGTTGCAGACCACCCAGATATAAGGAATCCATATCGTCATTTCCTAGGCTCAACCTACTACTAGTAGTACCAGAAAAATCGAAATGTGGGGCCGTATGTATATTCATGATGTTTGTATATGTATGGGTGAGTAGAGGACGGTATGATCATTGTTCACCTGCCAAAGTGCCGATACATTCGAGTATACGTACTACTACTGCTGTACTGCCGCTGTCGGCAAATGATCACTATACTACAATCCTGTCTTTCGGCAAATGATCTTATGGTAAATTGTTATTGCTGCATGTTATTAAGTAATGAAATTACATTTGCACGACTTATTATATGTTGATTCTCAGTTTCTCATGGTGGGTAAAAAAACTACTAGTTGATTTACCCGTGCGTTGCCACGAAATCTTAAAAAAAACAAACCTTTAGCATTTATTTCAAAGCCTAAAAATGTTTACTTATCTAGCCATTTTCGCCATCAATTTTTTGGATGCTTACTGAGTTAGCTAGAGCGAGAAAACTATAGGATGAAACACCAACAATACCAGCATTGTGGACCTACACGCCAATGAAAAGTGTGGTGGTGGCGTATTTGAAATAGCATAGATAGACCAAACAAATCTTCTAAAATAAGTATTTTCAAGCTCGACATTTTCAATGTACGTATCTCTACCTCACAATACCTTCCATGAACCCTTTTTTTAAAAAATTATGTATACAATATTTAAAGGTCTTCTCTGGAAACAATGAAATTTTAGGAGTTTCAAAGGATTGAAAACCTGTTGGAAAAATTACTATGAAGCCCTTTTAGGTTGTAGGGATATATTTCAAAAATTCATGTAGGATTTCTTTCTTTCCTCCGCTTTTTAGTATTTCAAACATACATTTGATAAAAGCTCGTGTTTTACATTTTCTTTGATAAGTCAAATACAACTTGTCTCTTTATCTCTCTTTTTTTATGTTCAAATGAAGTATTCCATTCAAAATTCTTGTGGCTGCCATTATTACGGCTCTATCCTTCTTATAAGACACTTGGCTAGATCCGTTGTGTTGTGTTCGTATGAAGTAATCAAACACCATCTTTACCAAATTCACGTGTTTCTCATATTCCATCATTTTTTCGTATCAAGAAGCCCTAAATCGATTTTTTTTTCCTACTCCACGTTGTTGTGAAATTGTGGATCAAACAGTCTCCCTACTGTATAGTTATTGATCTGTTAAGATATCAAATGATGCAATCAAAACTATGATATTTGTTTGTAGGAAAAAGTTCAAATATGTCCCTAAACTTTATATGGAAGTTCGTTTACTACCCTAAACTTACAAATAATACAATTTGAGCTCCAATAATAATCTACTACAACTCATATACTCAACACCAATTCTAACACATACCTGCATTATGATGCGTGCTAGCTAAGACCTCCATGTCCTCTAATCTCTTTCTCGATGTTTGAGGGTTGAGAAACATAAGATGTCCTGTTGATGATACCACTGTCACTCATATAATATGGTGTTAGCCATGGTACCCTATGGAGACATGGACGCATGGACCAAAGGAGGCCGGCCCTCCATTGAGGTCTCCTCCATCACCTTCACTGCTCTGAACTCTGAACAACGCGTCCCCCACAAAGCAGAATTGCTTTTGAGCTTTTGATCAAACTAGCTGCTACTAGACGCATGCATGGCCGCTTGCCACTCTTGCCTGATGGTTAAACCATGGAAAAGAAAGTATATATTGTTCTTTGTTTACATGCCTGTGACCTGAAAAACCTGATGTTTCCACTAAGGAAAGCGATGGCGCCATTGCTGCTGATTCTGATAAGATACTGCTCCAGCTCCAGGGCGCAATTGCAAAGCTCAGAAGTGCTCAACGAACTAGTAGCAGTACAACACCTATACACATATTTTACCAGCACTAGCTTATCTCTGAATTCTTGGCACTACTCCATCCGTTTCAATCTACTTATCGTTTTAGATTTATCTCGAGTCAAACATTTTTAACTTCGACCATTAATTTATAGAACTCATATAGTTTAACATCGTTAAGAAAACATTTCTCAGTGAATTATATATATATATATATAGAAATCAATATATAAAGTTATGAATGTTTAACATATGACAAAGCTAAAACGATAAGTAATTTGAAAGCGAGTAGTTTGCAACAGCGCATAGTTGGCGAAGATGATGTGGTGGTGTCTACGTGTAGCAGGCTAGCAGCCATCCGAGACTGCATCCAAGATGGGGCTTTTGCTAGCTGGGCCACCACCCCCACTATGGTCGACAATGGCGGGCACGGCAAGGTTGCCTGCCTGCCCAGGTCTAGTCCTTTTCGTCCTCCTGCGTCGACGTCGTTGCCGTCGACGAAACCATCAGAGTTAACTACAGTAACTACTACCTCTGCTGCCATTAGTTTACTGAAGTTGCAAATGCCTGCAGCTGAGCTACTGTGAAAAAAATTCAGACGATCGACAAACTAAGGCCCAGGATCTAATCATATCGCTGCTAGTAGTACCAGGCTGCTTCAGAGAGATAGACAGTGTGTGAATTGATTTAATTTGGTCCTTCGTGGAGTAGTAGAAGCAAGAATCCAATGGAGAGAGAAGGGATGGCTTTTGCTTGCAGGGATGCAGTTAACGGCCAGCGATGTGATGGCAATGGCTGATGGAGAAATTTCTTGGGCCGTGATGTGTGGTGTCATGCAGGGGAGTTGGCAGTTTTTAGTGGTGGAGATGGGTCCCTTGGAGTTGAGTGACTTGAGTCCCACATATGGTGCAACAAGGGAAAATGTCAATGCTTGGTGTTCACTCAAGAGCTTGTGGTGTGGCATCTAGCCATAGTGTAGATCAATGATTGAGAAGAGAGAAATATCAATTTCGCCGTTCAAAGTTTCGTGGTTAGTCCGTGAATATGCAAATCATATACACCCTCCATCCAAAAAAAGATAACTTCTAAGGATGAATCTGGACAAATGTTTGTCTAGGTTCATCCCCATAAGTTGATTTTTTATGGTACGGAGGGAAGGGAGTAGGTGGTAATGAGAGTTGTGCTTCTCACACGCCTTACTTTAAGGTTTAAACTTATATCTTTTTTAGAACGGGGAGCTTCCGGCAGGGTTTGCAATTTTGAAACAAAGGTTTTTGCCGGTGGGGGCTGAAAGAACCTAAATTTCAGAATTTTCGGTATTTTTGGTCGGTTCTTTTTAATTTTTTTTATGAATTTTGAATGACTTTGAATAAACTTTGACCAAATTCACAAAAAATTAGAAAAAAAGGAAATTTCAGGCACGATATGTGCTTGCCGGTGGGGAGCGAAATTATCAAAATTGCAAACACTTGGTTGCGGTTCTAACAGAATCAGATTGTTGTGTACAAAATTACTGTGTTTCAAACATAACCTCAGGTGAGAGGAGTGGGTGACGGTGGTAAAAGGCAAACTTGGGGTCATTTTGGTTTGTTGCCCTACCAAATAGTAGCATTTGATAGCTTGAATAGTAATCATGTACGTTTGAATTGGAGCCAAATCGTTGGCTATACCCAAGCTCAGTTTGGTAGCAATCCAACCTTCTTTTATACTCTAGTTAGATTTGGCATTTTTGGTAGCAATCTAAATCCAAACAAATTGAGAATTCTACCCTCCAACTAGGAGTAATTGATAGTGCCAAAATTTACATGGGTTTTTACACTACCAATGAATTGGTAGTGAATTGGTAGGTAGAGAACCAAACTAGCCCTTAGCATCTGAATATGGCTAATTTACTTAGATCTCAAAACACATTTTGAGGGTGCTTGATGTTCTTTAGGGAAGTCCTAAACAAGCTACATTTTTTTTTTTTTTGCGGGGAAACAAGCTACAAATCTAGATTAGTTACTAGCTAGAGCTACAGGACAAAGTGAAATGTCCCAACATGGAGCATAGATGTTGGAGTGTCAGAGCACCCAGTGACCCACACCAACACCATAATAAATCTCCAAAGGTAAAAAGAGAGAACAGATCATCCAACTGTAGCCGAAGTAGAGTGACCTAGGCCCTGAGTGACTGAGGCAGGGGCCCCGGCTGCCATTTGCAATGGGCCAGCATCGATCTCTTTGCGATTATGGGCCAGCAAAAGCTGCAAGTTCTCACGATAAAGCGAGGGAGTGGGTAGAGCCTGATTGATCCTACGATGCCAGTATGCCACTAATATTCAGAGAGAAGCAGGAAGCACAGATGATGTGGCGGTGCATAATTCTATCTATTAGAATATAAATTCTGATGTTCACGAAAATTATGTATGCACTAGCGTAGCGAGATCAGGATTTATCCTTTGTCCATAGTCTCTTTGAGCATGTTTTAGGAGTGTATTCATTTCATTTTAGCGTGACTAGTGATTTATCGCTATATATATATATATATATATATATATATATATATATATATATATATATATATATATATATATATATATATATATATATAGAGAGAGAGAGAGAGAGAGAGAGAGAGAGAGAGAGAGAGAGAGAGAGAGAGTAGGTGGATTCGTTTCAGCGAAGCTAGAGGGATTGATCACTGATCTCCGTATAGTTCAATAAAAAAAATCTGAATCGAAAAACAATCTTCAGAGAGCCATTCGCCGATCTGGATTTCCATCGCAGGACACATGAATGATTGATTGGTTGTTCTCCAGCTTTTCTTTTCTCCTACTACTCCAGTTTCAGAGGTAGTGATATCAGGATCAGATTGCTGATGGCTAGAGCGTTCATAATGGCGAGAGGCTTCATCATCCGACAACAGCTGCTGATGGGAGTAGTAGATGGATTCGCACGTCTTCGACATCACCTCCTCATCGTTGCTGGTCTCCGTCTTCAGATTCAGAAGCAGGGATGGCAGAGTGCACATGCAGAGCTTCAGCTTCTACTGCACCTGATGTCATGGGGAGAACATACTAAAAAACATGCTGTTGGAAACATCTGAGGTCACATTGACTGTAGTGTGGACTGTGGAGCTAGAGTTTCTTCTGGCACAGTCACTGTGTAACTGATCTTACCCAAGTGCAAGACTGACCATACAAGTTCAGAGCACCACACTGCAGACACTACAGAATCACTGTGCTCCAACCACAGTAAATAAACATGCCTTTGTTCCCATAGTATGTCAAAATTTGCAATACAGTCAATAGACATCATCACTCGCCATTTCAGATATCTTAGAAATGTTCCCTGATAATTCCAGACTCTTTAAGACAGCATATCCCTGAACCAATAAATACTTAAACTGCAGATAGAATTAGCCGCATAATACATTACAACACCAGAATCACTCAACAGCTGCTATCTCAGAGAATTTGTGAGATAGCTGGCATTAAGCCTTGGAATAGCCGCACTAAACCTAAAAATTCCATGCTAAGCAATGGAAGTACACTAGGGACAGTATGTCAGGCTTCTATCAAGGAAGAAGCCTCATGTCAATCAGCCAAGCTATCAAGAAAGCTTTGCAACTCCCTCAGGCCTTCTGCAGATATACTCCTCTGTACACGAGGCCTTGGAGTTGTTAGGACAGGAGGCGGCCGAGAGTTGAAGCAGATGACAACAACAGAAAGGTTGTCTCCGCTCTTCCTCTTGATGGCCTCATCAACAAGTTCTTTACAACAGGTAACAGGATCATTGTGCTCCTGGAGCTTTCGGCGTGCAAAGTCTACCGCATTTTGGCTGCGGAATACGTCCCAGATCCCATCACAACCGATGATGAGGAATTCATCCTCCTCAGTGAGATTCCTGATCATCACCTCAGGCTCAGCACTAAGAGGTCCAAGACCATCACATGCCTTCATTCCTTCCATGTGCCAGTCTCCTATTGCCCGCGCAACATTAAGCTGCCCATTCAGGTAGCCATCATAAACATAACCACCAGAGGCTTCAATGCGAACCTTCTCTCTGTTGCAAGAAGGCTTGTGATCCCTGGACATTTCAATGGCCTTTCCACGACAACAAAGTACTGCTCTACAATCACCAGCATTTGCTACCAGAAGTGACCTATGAAAAATGGCAAAACGGTTAAGACAAGAAAGTTGGTTATCCCAAGTGGAAGCATAATTCTCTCAGAGATCATAGTAAGACAAAGCAGAGACTGAAATAGACAGAAAGGAGAACTACATAATGGACTATAAAAGGGGGCACACAGTCCCATTTTTGGGTACCAAAATTTATACTATATAATTGCTTTCATGAAAGAGAATACTGTAGCATGCAATAGGCTAAAGCACGCTGATATTAACCGTGGCCGACAAGATAGTCAAAATAGAAAGGCTATAGATGCACTTCACACGATTGCAAAGAAACAAAGATCAAGAATCAATGCTGTCTATTCATGAGAGAAATAAGTTTTGAAGCCCCTGTCTGTTCATGCACAATTGAGTGCACTGAAGACTTATAATTTGCACAAGGCCACAGGCAACGAAACAGGAACTGCATGGCCATAACAGGGTGGGGGTGGGGAATGGCTCCTACCATTAATAAGTAATGACAATCATCAAATAGTAGTTAAACAGATATGCTGCCAGGAACTCAGTAGTCAGTACAACACTTTACAGTTTAAGAAGTTAGGCCAATACCTCCCAACCACAAGAGCAGCAAGAGCAGTTGTGCCAGAAGCAAGAGAGGAGTTCACAGAACAAGCATCTGCGAAAGCAGCATCAGTCTGTAAGAACGCTGAGGACAGAGCTTTCTCTATCTCCCTTGGAAAATCCTCATCCTCAACGATAAACCTTGCCAAATTGCTGCACACAAAGTCAGCAGCGTGCTTTCCACCATGCCCATCAAAAACCTAAGACATTAAAATCATATGAAGGGTATATATAAATAAAATGCCTGCCAGGGGCATGAAATTACTCATAAAGGAAAGTTGTTATTGTTAGTCTAGTCATGAAATGGCTAACATATATCGCATACATCAAGAAACAAGTCTGGGCCTTGAATACAGTAGAATAAAAGCATACCCCATAAAATGCGCTCGGACCATCTTCAAAACTTTCAACTCCAAACTCTTTCATGAGGTTATCAGAACAAATAAAGACATCCTCCATTGTGTGCCTTGACCCAATATCAGCCCAACCTCCAGACCTTACAACAGGCATATATGCATCAGCATCCATGTTTTCAAAAGTTTTCTCAGTTCCAGATTTTGTACTGTTTGCAGGACTCCTCACCTGCAAAACCAATGCCAAGCATGGCAAAAAAATAATTAACCATACTGCACAGAATCTATGTTGTATGCTCTTTCATTTTGAAGTTGCACTACCATGACCCAAAAAGGGTTTCCAGATTATCTCATACATATATTAACAATGTTGATCCAACAAAAGGCAAAAACAAAAATTGCACTGTCATATACTCCCTCTGTCCCAAATTGTAGAGCACTCTTATTTTTAGAAAAATCAAAGTCGGTAACTTTTGACTAATAATTACATTAACAATATCTACACCAAGTATTATGTATGTTATATCATTAGATTCATATTTTAAAACATTTTCATGTGATAATAATTTTATAGTTGTTGATGACATAATATGAAATAGATTAATGATCAAAGTATGTTATTAAAGATTGTGTAAAAAATATATCTATTATAATTTGGGACAGAGGGAATACATTCGGTTCTTCCGAAAGTGAATATCACTCATACTCACTGGCTGATCCATGGCCCAATGGCTGCCTAGGCTCGTCCGTGGATGCCCAATTAAAATGATTTAATTGCAAGGATTGAAGAGAAAATTTTTATAGCAAATACTAGCTATAGTTAAGTTTGCCCTACCACATGCCCAAAAGCGGTGCAATTAGTTGTAACTATGAAACAACTATTCTTGTCCCCTCCCATGTGAATTAAGTGTGACATTATAATGGTTCCCTCCTTGCTCAAATAATGTGATCTACTAGAAATTACCAAGCAACATGCAGTGTCAGACAAGTACATAACTACAAATGGACAGGCAAGTGCATATATTTTGTTATGGAAGCATACTATGTGTATCACCATATCTAGCTTCTATTGAAAAAACAATGTGCAGTGTAGATCTAAAGGATCCACTGTTTTAATCTAAACAATACCGGAAAGAATGACGAGATTGAAACCAAAATCAGCAAGGCAATGATATCAAGTCAATTACCACTTTTGCCAACCCCTTACTCCCTCCAGTATCAAAATAGTTGACGTTTTAGATCTTGAAGCAAAGTATCTTGGACCTGCTTGCTCCTGCATGCATGCATAAAAATCCAACGCATTGTTTCTAGCGTCGTGTATGTCATTAAACATCACACGCGGGCCGTTGTCTCATCTCCTAATTAATCGCTTGTTGGCTTCTTGGGCTGCTTGCTGGCGCCGTGCTCTCGGCGACCACTTGATCGTCGAGAGCGGGTGTGATGACAGTGATGATGTAGCAACCGTTGTGTGCTAAAGCAAGCGCGAGCGAGCCAAAAATTACCAAGATAATGCTATGATTTTTTTTTAAAAAAAAATAGCCTCAATAGAACTCGAACCCGGCATGCACAGACGCTAATGATAGGCCCAAACCACTTGGAACAGCACGAGTTTCTGATTTCTATTAGGACAAGACCGTATTTAATATGGGCAAAACAAGGATTAGGCACCCTAATAAATCACTCCTTGGTATGTGAGATTATGTCTAAAAGGTCAAGAATTTTGAAACTGGAAGGAGTACAGAATATCATTTAGAACAGCTTTGCTGTTTTTGACTGTGGACAACTTAAATGGGCAATTACTGTTGAGCAGAGACATCGAAGTACCTTTCAATTTATTTCTTTTCAATGATGTTATGGGTCCATGTAGTCAGGACAAGAGCAAAAAGTACCAAAAGAATTAAGACACTTTCATGACACATACAGAAAATTACCAGTCTGATCCCCTTTCCCCTCACTTTTACAGTGCCCTGAAAAATTGTTGCCTCAATTTTTCAAGGAAGAAATACCTAATGAGTTAGCAAAGTTAAAACATCAAATTCACCACCAAATTCTGCAAAAAAGAATACAGGCCGCCAAAATACACTGATAGTACAAAGCACTAACATAGTTTATGCAAAACATTCTAGGACACTCTGTGTACAGTTTGATAAAACCAACCATTTCATACAACCCAAGGCAATGTTTCCCAATACGCTGCTTCCACATAAACCGCACGGATCCAAACATCTCGCCCCAGGTTGGTGTACTACCCAAGTACAAGAAGGATGTACCGGCAATTTCAGAGCCCAAGATTCCTTCTCCTCTCTCCCCTCATCCCCGAATTAGACTCCATCGCCCATCACATCATGCCGACATTATCCCCAAATCCTCCACAGCCAAAAAATATATATATATACATCACACCTCGCCGCCTTCCCAGCGAAGAACAGAGCAAGCACCCAACCAAACCACACCAAAACCAAGTTTACAACGCCGAGAAAGAGCTAAGATTAGGGCGGGGGTTACTCACGAACGAGGCGTGCCGCGAGAGCCCCGGAAGCTTCCTCCCCGCCGCCCCCGGGATCGGCGGCCTCCCCCCGCCTCCGCCTCCGCCGCCGCCGCCGCCAAGCCTATGCTCTTCCATCGCCGCCGTCGCCGCAGTAGAGAGCCTCGGAATCAGCGGGATGACGACCTCGGATCGAGCGCGGGAGGAGGAGGGCTACTAGGGTTAGGGTTCCGATTTGGAGCTGCGTCGTCGCAGCGAACATACTGTGGAGTGTGAACAGTGCGCGTGGTGCGATAAGAGAGGAGAAGGGGAGGTGGCTGCGGAAAAAAAATAGAAAAAAAATAAAATAAAAAGGGGAGGTGAGGGGCATTTCTGTAAATTATTATGCGGTTTAGACTAATCGCGCTCTCTAATCTGGATTAGGATGTTGTGGTTAGTTTTTGTGGGCCGCGTGATCCGGTGTGCGGGTCTCACGCTGTTTTGCTGGGTCGGCGCAAAGCAGTGGACGGGCGGAGGACACGTGATGCGGGACACGTGTCAAGCTGTGAGTGCTGCGAGGGATCAGGGTGCACGTGATGGGAGTTCCGGTAGCACGTTCCGCTAAATCACAAATAGCACTGGTAAATTTTGGAAATCATCCTTAGTTTCATTTGAACTTATTGGGTTTACCAGGCCCGGTCATGTCAATTTAGTGGTCTATAGCAAATCTAGAAAAAAGTCCTTTAATACAACCATAATAATATAACGATATTTCTAATAAATATAATGCATAAAAATCATTCTTATCAAATGAGTTATATATCTTACCTTAAAATTTTCTTCTAACGTTTACTGATGCGAAGTCATATTCACGATGGCATCAATATCAATTTCATCTAATAATTTCTTCTAAATTAGATACCTCCCGGAACTAAACGGAGAGACTTGCAATCGGCTGCTGGCTGCCGCAAAGCACGACGTCGTCGACGCGTAGCCGCGCACAGATATCTCTGGCTCGCAGTCGTAGACGTAGCTACGCTGCGTAGGTTAGGTCGCACCATCGGAACAAGACAACGCGGCCGGAAGAGCGACGGAATAGGCGATGAGGCGAACAGCTATGAGTGATCACACGGAAGGAAGCCAAATCGACGGAATTTTTTTTCAGGAATGTGTGCCTCTTCCTCTCCTTAGGCTAGTGTGCTTCCTAATTTCTATGGTGGGCTATTATCTACAGCATATATGAGGTTGGGCCAGCTCGTTATAAACTTTGAGCTTGTCTCAGCAAAGCTCGCGATCTTTAGTTTGGGCTCGAGCTTGACTCGTTTGTGGCTCGAATCCATCTAGGACGAGCCAAGCTTCGAGGTTTTTTTTTTCTTTTAACACATCCACATCTCTGGGATGCACGCGTGCTGCATTATCTATCCAATTTCTCCAACTCAACTGACAGCAGATAACCCAAACAGTACGGGTTCTTGTACACTATCTACTATGGGCATACATACTTAGCGCATGTATCATCACCACAGGGGTCCTGCCGTCCAGGGCAATTTTACTTCCGCATATGATGCATCGCAAGTTTGATTCCTTAACTACAGTAACATGCAGAGCAAGCGGTCTGACATGTTGTCAGGATGTTGCTAGTACTGACATGTATATTTGGGCAACCGCAAGCGTAAACATGCTCAGAATGGGGTTGTCTATGCGGTAGTGTTGGACTACCTGAATTTGGTATACAGTATTCTGTGTACACTCATTAGTGCAAAACAGGACATATGTGTGAGGCAGGAACCATCATCTGTGTCGGAGGGAGGCTACGTCACGTATTATTGGTCAGTGATGTGAAAAGCTATCTGTGTCAGGTCAGATACCGTCACCGATAGCAGTTATCTGTGTCGGACCTATATAAAATACCGTCATCGAAAGATTTAACCCAACAGTACTCGTTGTAGCGATTGAGCATCAACTAATATGTGCAGAAACTGAATTTGCAGGCGGCCTGATCGGGCCACAGATTATCATGCATCAACAGATCACAATTCACGTGAACAGGCCAGTATTTCAGATTAGAGAGGCAGTAGATTTCTTCCCAGCCGTGAGAAAATGCTGGTTTATGGACTGCAACCGCTAGCTGCCTAGTTCAATGATCAGTTCGTGCATTCGTGGATTGTTCCCTTTTTGGGTTCAGATTCTGCACTGGCTTTCTTCAGTGGATGAATTTGTCCATGCGCAAAAATGGATTGGTTATTCCCACTGCCAATGATTTCCACAGCCGCAATCACCACCATCTACCTAACCAAGCTCGCAATTTTCCAACCAAAAGAACAACATTCAGCACCACCAAATCGAAAGAAATGGGCAAAAGGAGACATCAAAAGCCCGACAGAAATGACAGATTATTGTGCTCCTATATTTGACCTTGCAATGCATCAATGGACAGAACAAAGTCAACAACAGCAACAACAACGATAACAGCCGGTATATCATGTACACATTGCATTTGACATACAACAAAAGTGCTGGCTGTCACAGGAAACCGAACCATCATGAAACAAATTACAGAAAGTAGCTGACAACTTGAAAATTAAAGTACACCGCCGCGGCGGCGTGGCGGCGCCTCCCTTGGATCGATCCTCGCCGCCGTCGTCCAAAAACCAAACCGGGCCGGCCGTGATCCGGCAGCAGGGAGCACACCTGAATTAAAGAGAGAGGATATTTTCGTTCTTGTGGCCTGTACAGTACACACACCAATTTGGCTCATCGATCACTGATCCTACTACGGTATAGGTACATATGCATGGAGGACCTGTACAGCCAAGCCTCTTCCATTGCACACACTTTCTGACGAACTAATTCAGACAGACAGACAGACAGACAGATCAATTGCGGCATTGCATCGTTGCGTGTGGTAGGATCGATTATCTGGATGATCGTCTTGGCGCTGCATCAAAAAATTCAGAATCGAAATGTCATTCACTCATCGATCGTTGCAGTAATTAGTATAGTTGGTAATGTAATGTTATTGGATTATTATAGTGGATTGGATCGCAAGTTCTTACATAAGTTGACGGCCTCGGAGCTCTTCATGAGACGGATCCGCTTGCAGGACTCGACGAACATCCTGTGTTGATTGATCGGATCAGATTTTGCATTTGATTTCGGTGAATTAATCGGCAAGAACTGATTGAGATGTGTACACGCGTTGCTTACTTCCAGGGGACGTCGCCGACGAGCATCCAGTCGCCGTCCTTGTCCTCGTAGGTGGGCACGTACTCGGCGCCGGTGACCAAGTCGACGAGCTTTGTACCCTCGCCGTCGCCGCCGCCGCCGCCGCGGACGGCGAGGCAGGAGGCGAACATGCCGTGGAGCGCGCGGAGGAGGGGCGCGTAGCCGGCGTGCGCCGCGAGGTCCACCTTGCGCAGGTACGGCGCGCCGTCCACGGCCACCTTGACCAGCTTCGCCCTCGCGGCGTCCTCCCGCAGCGCGTTCCGCCTGTACGCCCTCACCGGCGGCCACCCCACCGCCCGCGCCCTGCGCACACGCATCGATCGATCGCCAGGTCAGAAACCCGCGGGAACGTAGGAATCTCCATAAAGAGAGCATAAGCTATACGTACTTTGGGGAAGGCGGCTTGGCGTCGGCGTGGTCGGCGTGGGCGGCGCGCTTGCGTTCGGGGTCGGCGGTGGAGGAGGAGGAGGAGGAGGAGCCGGGGAGGGCGAGGGTGAGGGCGGTGTCGTCGTAGTCGAGGCCCGAGACGGGCGGGGACGAGTCGGCGCCGGAGCTCGTCGACATCGGTACCGGCGGCGGCGGCGGCGCACCGTGGCGGTTGCTGCTGCTTCGGCGGCGGGATGGATCGGCTGCGGGGTCGCTGTCGAGTGGCGCGTCGAGTTTGCGGAGACGAGGGGTGTGGTGGTGGGTGGTGGTGGCCGCGCGGATGCTGCCTATAAAGATGCGCGCGGTCGGGGGGTGGGGGTGGGGCCCACCGCGCGCTACCTGCTGTGCTGCCTCGTCCTCGGTTCGGCGCGCGCCGCGCGCGTGTGGGCGGTTTTTGGTTTAAGGTCCTCGTGGGTGCGGAGAATTCCACAGTACTCCTTTCGTCCCGTAAAACCAAACATATTTTGGCAAAAGAAAAATTAATCCCTACATGACACATTGGATATATGAATATACATTTGAAGTATTAAACATAGGCCATGTTTAGTTGTTTTGGTAAAAAAATTGACGTATACAGACACATTTGAAGTATTAAACGTAAACTAATAACAAAACAAACTACAAATTTCGCCTGTAAACTGCGAGACGAATATATTAAGTCTAATTAATCCATCATTAACAAATATTTACTGTAGCACCACATTGTCAAATCATGGCGTAATTAAGCTTAAAAGATTCGTCTCGCAATTTACATGCAAACTGTGCAATTGTTTTTTTCGTCCACATTTAATGCTCCATGCATATATCCAAACATTTCATGTGACGGAAAAATTGGAAGTTTGAAGGGAACTAAGCATAGCCATAGTCTAATAACAAAACAAATTACAGATCCTGCCAGGAAACTGCGAGACGAATTTATTAAGCCTAATTAATCCGTCATTAGCAAATGTTTACTGTAGCACCATATTGTCAAATCATGGCGTAATTAGGCTTAAAAGATTCATCTCGTAATTTCCTAACGAACCATGTAATTATTTTTGTGTCTACATTTAATACTCCATACATGTGTCCAAACATTTGATGTGACAACGTGAAAATTTTTGTTTGGGAACTAAACAGGCCCTAAGACAGAGTGCTTACTGCTTAAAAATTTTGTCAGCTCTCTACACCAGTGGTCAGCGTAAAAGATTCAGAATTTACCATGGTTTCCGTTAGCATTTTTTTTAAACTATAAATAAACAGTGTGTTTCGTGCGAAAACTTTCTATATAGAAGTTGTTTTAAAATATCAAATATATACATTTGTCAAGTTTGTAATAATTAAAAATTAATTAGTCGTGTGCTAATGATTTTCTCGTTTTTACGTGCGCTAACTTAATCTTCATCTTCACCAGTTTCAAACACCATCTTAGTGAGCAACGTATGTGAGAGAATTCCCATTTTTTGCGTGCTCACATTTCGAGCCGCAGAACACTGTATTTTTTTATAAAAAATGTTTCTATAATAGAGTTGTTTAAAAATCATATTAATCTATTTTTACGATTAAAATAATTAATACTTAATTACTCATGTAGTAATGGTTCAACCAGTAGTGTAGTCAAGTTTTACAATCTTAAATCACTATGTAAGTATTTTATTTAAAATTATACCGATAGATTTCTCGTGTATTCATTTTCAATTAATTTTCTATATGTATGATTGAAAAAAAAATCAAACATTTGCATTATAAATAGTGTGACGGTTAAGTACTACCTGAGCCATTTTGCCTAACCATTCGAGCTAGAGATGGGCAATGCATTGGTGCATGACACTGCATAAACATTACTACAACTATAATAATCAAATCAAATCATGCTGCTTGTATATAGGCCAAGTTTAGTTCCAAATTTTTTTTTCAAACTTTCAATTTTTTCATCACATCAAAACTTTCCTACACACACAAACTTTTAACTTTCCGTCACATCGTTCCAATTTCAACCAAACTTCCAATTTTGGTACGAACTAAACACACCCATATATGAAATTGCAAATACAGAAACTCAGAGGGGGTACAACGGAAAACCCAGGAACAAACAAGGCTGTAGTACAAGAGAAGACAAAGGACAGGGATCGACGACGAGATCCCCTATCCAGCGCTCCCCTGCCACCTCAATCCCCCACCCACTGACAAGTGACCCGCACCATCACGTGGGCCCCACCTGTCTGTCACTAGAGGTAGGCACCCGGCGGGTTGTGGCGTGGTGCGGGAGGACGCGGGGTTGGGGGGGCAGTTGGCATGTCGGCACGCTGTCCCTCTTTGCTCGCCTTTTGACGACAACCCAACCCCGATCGATGATGCCTCTCCCTTTCGTCCTCTCCTTCCTTCACCGGCGACGGCGACCGGCGAGTCGCCGGCGGCCGGATCAATCATCACGCCGTCGCTGACAACCCCCATGCTGGTTATGATCTCCTTCTCCTAGCTACTAGCTACCTTTCCTTTTCATTGCCCATCCGATCCATTAATTTGCTGTACAATCCCATGGTACAACCGTACAAGATGTCAAGATGTTGAAGAACTGCAAGATTGCTAGTAGCTCTAGTTACAAGTTACAACTCATCGATCAGCACATGATTTATTGTGCATTACCGCTGTAGATGCGAAATGCACCGTGTGTTAACGCACTGATTGATAGTATATATATTGATGGCAATGCATGCACTTCTGAAGTTCTGATGTGTGTAATGTTAAGTTTCACACAAATGAGAAGCCCCATTCCTGAAAAACGTCCATGATCATGCACCTTTCTGTTGGAATCTTCCCACCAAATCAATCAAACCCTAACCCCTGTAGGCCTCACCATTTTTTAAAACCTTTGAAGCTTCTTCCAACACATCCAGCCAATCAATGGCATTCCGGCAAAGGCTAGCGCTATACATAGCTAGCTATAGTGTAGTACTGCCTGCGCGGAAACCCTAGATAGTGGGCACGAGGAAATGTCCGATGCATGAATCACTGCTCGATCTCTCTCAAAACCCTAATAGAAGATTAACAGAAGAAAGAGAGATTATAAACTAATTAAGCTGCTGCGTGTGTGGGCAAGAAGACGATAATGGAGGAGATCGAGGATGGGTTTAGGGGATCATGGGGAGATTTGACCGGCAATAAACTAAGGCCAAAGCGCAGCGTTTTTGGCCGAAAGCGTAGCTAAGCATCATTCGGAGCCTCTGCCTCCCCATTACTTTAGCAGATTACGCAGATGCTTATCGATATGCTTGTCGGGTAAAACCACGACGTACGACGTCGACCCTGACGTTCTGATTTCTAATTAACGTCGCTTAGAGCAAATTTAATTGTATAGCCCACTACTAACTCTAAATTATTTATAACCAATGTAATAGCCAATTCATATAATAGTTACTCACTATACTATTATCTGGTCCCACCTGTCATACACACATTACGTCTTGGAGTCCATGCTGCAGTTGACTACATAATCTGTAGCCCGTTGTTATTCTCTCTCTTCCTTTATCTCTTTAAAATATGTTTATAGCTGGCTTATAGCCTGCTATTGTACCTGCTACTAATTAATTAAGCAAGTAGGAAAGTAGCTAGTTAATTAATTTAAGTGCCAAGGAAAGTGATATTTGGTTTCCTCGAAGCTCTAGTGTTTCTTCTCTTCTACTATCATGTAGTCATCATGTGTTTTTAGGTGTGAGATAGATGGATTCAAAGATATAAAGCTATAGCTAGCGCGCTTTACACATGAATACATGATAATTTCTTTTTGTTGGTTGTCTTCGAATTGTAGCATGCATGCATATAATTTGGTGTATGTTCAAGCTATATAGCTCAGGAATGCCTTGAGAGTTAGGTGTACATGTTTGAGATAATACATCACATAAAATTGTTTGTTAGTGTGATCACTGATCACACACCCTCCTCGATCATACTGATGGGGGCTGACAATGATAGCAATAGTGTTGTTAGCATATATACTCCATATAACACCAGAAATAATGATAGGCACTCTAGGGGCATGCGAATCTGCGGCATTAGTGCATGACAATATGTACTTCTTTTTTTTTTTTTTTTTTTTTTTTTTTGCTGTGATCAATAATACGGGTTGCGAGAATAGGACCTCTTCCCTTAACAAACCTCCAATTAACAACAGGCAAGCTACCGGTTGTCGTTATAACTGTACCCTGTCAATCGATCATATCATGTGAGCTAACTATAGGTCTCAACTTAATTCCTGTGGCAACAAAGAATAATCTTACTACTATTCCGGAGTATCGATCATGTAGTGATATTATGCGATGTGCACAATGATTAGGCTCCGTTTAGTTTCCAACAAGTTTTTCCCAAAAATATCATATCGAATCTTTAGATACATACATGGAGCATTAAATATAGATAAAAACAAAAATTAATTGCACAATTAGAGGGAAAATCGTTAGACGGATCTTTTGAGACTAATTAGTCCATGATTAGTCATAATTGCTACAGTAATCTATATGTGCTAATGACGGATAATTAGGCTCAAAAGATTCGTCTCGCGGTTTCCAGGCGAGTTATGAAATTAATTTTTCCATTCGTGTCTGAAAACCCCTTCTAATATCTGGTCAAACGTTCGATATGACACCCAAAAATTTTCTTTTCGCGAACTAAACATGCCTTTGGTAAAACATGCCTTTGGTAGTTATTCAGTAGGTACTACTAGCTAGTATCTATATCTAGCCTGCTGCTAGCTAGGCATAACCAATCAAACATATAGAACTATAAGAGTATACTCCCTCTGTCCAATAAAGAAGCAACTCCTAACTTCCCAATATAAAATTAAAGAGGTAGATAAATAACCAAAATATCCCTTATTAATAGCATATTAGTATTGGTCGATAGGTAGATAAGTGGTATTGAAGGAATAAAATTTTTTGATTTGCTAACAAGAGTGGATGAGAAAGGTAGAAGTTGATTTATTTTAGGACAAAGTTCGAATTACAGGAGTTGATTTATTTTGGGACGGAGGGAGTATGTTGCAAACAAACGTCCTAATTAGTCACCAATCAAATTAAGATGCCTCATTTATTAATGTAGAATTTAGCTCTTGCAACATTATGGTACCCCTGTTTTAATTTTTTTTTCTTTTAATTTCCAGGAGGCCATGATATTTTGATATACTTATTCTCATTACAACAGAAACTAATAAGAGGGAATTGTCAGTTAGAACTTGGATCAATATATATAATGGAGCTTGGAAGAGATTTCTCCATGCATGTATGCAAAGTTCTGTTAGCATCCAAGAAATGATTGTTTGCTGATTCTGCATTAGAGAAAGTATCCTTGTGTTCTTTTCTACTGCTAACCATCTCTTGTCTCACATGCACAACAGACAATGGAACATGGGGCTAAATTTATATTATAAGCACATCGATCTCTGCCTGCCGAGATCTAAAGTATATCACAAATATATAATCGGTAATCCCCATACTAAAATACAGAGTACCGGCCGTTATTAGATTCTTGTACACATGCTCAGTCCAAGTATATATCCAAGCAAGATGCTGCGAGCAAAATAATTAGGGCAAGGACTAATTAAGGAGATCTAGCAACCATACTATCATTGAGTAATTGTATTCTTATATAATAGGTTCATGTTAGGAGAATAAAAGCACTATTTGACCAGCATTCACATATTCGTTTCTACAGGTTATTAATAAAATTGTTATTGCCATTGTTATTATTTGGTTGGGGAATAAAAAAAAGTTATTGTTTGTGAAAGGACACTATAAAAGGCCATTGTTTAACACACCACACTTTTACTTTTACCGGCGGATATATATTGGAGGGTTTCCGGTCACGAACTACAGGCAAAAATCACTTTCATTTAAGAGGTCCCCTTGCAGTGAAAATTGATTTTTCGTTGGCGACTGTTAAAGAGGACTGCCTAAAAAAATCACCATACTCCCTCCGTTTCATATTATAAGTCGTTTTGATTTTTTTAATAGTCAAACTTCTTTTAAGTTTGATCAAGTTTATTTTTTAAAAAATTTAGCAACATATAATACCAAATTAGTTTCATTAAAACTAATATTTAATATATTTTGACAATACGTTTGGTTTATGTTCAAAATGTTGCTATATTTTTCTATTCTTGGTCAAGCTTAAAAAATTTTAACTAGAAACAAAGTAAAAAAGACTTATAATATGAAACGGAGGTAGTATTAAATAGCGACTTTTCCCCATACCTCTCAGCCAGATATATCTTCTCAACTCCTCCTCATCTTAGTCATTGATCCCTCCCGCCTTGAGGTGCGACGGTGATGGCAACGGCGACCGCGTCAACGACAGCGCTGGCGATGGGAGGCGGATCCGGTGGCGGGATGAGAGGAGGCCAATGGCCGGCGGTGGCGCAACAGAGGGAGCGGCGGCGGTGACCCTGCCCTCCCCTCTCCCAGATCCGATGGCAGGATGGGAGGAGGCTGGCTGCGGCGGTAGCATCAATACAGGGAGCGACAGCGGCAGCTTTACAATCCCCTCTCGTCCCAGATCCAGCCTCCAGGTGCATGCTCTTGGCAACAGTGGCTCCCTCTAGCCTCGAGGTGCTCTCGGCGACAGCGATGGGAGGCGGATCCGATGGTGGGATGGGAGGAGACTGGTGATGGCAGAAGCAAAAGAGGGGGCACTGGCAACGGCTTCCCACTCCCCTCCCCTCTCCTCTCCAAAATCAGGGGTGGTGGCCGCGGCTATAGTAGAGGGGGTGGCTCCGGTGGCGGCTCGTCCACGGTGGCTGTTTAGGGTTCTTGTAAATTGAAGGGGGCTATGCTTGGGAGCTAGGGTTGAAGTGGTGAATTTTTATGTGTTTGTTCTTCCCTCTTGCAGATCCATTTGATGTAGTGACAATGTAAACGATTTGATTTATATTTTTTGTTTGTTATGTGGAAATGGGTAGCTGCATGCATATGGTATTTTTATTTTATTTTATTTTTTTACCAAAATTCATCTATGTTGGTGGACCTGTAAAAAGTCAAACTTTCATAGATGGCCGGCTTAACCTAGCTCCTTGCGAAAACCATTTCCGCTGGCGGCTAGGCAAGGTTACCTGCTAGTGAAAATGGTGCTTTTTCATTGGTTATTGATCATTGGCGGCAGCGCTGGCCACCGTAGAAAACACAAGGCTGTTAGGAAAAATCCATTTAGTAATAGTGGGATAAATATCCTCATTAATTTATATGTACACTTGTTGCCACCTCCCATATTTTAGCATCAACCGCACAGTCCCCTTTCATCAAATTAAATCAAAAGAATAATTTACGAATAATAATGGTCATTATGTCGCTAGCTATAAGTAATGTTGTCATCATAAAAGTATATGCTGGTTATAAGTTACTCCGTAACATAGAAGCATGTCAGCAAATCAAGCTTGGCTCATTCTTACGAAGAAAATGGGCTGAATGTTCCCTCTAGCTCATTGAGGCCTAATGCCCATGTACGGCAGCAGATTTGTGGACTGCTACCAGCAGATCTATGGAGCTTGTGTACAGAGATTAGGGATGAAAACGGAGCGGATAGTTTTTGTCCGCTCCGGGGAAAAACGAATACGGATACCTTTCGGATCGGATAGTTCGGATACAGATACGAATATGGCATCGGAGTTTCCATCGGATACGGATAATAATTCGGTGAACATTACTATTCGGATATCCGCAGAAGCCATGAGACATACCCCGTTTCTTTATAACTCCATGACCTTTAAAATACATTTTTAGATTTTAATAGTGGTTTATCTCTTAACACTAGTCCATACTATTAATATTATTTAAATTTTTAAAAATATTTATAAATTATACTACATTTAATATAAAGTGAGCTAATTATATACTCCATCCGTATTTTAATGTATGACGCCGTTGACTTTTCGACCAACGTTTGACCATTCGTTTTATTCAAATTTTTATGCAAATATCAAAATATTTATGTCATGCTTAAAGAATATTTGATGACGAATCAATCCACAATAAAATAAATGATAATTACATAAATTTTTTGAATAAGACGAATGGTCAAACGTTGAACAAAAAGTCAACGGCGTCATATATTTAAATATGGAGGTTGTACGTTGATATTTATTTTTATTAGAAGTTAAGTTGGTTTTCGTGTTCTGAGAAAAATTTGTTTTCGTATTCATGTCAGGTCATATTCGATTCTTATTCCGTATTCAAGCTATCCGTATTTGTTTCCGTATACGGTAAATATAAAAACGAATATTGTATGAGCATTATCCGTCCATATCCACTCCGTTTTTATCCCTAACAGAGATAAAAGTAATTTGCTTTCACGCTATACAAACTTGTATGGCGGGTGTAAATTGGTACACCAATTTGCAAATTTTGCACTTCGTTATAACAACTTGGTCGGTCCGTATAAGGGCTTGTTTAGTTTTCAAATAAAAATTTTTTATCCTGTCACATCGAATATTTGACACAGGCATAGAGTATTAAATATAGAAAAAAAAACTAATTACACGGATTGCGTGTAAATTGCAAGATGAATCTTTTAAGCCTAATTGCTCCATGATTTGACAATATGGTGCTACAGTAAATATTTGCTAACGATGTATTAATTAGGCTTAATAAAATCGTCTCGCAGTTTTCAGGTAGAATCTGTAATTTGTTTTGTTATTAGCTAGTGTACGTTTAATACTTTAAATATGTGTCCGTATATCCCATGTAACCACGCGTTTAGGCCCTAGTTCTAAGATCAAAACAGTCCGTATGCCTCGATCCTAGCGACGCGACAGCTTCCCGGCACCAAAGGTGGCTCGCCACAATTCTCGGCGGTGGCTACAAACAGCGGCGGAGCGGACTCTCCAACGCAGGCGCAACGACTTGTCGGTGGTGCGCAATGGCGGAGCAGCCTCTCTGGCGATGTCGACGATGGCAAATCTCAGGCAATGTCGACGGCAGTGGCCCTTTCGATATCTGGACGTCAGGGGCAATGAGGTCTCATGTCCTCGGTTGTCCTCGTCGTAGTGACGTGCGTTCGTAAGAGGCGGTTGGGACTTCAATCCCTCCACACGGAAAACGGAGCGATTCATTATCGTGTGATTATTAAGTACTCCTTCCATCCCAAAATAAGTGCAGTTTTACACTATTCACGTTCAATGTTTGACCATTCGTCTTATTTGTAAATTTTTTATGATTTGTATTTTTATTGCTATTAGATGATAAAACATGAATAGTACTTTATGTGTGACTAAATATTTTTAAATTTTTTATAAATTTTTCAAATAAGACGGACGGTCAAACGTTGGGCACGAATATCCACGGCTGCACTTATTTTGGGACGGAGGTAGTATTAACTATTTTTTTAAAAAAAAAAGATCAATATGATTTTTTTAAGCAACTTTCGTATAAAAACTCTTTTAAAAAAACACAACGTTTAACTATTTAAAAAGCATGCGCGCGGAAAACAAAAGAAGGAGTTGGGAGCTGGGAGATCCGAACACACCCAGAAATGGCATGTCTCTAGGGCAAATTTTCTCATTTTTGTTGTTTGAATTCAAACTTTGCTTTTGGTCGATTTTGAAATATTTCGGAAATTTCGTAATTTTGCTGGCCCTCAAACATTTTCCTCTTTTTCAATAGATTGAACCCTGGATAAAGTGAAGAAATATTGTACAAATTAATTACTAGTTTCAGCTTATAAGACTTTCTAGCATTGCCCATATATATATATATATACATGTGTGTATGTATGTATGAAACGGAGGAAGTAATCTTACGAGGTAATTAATTAGAACCTGAGCTGCAAAAATCACAATGAGCTGAAAAATATGTTTATTTTATGTCTCGTGTGGAAGTCAACGAATAAATTTTAGCAAGTGTAGCAACACGATTTTGCTACGGAACCGCCTATGCATCACTCGGGTGATAAAAAGTCACCCAGATTTTTTCTTCCTTTGGATTTGCATCCAATGGACTATAAAATAAAATGACTAATATAAATTTACTTACACAATATTTTTATCAAAATTACAATGCACTTACATATCATATCAACTAAATTTACATATGTAATTTTAAATTTACATATGTAATTTTAGTTATATAGGACTGTAATTTTATATTTGAAATAAAATAACTAATACAAATTTACTTACACAATATTTTTATTAAAATTACAGTGCACTTACATATCATATTAACTAAATTTAAATTTACATGTGTAATTTTAGTTATATAGGATTGTAATTTTATATTTGAAATGAAATAACTAATACAAATTTACTTACACAATATTTTTATCAAAATTACAGTACACTTACATGTCATATCAACTAAATTTACATATGTAATTTTAGTTATATAGGACTGTAATTTTATATTTTAGTTTCAAATGTCTTAATGTTTTAACCATTAAAGAAATCAATTTTTATTTAGAAAAGAATCAGGCGTAAGCATCCAACGCACGGCCTTATCCATGCATGCAGCCCCACCAATTCTTGCATAAATCTTGGCCCACATATGGTGCGACTAAAAAAACGTGAAATACCTAAGAAAAGATCACACGACAGACGTGTAGCCTCTCTTCCCTTCGCGCCCGGCGGCTGGGGACGCCGCTCGGCGGCGACGGTGGTGCCCAGATCTGCCATGGCTGGCCGGATCTGGGGAGTGGCAGTCGGCGGCGGGGAATGAAGGTGGCGGCGGTGGATGACGCGATGCGGGAGGTGGCGGCTGGGGACGCCGCTCGACAGTGGCGGCGCCCAGATCCGTGCGGTGCTGGTCGGATCTGGGGGAGCGGTAGCCTGCGGCGGGGAAGGAAGGTGGCGGTGGTAGACGACGTGGCTGTGCCGGAGTTGGCGGCGTCGGCTGGTGGCGACTGCGGCTAGATGGCGTCCGTGTCGGTGACTGCGGCTGCCGACGGCGGCTGGCTGCTGGCAAGGAGGCAGCTGGTGGCGAGGCGGCGGCTGCTATGGTGACTGCTGAGGCAGTGACGGTGGCGGCGGCTACTGATGCACCGGCTGGTGACGAGGCGGCGGCTGGCGAGCTGTGGCGGTGGCCGGATGGCTGTTGTGGTGGCAGCTGGCGAGGTAGCGTCGCGGTGGTGGCGGCCGTGTCTGGCGGAGGCGACTGGCGATGGTGGTGGATGCGGCGGCGGGGAAGGCGCGGAGAAGCAGGCATGGCGGCGGGGAAGGATGCGGCGACGGGGGTGCGAACGCGGTGTCATCGACCGGAAACGGGCGATGATGGCCGCAAAAGGACGGCAGTGGCGGCGGCAGCGGTGGAAGGAGGCATGGCGGCCTCAGACGGCTAGTCGAGGGCGTGGCAGACGGCTGCATTTGGCCGACGCGGCAACGGTTGGAGGAGGGTCGGAGACCGGCTTGGCGCAGAGAGGCGCAGCCGATGGCAGCGGAGGCCGGCTCGGCGTGAGAGGCGCGGGCGGCGGAGATGGAGGTCGGCTTGGCGCGAGAGGCGCGGCCGATGGAGGGAGGCCGGATTGGCGCGAGGCGCGTCCGGTGAAGGAGGCCGTCTTGGCGCGAGAGGCGCGGCCGGCGGTAGAGGAGGCGTCCTTGGTGCGAGGAGGAGCTGCCGGTGGATGTGGCGCGGTCTTTGGCGCACGAAGGCTGGCCGGCGGGGGGTGTCAGTGCAGTGATCCCACATGTCAGCAGAGGTTGAGTGGTGGTGGAGCATCGGTGCTTCAGCCATGGATTCGTAGGTAGTGAGCAGTGGGTGAAAACCTAGCATGGCCTTGGCCTGACTGACAACGATGGTTAATTCCCCCTCCTGAGGGCGTTGTCGTGTTGTCTCATCCCTCACGGGTGGTTGCCGGGCGAAAGCCCAGTCTTGGCTCCTTTGAGCCCCGACGGATGGCGGCGGCTGTTTTCCGTGGCTTCTCTTCTTGAAGACGTTGTTTTGATATCCCCTAGCCGAAGCCTCTCGATCGGTGCAAGCATGCTCTAGGAGTTGGCTTTGCGTTGGTCCTGAGGGTGTTCTTTTGGGCGATCTCGTCTATATTCCTTTGTCGTCTAGCGGCGGTCGGTCACGCTTAGCGGCGGCCAGTCCGGTGTTAACCTTCTCCCGGTTTTGTGTGTTGACGCTGTCGGTGTGTGGGTGGCGGTATATTTTTTTTTTCTTTTTCCTGGTTACGACCCTCTAGGGTTGTAATCTTGTAATTTTTTCCTGCTCTATCAATAGAACTTCGCACCTTCTTGTGTGAGTCGTTAAAAAAATGTCAGAATCGGTAGCATCTCTTCGGAAACGGCCGGTAATAGATTATATTTATCATTTAAACTAGTCAGTACCGATATTAATACGATGAAAAAGAAATTAGAAAAAATAAAATTTAAAAATAGATAAAAACAGTATGGTCGGAAACAGTACCCCTTATACGGAAACGACGGTCAGTTGATCGGGAATTTCCGTGACCGAGGGAAAAGGTCCACTTTATATCTCTCATGTAATGGTGGACGTACCTTATTTTTCAAATCAAGAGCAAATATAATTCCAAGGCAATATCGAGACTATTTTAGACTAACGTGACGTACTGACGTACTGACTAGATTTTAGATTTTTGTCCCACGTAACATTTATGCGGCACATACAGTAAGAATATACTACCTCTGTTTTTTAATAGATGACGCCGTTGACTTTTTCTCACATATTTGACCCTTCGTCTTATTCAAAAAATTTGCGTAATTATAATTTATTTATTTATGAGTTGTTTTATCATTCATAATATTTTAAGTGTGATTTATATCTTATACATTTACATAAAATTTTTGAATAAGACGAATGATCAAACATGTAAGAAAAAGTTAACGGCGTCATCTATTAAAAAACGGAGGGAGTAAGATAAAATACAGTGGTGTTTGCATAAAAATTAAAAAAAATGCAGGGGGCCACGTCATCACCCCCTTGATATCTCTGCCCTCTCTCCTTCCTAAGCCTACCTCCACACGCTGTCCTAGGGCTTTCCTTTCCTGCGCCAATACCCACGTTTGCCAGCTCCCACGATCCCCATCCTCCTCGTCCTTGTCTTTGACATTGTTGGATGTATCCACCTCGTTCTCGTTGGCCATGCCGTCATCGGCCTGGTCTACATGGGTCGTCCTTGCGCGTCTCGCCCTGCCTGCCTGCTTCCGCTACACCCTCCTCCTCACCCTTGTAAACACTAGCGACAACGTCCAAGCTCCCACGATGCCCTACTCCTCTCCCTCTTCTTTGATGCTACCAACCGCATCCGCCTCAACCTCGCCAGTCGCTATCCTCGGCATGCGTCCACACCGTCCCCACGCCTCAGCCACTAACAGAGCGGAGAGAGAGGTTTTTTTTAGTGACATGTGGGTACCACAATTTTAAATCTTTTTTCTAGAATTACAACTAAGTGTGGGTCCCGCTACATATGTTTTTTTCCATTGACTGAAATTTCGCGTAAGGCCATGTCAGACGAAGACTAGGCCAATGTGCCACGTAGGATAAAACCGCCATCCAAAACTGTTAAGTGACTTGATTTACACTGTTTTTCTAATTAAAAAACGTCCTATATCTGATTTTGCGGTTGAGGGACGCACTCGACCATAGATGGGGAACATCGAGTGAACTTTTTCCTCATTGAAGAGGGCGTGCTGGAATGTCATAGACAATCAGGCCGTGACAGGCTAGCACGGCCCATTAGGCACGAAGAATGGGCCAGACCATGCCAACCCGGCATGGCCCGACTCCCATCAGAACTAAAAAATCAACTGCCGATGCATGATCAAGCCGTACGTGTGCAAATTAAACCTGGTCAATATATTAACTGTGGCTTCATCGGTCATCCAAGGTTAGGAGGACAGTGGCCACTATGGACTGGTTTGGTTCGTGACCTAAATTAGTCTTACCAATATTTATCAATTTTAATAGTGTTTAATGTCTATTTGGTTAGAAACTAAATTTTGGCATGCCTAAAGAAATAGGCCATTTCATTAGTGAAATTAGGTTGTTTTGGCTTCAATCCAAAAACAACTTTACTTTGCCAAGATTAGCCATGCCAAAACTTACTAAAATTTGACATTGACAAAAATTGGTAAGGTCAATTTAGGTCGCAAAGCAAACCAGCCCTATGAGTCACCAGAGTGAGCACGACCCTCTCCTCTCTTCTCCCTCTCGTAGAAACACCTACCCATGCAAAGTCGTTCCATCGGTCACTACTAGCTATCGCCACCGTCATCGCTTGCTTCCTCCTACTCGCCGCCCCCACGACCCAGATCAACATCTGCAAGAGCTCCCTGAGGCCTTGTTCGGTTACACAAGAATTCAATCCGGGCCAGGAATGACAAGTATAGTAAGAAATTTATGATAGATACAACAAGAGACCGGGATTTATTCCAAGCCGGGAACCATTTTACTTATGATAGGGACAATAAGAGATCGGGAATCAATCCACTAGTTAAGAAGTGTGGAACTAATCCAGATGTTTTGTTGTACCTAATATGAGTAAATTGGTTCTCGATCCGGAATAAATCCCGGTCTTTTGTTGTGCCTATTATAAATTTCTTGTTATATCTTATCATTCTCGGCCCGTAACGAATCCTTGTGTAACCGAACAAGGCCTAACCAGGCCACGATTGAGAATATTAACTAACTTAAAAGTGAGGGGAGTCATCGTCACAGGCTGGGCTGTCTCGACCACGACGTAGGTGAGCTCCGTCCCAAGAGTGGAGGTTCACTCCCGATGTGCCTCGTCCTCGCACTAGAGGTAGGAAGAGGTAAGTGCATGGATGGATGTGCCGGAGTTGATGTGTATAGACTAAGTGCATGGATGTTTATGGACTACGACTTTTATTTTCTATGTGTGGACTTGATGGATGGAATGGTTGCAATGTTTGTTTCTGCTGGAATGGATGGATGGTTTCTGAAAGTTGTGTTCCTGTGCTGAAATGTATGCTTGTGTGTTGAAATGGATGGATGTTTGATGAAATGGCTTACTATGTTGAATTTCTGACAAAATGTGCCTATGCTGCTTTTATAACTTGCCTGTGCTATTGATATGGCGCAGACAGCATGCAGGTTGCTGTGTTGTCTGCAAACTCAGCGCCAAGCAAAATGACGCTGAGATTTCAAATCTCAGCGACATTGCTAAGTTCCAAAAGTCAGCGCCAATGTGCTTGGCGCTGACGTTGGCCACCTCAGCGCCAATCGCCTTGGCGCTGAGGTCCCTGCCATGTCGGCTTGGGGATCGGCTCAACCGCCACGGTGGCACGATGTCAGCGTCAGGCCAGTTGGAGCTGCTGTGTATAAGCTCAGCGCCAAGAGTATTGGCGTGGAGCCGATGGCCTATTTTTTTGTTGAAGTTTTTTTTGTAGGGGTTACTTTCGAAATAAGTTTTTGTAAAGGGTCAATTTGTCAAAAAAAGGCACCTCTTAAGCTGGTTTTTTTTTAAAAAAAAATACTTCCTCCCTATTAGATCAACATCTCTTGATTCTGAGCTAACAAACAATATCAGAGCCAAATCCACGATCTCTGTATCTGGATTCTGTCTCTGGATTGTTGTGTCGCTGTAGCATGCTTACTGCTACTCTGCATCCTGTTGGTACTAATATTGTGTACTACTCATCATTATAGGTAAATAAAAGAAATTGTATTTTGCTAGATATTTGTCAATTGAAATTCTATAGAAAATTTGTCAAAATTTAGACCGTTGGACCGTTATACGTTGCTTCGAGATTTATAAACGAGGGAAAGAAAAAATAAAACACCACGTGCACGAGTGAGGGGCAGGGCTGCAAATACAATAGCACGATGCTCTTGTGGTAGGCTAAAGCCTAGCTCAATAATTTCACCTTGACTCCTTTAAATATGAGTGCTTTAAATATGAGTGTAATCTAATTCGTATTTTCAACCGTAATACCAAATATCTTGATCCCCTCCAACTATTAAAACCGATGCAATTTGACTCCCAGGGCAGTACAGAGAACAGTATTTGCTGACATGGTATCCACGTGTCATCCTAGTCATCAAAGAAAAACTTAAAATAAAGCGGGACTCACCTGTTATGCTCCCTTTTCTTTCCCTTTCCTTTCCTTGTCTACCCCACACACTATCTCCCCAATGTTTTCTCCACCATGAGCGGGCGGGCGACGACAGGGGGATGGAACATTGAGGAGTGCACGACGGTGGCAAGGGAGTTGGATGGTGGCTGCAACCTGATGTGATCGCAGGCCTTCCACATCAAGCGGTGCCTCGACGAGGCTTGGATCGGCCACCCTGAGCACTTCCTCATTCACAGCACGATTTTGGCGGCGGAGACGGAACGACATGGTGGAAGGCATCGGCCATCAGGGGAGATGGGGAGCGCGCTCCACGCCACCGCTCCTCATCCCCGCTCAGCATCGTCGGTGGAAAGCGTAGGCAGAGACTGATCCATGCCGCTACTACTCGTCTTCTCGTCTTTGCTGCTCCACGCCGCCGTCCTCGTCCCTGCTCCGTGTCACCGTCCTCATCCCCGCTCTGCGCTGCTGCTCCTTGGCGTCGGTGGAGACCAGTCCACGCAGTCGCTCCTAGTCCCCGCTCCGTGCCACCATCCTCACTCTACGCTACCGATCCTTATTGTTGGTGGAAGGTGTCAGCGAAGAGCCGGAGACCGCTCCATGCCACCGCTCCTCGTGGGGGCACCACACATCGGGTTGTCGCCGCCGCCCAGCTCCCTTGACATGGGGAGAAAGCATCGGTAAGAGAGTATGTGGGATAGAGAAGGAAGGAAAGGGAGAATGTGGGATAGAGAAGGAAGGAAAGGGAGAGAGATGGGAGTATGACAGGTGGGTCTCACTTTATTTTTAATTTTCTTTGATGACTGGGATGACATGTGAACGCCACATTAGCGAATACCACTCTCAATACTATTTTAGGAGTTAATAGTTACACCGGTTTTTATAGTTGGGGAGTCTAGATATCTAGTATTGCCGTTGAGGGATACAAATCAGATTGCACTCATATTCGAGGGAGTCAACCGGACTAATCCCAAGCCTAGCTGAGTGTAGACAAAATGTGGCCCAACATCATTAGTTTTTCCCCTGGGCCGAGCATACCTGTGAACCAATTTTTGCTTTGAAAAGGTCATACCTTTTATCTGTGCTGTGCAACTGATGCGGACGGTCCTGAAATAGTACAACGTAGGCATAATGTCTTCCACAATCATGCTGTTACGATCTGATCTGTTTATGAATACTGAATGATGAATCATCAATGTACTAATGTTCCACAGTCATGCTGTTTAGGTTCTTTTGGCGCCGCTCTGAATTCAGAGGTTACCACTACATCCAGTACTAATAATGTACTAGTGAATGTCTGCCGCATGGTAAGTGCAAGCGAAGAAGATCTTTTCTTTTATGTAGCGGGGTTATATGTCCGTAACTTTTAAGTTAGAGGATATGTTTCCTTATGCAAGAAATATAAAACTGCTTAACTTGTAATCCTATATATCTATAAAGTTTATCTCCATTAAATATAGGTAATGTTAACTCTCTCTTCTTTTATAAAGTCACATCATCTTAATTGTTTTTAGTCTTTGGATGATTTCACCAAGAATGCAAATTGCCTCTCTTCTCTCATAAACCACAACATACAACCTAATCATTTATAATCTTTGAATAATTGATTAATGTACAAAATATATAAAGCATATGAAAGAAAATCGTACAATAACATATATATATATATATATATATATATATATATATATATATATATATATATATATATACTTAATCTCCACTAAGTATAATTAATGTTAATTCTCTCTTCTATTATGAAACCATATTATCTCAATTGTTTCTAGCCTCACATAATTATCCCGCAGTAACCCGCAGGTACTCATCTAGTAAGATCATACAAAGTATTTCTGGCTGTTGACGTAAAACACAAGGCCTGGGAGATCTGCTTAACTCCAGTGCAGGTCCAAAGCTCGCCTTCGGGTGTGTTAGCGTGCCAGTTGATTTGATCCTGCAATCAACAAGAAATATAGACAAAGAAACCGCAGTTAAATCTGTAAATGATAGCCGATCGGCTAAGTGCCGATGACATATCATTTATCTCTGAGCCGATGTCATATGTAGATCAATCGGCAGTTGGAAATAGATAATAAAGAACTAAATCTACTCGATCGGCTGTAGATATTAACAATATATAATTCTTATATCGATATATACTTAAATCAAGTGATTGGGATAGATCGGTCGCCATGCCGAGACAGTATAAATCACTTAGATCGAAATATATATTAATAATGGGACTATATATGTTCATAACATAGCCGATCAGATAGATCGGCTAATACTCCGATACATCTGTGTCAAGATGTTAAAACAAGCAGAATATACCAAACAGAAGCTTAATATACTTAGATGCAATAATATCTTGACATAAAGAACATATTTAACGTATCAATGAAGCATATAGAGCAAATATAGTTAAATCAGATAAGATCGGCTGAAACTCCGATGCTACTCTAATCGGCAACCAAAAGGCAGGCTAGAGATTGATATTCTAAGCATGACTTAATAGATCAAACTCAACTGATGCAGCATTAAGTATGAAAAGAAGAACAATATCTATATAATCAAGCCGCTGGAAGTTTCATAGGGTGGTGGATATCTTATAAAAACTAAACCAACATCAAAATCTAACCTAGCCGGCTGCCCTCTGCTAACAGATGTTAGCCGATTGTAGGTTAGATAACGATATTGCCAGAGATTATGTAAGATATATAATAACTCGATGAATTACATAAACAAGATTAGAGTATCATGAAGATGGAAGCACTAATCCCGAGAACGCAAACCATCATAACAAGTTTTACCTCTTGTTGAAGATCGAAACCGATGTAGCTCAACCCGAAAGCAAGAACTCGTCGAAATAAAACAAAAGCAAAAGGTGGCGATGCGCCGAAATTGTATTGAACATGTGTGTTCCTTGATTAAATGGGGTTCGGAGTCTATTTATACCCGAAAATTACAAACTATGTCCATACCGGAAACGACTCTTATCTCTAACAAACTCTAAGATATCATAAGTCTTTGCGGCAGACTTTTGCCCAAACATATCTCTAAGGAAATTACATAAAATATGCTAATTAATAGATACAATTGTCTTCTCAGGACTCTATCCATGTGCGGCAATCATCTTGAAGTACCTCGATTCAACCCGATGTCATACATCAAGTCGTATTGTCGGAATCGGCTGCATCAGCTTACCTAATACGACTCAGACCCAGCCGATCCTAATCGTAGCCGATCTGGACTCCAGCCGATTCTTACTCTGTTCTCGAACCGATCTCCGCCTTCGACTCCACTTCGATCTAATCTTCTTTTCCGATACCGATATTACCAAATTTGGTTGTTAACACTGGCAACACAGAGCTGAACTACACAACGATCAGAGAAGCAACAGTGCCAGATTTGCTGACTGACACAACAGAAGAAGAACAAGCTCTGAAAAAGAAAACATAACTCGGCAACTGAAACTGAATTTAGTATGTTCATGTAATCTTTGGTTTCGTATATTCACCTATGAACATAAAGGCTGTATTTCTACCCATTATCTTTTTATTTATAAAAAAAAGATTGGTGACTAAGAAACCTTCACCAATGCAGTACCCTACTATCAATCCTCGTAGCAGAACACAGAAGACTTCTGAAAGAATAAATCATTGCTTATCCGTCTTTCCTCCTTACAATCTTCGCTTAAGACCCCCATCAATATCAACTTAGGTAACCCAACTCGAACAACCAACAACAACACATTGACAATAAACAAGTTCAGCATTTGATCAACGTAACACCTTATGTTTGAGTCAATCTCAATGCCATACACTCGCATGCGAATTCCGCAATCAACTTGAGTTTTTATACTTCTGTCCGGTGTCCGGGAGTTCTGCACGAACTTGGAAGAAAACGACATGCATGATTCCTCTAAATTCCAAACAAAGAACACCGTTCCATGTAGTTGTAAGCAAGAAACTAATCACTCATGGGTTGACATTTTTCTATTAGCTGTTCATTGCTTCCAAAGTAGTAATAGATCATGGACCATTAGCAGAGACATGAATTCTTCTGCTACTCTTCTGAATTTGCCTCTAAATCTCTGACGTTGGTAGTATATTCAGTAGTTTTAATACCCCTGAGTAGGAGTATGTTGAATCGTAATAATAACCTAATTGACGGAATCATTTTTTCGCTTTAGTTTCCTAACATGCCAAGCATCCGAGGCTTCCATTTTTCCAGTGTGGTTTCAGTTGCCCAATTATTTTTTTAAAGCAGGATTTAAAAAAAGCAGTAACATGACCATGTGGGAAGATCTCAGGATGAAGTTATTTAAAATACAAACTGGATCTGTGAATCTGTCATTGCTTACGTCAATCTGTCTACTTCAGTTAAGCAAGTCAAAGTTGCTGACAAAATATAGTTTGTTTCAAGATTGGACAAGGCCAGACCCAGATCCAAAATTTCAACACGGTTTGGCAATCATGAGAATTGAGAAGAGAAGAAACTTACAAAAATCAAAATAAATATCAATCAATACAATATATAAACTTAAAATTTCAAACAATTCGGACCAGGCAATCTGCTTTCGAGGGCTCATAATATAGACATAGCCCAGACAGAAACATGCATGAGAAGCATTTCACTTCCCATTGTACAGCAGTAGCTACAATTTCAATACTTACAACACCCATCTGTGTAATTGAATATCTTTGCTAAGGAAAGGAAAAATAGAAGGAAAAGCTGAAACAACAAATCATGCACAATACGCCTTCTGTCTTTTCTGCATTTTACCTCCATCTTGCCCCCCCCCCCCCCCCCTTTGAACTCCTCCAAATCCATACATTTTGTCTGTAAATAACTTACGTCGGCGTCGTTATGTTCATCCAGGTTTTGCCTTTCCATAGAGAACACAAGTTGTTGTCCACTTGTCCTTGGTTTAACCAAGTTGTTGCTACCAAAATCAACACCTGAAAGATTTTACGCGCTTCACAACGAAGACGGAATGATACTCTCTTGGGGCCTGGTTCCTTTTGGCCTCCACATGGTCCTGGCCTTGACGATGGTAGGTCCTGATTCCAGGCTCAGCAAATGCTCACAGTGCAAAGTGGTTTGTCCAGAGTGCTTGTTGCAGTCAGTGTACACGGTAGTGTGTGATTGCAGCACGCTGTCTCGGCCACACTCCCTCTTGTAATCCAGGACAATACTTGCCAGCTCATGTTTCTCCAGAATGGAGATTGGTGCGCTCTGAGGGGAAAAAAGGACAAAAAGGTAGGGTTAAGCAACATGTGCGCATGTTGGTAATAAATATTTCCGTATGTTAGGAAATGCCTGAAGTGTTAATTTCCCTAATATTTTGGGTTGTTTTGGGCCCATCTAGGTTGCAGGTCACCTGAACAATTTCTTTTTCCTCATTATGTGGTCCACTGGATAAATACATACATGACTACCCCTCCCCTTCTTCCAAAACACACATACACACGGCAGATTGTCAACCAGGCAAATATGCATTATATGCAGGTGTTGATCACTCTAAAAAAAATTGAATTAAGTGAATGACTTGTGATCAAATTGCATATAAGTATTCCAGCCAAGCTCTTTATCGGAAGCAACAAGCGTACAGGGTTAGGTATGTAGGTGACCAACCTAATGTAGTAAAATCTACTAGGATACATTACTTCTCCAACTAGTGCAACAGATATTTTTCGTATAGCTTGAAAGAGTACAAAGCTGCCAGATAAGTGGTTGCGTGCTTGAGGATAAAGTTAGGTGGACACTTGTAGAACCATAGGCACACCCTTTTGGGACCTTGACCAAGTTTATCTAAACTCCTACAGTAATGCCTAATCATAGGCATGATCTGAGCCCCCCCCCCCCCCCCCCCCACACACACACACACACACACACAAAAAAATAAAGTACCTACAAATCCAGTACTCTTCTGATTACTGTTTATTCCCAAATTCTTGGAACATAACATATGGGAAATATAGCGAGATAAATGAATCTCTTTGAATTATGTAGCACCATCAATAGTACTAAATGTATGCCCAAAGAGAAAAAGGCAAGTAAAGCAACACAAAGTTATGCTCCACCATGTGACAACTTAATAATGAATACCGCGACAAAGATGCCTAACAGCAACTCCATGGAGTGTTTACAGTAAATAAAAACAAATGGATATTTTTTCTGAAAGTAACATACTGAACTTCAAGAAGCATTTTTTTTCCCTCAAGAATCATCTAGGCAAGAGGTGTTAGCAAGGTCAATAAAGATGAACATAATAGGGGAACTTTTTTTACCTCTAGGATCCACCCTATGTATTTAACGTTATTAACATGCTGATTGATATCAAGGTCGGCCCATCGTGGCTGCATTACGAGACAGAAGAAGATGTAAAAAATGAAAGAAAAACATGCACATTTTGTATACTTGTAAACTGTAATCTTGTATAATTCCACAAAACTTACAGTCAGGCCTGTCCGGACATATTTGGCTACATTAGCACCTTCAATATCTGGCAGTTTTGGAAGTTTCCGGTTGTCTTCATCTACAATAGAAGCATGCTCAAAAAAGTATGGCTCTATTTCAGTGCGTACTTCATCAGGAATTCTTGCTAGCCTCCTTGTAAGCTTGTGCATCATAACCCATTTACTGCACATTGAGCAAACAATTAGGACAAATAGGTAGCTTCATGTTGCTGTAAGGCAGCTTATAATATGTTCAGAAGAAACAGAACTTCTAGACTTCATATGCAAACAGTGGTAATAAGATGGGTAGGAAGTTGAATAGCAGATGCTAATACAGTTTTCATGATCATCAGTATTTATGAGAGTGACAATAATTCAAACCTTGTAGCCTTCAATATTGTATGGCCTGTTACAGAATCACGTATATGCCAGTCTCTGCGCATTCCATTTTTACCATGAGCACCAACCCATGTATCTACTTCGACAGTATCACCCCTGCACACAGATAAGAAGTTAATTATTGGCAACATGGCACTTTCAGGTAACAAACACGAACAATTATAACATCTCACAGAAAATATGATACATGATCAATAATATTAAGAGCACAGGAGGCTTCTGCATCATCATCGTTTACTGAAAGTCTACCAGTTGCACAAATATTTAATGCCGATAGCAAAAACAGTTAAGAGATGGGAGTTGCTCATCCATTTAAAATTGATACAAACACTTGGGAAAATTTTTTTCATATTCATTGCCAAACAACTTGAAAACTCCATTTACCTAAACCTGTTATTCCATGACTGCTGTGAAGCAAGATGATAGCTACTATAACTACAGTAACGTACTGTGACAACCAACCATACATCTATGTGCCTCCTAATTGTCATGTAACACGAAAGCAGAAAAGCAACACCCTATTCGGAGCTCAAACTATGTAAGAAAACAAAACCAAGAACATGCTGATATGTGAAATTATAGTATTATACCAGCACGGATAACGCTCAACGATTGCCTGCATTTGGCTGACAACCCAGAACAAGTCTCGTTTACTCATCTCTGGCGTTGAGCCAAAACCATCTCCTAGCAGCCCAGCGCTCTTCACATGATTCAGTGCGGTTTCCTGCATCAAAACCAAAAACATTTCAATGTTCTGATGCCCAGCCCGAGCAATCCGACGCCTGAAAATTCACAATATTTCACCTGCAAATGGTTCATCAGCGTTTCTATAGACGCCGTCCTATCGGCCCCGATCTCATAGGACCTAATCGAGAAGTTCTGCCTGAACATGAGCCCCTCATGTATCATCCTGCCGAAACCGAACGTGTCGGTGAGCATGTCGGGCCGCTTCGGCTTCCAGTCCAGCAGCGTCCACTGCTTCTCCGCGGCCAAGAAGATGGTCGTGATGGCTGCGAGGAGCATGCTCCAGTCGGGGAGCTGGTTGTAGAACGTCCTCGGCGCCGCGGAGGAGGAGGAGGAGGACATCGTGTCGTGCTCCGGATCCGCCAGCGCCGAACTGCCGCCGTTCACCTTGGGGATGGCGGCGTGGGTGCGCGTCTTGCCGGCCCTCAGGGCGGCGGCCGACGACGAGGAGCCCGGCTTCGCGGCGATGCCGCGGACGTCCAGGCTGTCCGGGCGCTCGCCCAGGACGCTCTTGGGCGGCGCGGCCGCCGGCGACCCCGGCAAGAACGCCGAGGCGGCGATTGAGCCGGCCATCCGAAGTACGGATTACAACTTTACGCGCCAAATCAAAGACGCGCGCGAATAGGGAGGATCCCAACCTGAATCAACACGAGCACAACATTATCATCACCAGGAAATCACAAATTCCAGAAAATGGAAACAAACGAAGAGTGAGAAGCATCTTTTATCTAATCCAAGCACAAAAATCATTAGCTGCAAATCATAGCTTGCTCACGACTCACGAGGAAGAATAATCGAGGATAAACCGCTGGTCAAACGTCAAAGCAGGCGAAGCAAAGCAAGCCGCCTAAAATAAAGAAAAAAACGAGACCAAAAATCTAGAGAAACTTTTACCACGGCCGTAGCCCGTAGACCACCACTAGACCGTACAGACGAAGGAACGAGAGAGAAGATGCGGAGAGAAAAGAAAAAAAACACCCAAATCTCGCGGCAAATAACACGACGCAGATTACTCGAGATCCAACCCCGCCCGAAAGAAGAACTAACAAAACAAAGATCCTGAATTCCCCCGCGATTCCCCCAGCCGCGAAACCTAACCGAAATCCAGCAGCGAGTGCGTGAGAGAGCCCCTCCCCCTCCCCCTCCCCACAACAATTCATCCGGCCAGCCAAGAAACCGCCGACGAACACGGACAAAACTCCAACCGGAATGCGGCGGAGGCGGGGAGGCAAACCGACCTTAGGCAAAGCTTCTGCCGCTGTCTCCGCTGCTGCTGCTGCTGCTGCGCTTCACGACGCGGCCATTGGCGCCGGGAAGAGAGGTGGAGGCGGCTGCGGTGGCGGGACCGGATTACACTGCTTTCTCCGCTGTCAACACAGGCTCGCATCGCATCGCAGCCGCTGCTGGCCACGGCGACCTTAAAAACCGAGGCTTTTTCTTCTCTGCGTGGCGCGGGGGGTGTGCAATGACCGTCCTGCCCCTGCCACCGCCTGGGGATCCGACGGCTGGGATGGACCGTGGAAAAGGACATCTTTGATGAGACATATAGAAAGAATAAACTATACTGTAGGTCTGTAGTGCGGGGCACGAGGAGAAACGTGGAAATAGGCCAGTTCTAAATAATATCCTCGTCTTAAAATGTATTTCTTTCGTCCCATGATATATAATAGTTCTAATTTAAAATCAGAGTAATATTTTATAGTCCTAGATTACTATATTATAGAATATATTATAGAACAGAGATAGTAACAATAAAAGATAAGAGATCACCCAAAACTATGGCCGTGTTTTGTTTTAAAGTTTTTCTTCAAACTTCTAACTTTTTCATCACATTAAAACTTTCTTACACACACAAACTTCCAACTTTTCCGTCACATCATTCCAATTTTAACCAAACTTTCAATTCTAGCGTGAACTAAATACAGCCTATGAACCTAAGGTCGAGTTTAGATTGTGTTCATTGTCCAGATTCATAGTGTTAAGTGATATCTCAACTTTTACTAGTCAATTCATTTTAAGATATAGTAGATTTTATCTCGATTTTCGTGAGCATGTTTTTTAATTGTTAAGTAGTATATTTCGTAAGAAAATTTTCTATAAGTTGATTTAAAATATTAGATAAAACTATTTTTAAGTATAGAATAATTTACACCTAACTAATCATGATTTTTTTTAATTTTATACTTTTAGATATTTTTTAGTTTTATTAATATAACTTTCCGAAAAGTATTTCTAAATCTGAATCTTTTGGCCACGCCGTCCGTCTGACCAAATCACTTTATCACGCCACGTGCAACTGGCATATTAGTGTTGTCATGCCACACCAGTCTATTGTCACGTCATCATGGTTGGCGTGACAAAACAAAGCTGCTACGCAAGTTACCTGGCTGGTGTGGCCAAAAGGTTCTGTATTTTTCGAAAAGGCCTATTAAAAAATTAAAAAAGTCCAAAAAAAATAAAAAAAATCACTAATCACACGTTAATAGCTTTGTCGGTACTTAATTTTTTATCTTCAGCCAGTACTATAAAAAAAGTGACAGCTTGTTTAGTAAACCTCTATCACCTATGAATTTATTTTCCTCCTTAGAAAGTTGATGAAACACACTTTTTTTCATAAAACATCTGGAGGGTTGAACTGAGCCCGTAGCTTTTTTTTTTCAGTTGTTTGAATACCTGTGATGTTTTGACTTGGATATTCAGGTCTTATGTGAACTTTTTTAAAAAAAAAGATCTCGCTATCTGCTCTTGGAGTATGAGATCTTCAGAAGCTAATCGTGGTTGTAGGTTTCGATATGAATGAAAGGTGCAATTTACATAATAAACTCTTAGTAGCGGTTTTGACTTTTCTTAGAGAAACACAATATAGAAACATAGATGCTTATAACACGTGCGTACTCACCAGTTGAGCTAATTCACTTCGTAATTCAAACTATATTTTAACACAAACAACCTAAACAGTTGAGCTAATTCACTTCGTAAAACTATATTTTAATTCCAAGAATCCATGAATCAAATTGTTTTTTCTTTCTTTTTTTTCATCATCGTGAATTTTATGTGATAACGTAATTTAAATATGCAATAATTTCTATCAACTTCTCCAGCACTCTAAAGTACACTACTGTTCTTTTAAACCCGTCGAAGTCGAAAGAAAAGTCTACAAACCTTTCAAAATGAAAGAAAGTGCGATTCCAGGAAACGTTACCAAATTCAACCGCATTTAGTACTATTTTCTTTATTTTATTATAAGGCTTTAATTATTTGAGAGAAAATGAAAAGAATGACATTGACAAACGATCAAGTCCGAAAAATACATCGACGAGTGTGAATCCCATTAAATACCATCGTACAAGCAATTTTGTCATAAAAATATCGCCGTTGTCAGGGTTCATCTATACCGTTACGTTAAATACACTATTCATCATGTAGCACTTAACTGAGGGTTGTTAACAAAATCCTATCAGGAATGGTCTTTTGGGACAAAGTCACATGTACAATGATATTTTATGAAACTCGCACTTGTCGATAATATTTCTTGGAATTAGGCGCTTATCAATGATATTTTCTAGATCTTCTCTTCTAAAATTTTTTTTCTAAGTTTGATCAAATTTTAAATAATATAGCAATATTTTTAAGATAGAACAAACAGCGACCAAAATGTATTTAATGTTAAATTTAATAAAACTAATTAATTTGATACGGCAGATATTATTATATTCTTTTATAAACTCAATTAAATTTAAAATAAATTTAATTTAATATAAGATACAAAACGACTTAAAATGGAAGGAACAGTTACAATCTAATCACAGTATTACAGAACCCAAGAGCCCAATTAAGCACCGCGCACCATCTCGATCGTTCTGTGCTATGATGTACCAAACGGCAAAACTTGAAGGCGTCGGCGATGACGTACACGTACTGCAAAGTAGGAAGTGGTTAACTGGTAAGTGGATGCCAAGTACCCATTTAAGTAGACGGCAAAGTTGTGAAGCAGAAGCCCGGAAAGCTCTTTGATTTTCGTTTCTCCGAAGACTTTGGTAAGCTCTGAGTCTCTGACGACGGTGATCTGGTTGGGGGAATTGAAGTGGTCTCGTTGGACATCCCTTTCGTCCCAGTTGCACTCTCACTCACTCTCCTGGTGCTGCGAGTGATACTACTACCCTGTTGACAGTTGCCCAAATGCAGTACTACTACTGTTCAGAATTATGCTATACTGTTAGGCCTTTCACAGCGCAGTGACATGGCGCGTGCATTCGAGGTGCCGCGTAAAAGATTTTGTCCACGTCGCACTCTGTCGTGTCTCTACATGGTTGCTCGGTGCTCAGTTTAGGCCGACGTGGTTCACAGAACCTCACTGTCAGATAGTTGTCAAAAAAAAAAATCCATACCAGACATAGTAAGAAATCAAGGGTACCATGCTCTGTGAAATATATGACTTCTTAATGATTTCTTCTAGTAGAGTCCTCTTTTTTTTTTCAAGAAAACTCAGGTGGTGTAGCTTGCATTGGTCGTGCCCTTATGCAGCTGTGAGCCAGCCAGAAGGCACTCACTCGTTTCACATTGACTCAAAATTATGCTACCTAGTTAACTCTTTCACACGTTGCCTTTTTGTAGTTATGGTTTACAAAACAGATAGAAACCAGCTGGTTTTCGTGAACCAAGCTTGAAAACACAAACTCCTCGGTTCGCACGGTTTCTAATCAATTTTATTTTAAAAAAATCAAATTATTATATAAACTAGCATGGTGGTCATCGCATATTGCACGGCTAGCATCATTATATTTTCTCATATAATAGCATATATATTTTCTTAATTTATTATTAAAATATATTAAAATGACAACATAATTCTAAATTTTGTATTTACTTTAGCAAACTACCAATGTGTAATATTTATACTGTATAGTATACACGTTATAGTTATTAATTATTTTTAATATTAAATTTTAGTTATTTCTAAATTGTATTTCTATATGGGCTCTAGATTCGTCTTTCAATATTTCTTATTTTTTAATTTCGAATTTTCATTTTTTGTAAATTGTATTTTTATATAGACTCTTGGTTCTTCTTCCAATATTATTTTTTTAATTTCAAATTTTAGTTATTTGTAAATTATATTTCTATATGGACTCTAAACTCTACTTTTAATTTTATTATTTTTATTTTGAATTTTAGTTAATTCTAAATTCCTATAGGGACTCTAGTCTCTTCTTCTAATATTCTTTATTTTTTAATTCCGAATTTATATTATATCTTAATGAATTTCTATATGGACTCTATACTATTCTTCTAATATTATTTATTTTTCTAATTCTGAATTTTAGTTATTTTTTTATTTTTCTAATTCTGAATTTTAGTTATTTCTAAATTATGACTCTATAATCTTCTTTCAATATTTTTTTAATTCCGAATTTCCATAAGCTCTAAATTATATCCCGGCATATACTCTAGTCTCCTCTTCCAACATTCCTTATTTTTTATTTTTGAATTTTAACTATTTCTAAATTGTATTTCTATATGGACTCTGCTTTTCTTTTTCTCCGATTAATATGAGAATTTCTAGGCTTTGAGAGCGAACGTGGAGGCTTATTTTTCTATTTCTTTAATAAGTTAATAGATTTTCGTCCGATTACACTGCTAGTCAACGGTTTAAACAACATTTTTTTTTTTGGCAAAACCGGAACAACCGTTCTATTCGGAGAACTGTGTAGACAACTGTGCTTCCAGGAAGAAACGGAGCTTCAGATTGGGAATTCCAACGTGGGCTTTTCTTGGGAGAAATTCCATAGTAGTACCACTTTTCTCTACTACTTTTCAGAGAGAATTCTCTCTTGTTCTAGAATGCAACATTCGTTTAGAATCTTCCTACGGCTTACAGCCGAAAAAACAAAAGAATTTGCCTAGTTCTGATGACCCGTTGAGCTGGTCAAAAGAGAGCAGCTGTCAAACCAGGCATCATATGCAAAGCGTCTCCAACTGCCTGACTCTCCAAATACTACGAGTGTTACTACGAGTGTGTTTAGTTTCACGCTAAAATTAAAAGTTTGATTAAAATTAAAAGTTTATGTGTGTAGAAAAGTTTAGATATAATGAAAAAATTGAAAGTTTGAAAAAAAATGTTAGGAACTAATAAGGACGTAGTATGTATTGACCAAATATATGTATTGGTAGCTAGCACTGATACATCATTTCAGCTAACATGTCAAGAAAAGAGAGGGGTTGAATGCACTAGAACCATAACACTATTCTTCTAGTACTAGGGCGGGTTTAGTTCGGGTGCCAAAACTTTTTTAAATATACGGACACACATTTAAAGTATTAAACGTAGACTAATAGCAAAATAAATTATAGATTTCACATGTAAACTGCGAGATAAATTTATTAAGCCTAATTAATCCGTCATAGCAAATATTTACTGTAGAATTACATTATTAAATCATGGTGTAATTAGGCTCAAAAATTAGTCTTGCAATTTACATATAAGCTATGTAATTGGTTTTTTTCGTTCATATTTAATGCTTCATATATGTGTTTAAACATTTGATACGATGAAATTTTTTAAAGTTTGAAGTGAACTGAAGACTGCCCCTACTCCAATTCTCTTCCATGCGTTATGTACGGAATAATCAAAAGGGATTCACAACGAACCTTCTAAAGTGCTCCTCAGTGGCTGTGTGTGTGTGAGTGGCAACCAGCCTAGATGACAAGCAGAAAGTATAGGGGATCTTGGGTCAGGGTGTAAAGTTTTGGTATGTCACATCAATTATTACATAGGGTATCGTATAGTGTGTTCGAATACTAATAAAAAAAACTAATTACAGAATTCGCCAGTAAACCGCGAGACGAATTTATTAAGCCTAATTAATTTGTCACTAGTAAATGTTTACTGTAACACCATGTTGTCACATCATGGAGCAATTAGACTTAAAAAAATTCTTCTCGCAAATTAGTCACAATCTGTGCAATTAGTTTTTTTTTTGTCTATATTTAATACTTCATGCAGGTGTTCAAACGTTCGATGTGATAGGGGGTAAATTTTTGTGTGAGAACTAAACATGGCCTAACTTGACATAGGGCCTGTTTAGATCCCACCCAAAAATTTTTCACCCTGTCACATTGAACGTTTGAACATCTGCATAAAGTATTAAATATAGGCTAAAAAATAATTGATTGCATAGATTGCGACTAATTTGCGAGACAAATCTTTTAAACCTAATTGCTACGTAATTTGACAACGTGGTGCTATAGTAAACATTTGCTAATGACGGACTAATTAGTCTTAATTAATTCGTCTCACAGTTTACATGCGGATTCTATAATTTGTTTTGCTATTAGTCTATGTTTAATACTTCAAATGTGTGTCCGTATATCCGACGTGACACGCCAAAACTTTTCACCCCTAGATCTAAACACAGCCATAGCCATAGCTATAACTAACTTGGTTACTTTTTAGTTTTTACTCGTCACTTAAAACATTGACATAGTGTCAATAACTGCTACCTTTTCTAACTATATCTTTATAAAAGATATTAAAATACAACCATATAAATGTGCTTTTCACGACAAATCTACTAGTATCATTTTCTCAGTTCAGACTGCAATATCTTCTTTTAACTAATTAATCATTTAAGGCTTTTAAGACTTGATTGCACGCATATATAATACTCTCTCCGTACTCGTAAAGTAAGTCGTTTAGGACAATGTTTAAGTCAAATCTTAGGAATATAAATTATGAATAACTCTCAAGTTGTTGAGTTTGCAAATGTAAAAATTATATGAATAGATTTATCTTAAAAATACTTTCATAAAAGTATACATATATCACTTTTCAATAAATATTTTTATAGAAACAAGAAATTAAAGTTATATTTTGAAGACTGTGTCGCTGTACAAAACAATATCCTTTACGAGAAATGGAGCGAGTATATAGCACGATATCTATTTGATACTAGTATAGTGGTATTAAGTGCTAGCAGAGCAAGGTGATGAAGGTGCGACAGCGAAGGAGCGGCAGCTGGTTCAGGCGAGAAGAGCAGCAGTTAACGCTGAAAAGCACGCGCACCGGCGCCCAATTTAAGTCACGCCCTCGACAGCTCGTCGACCCCGTTTCTAGCTTGTTAAATCTGCCGGCTCTGTGTTGCGGGTTGATGCTGCCTTTCCTGTGTTCTTGAGTGGACACGATCGACGAGACTGCTTTGGCCATTTCGGCGCGATTTAGAGGTCAAAATTGGAGAGCTTGTAGTAAGGGGCTGTTTGGATGCTTGCTTCAGTTTACCAAAGTTCTATAGCTAAGATGTGGCATGCCACAATTTATGTGGCTAAGAAATTCTTGGCCACAAGTTAGACAAATGTTGGCAAAGGTATGTGCCTATGACAAGTGCGGTCACAAAATCAAAAAGTTTGGCATGACAAAGATGTGGCAATCAAGTAAACACTAGGCTAAATTGGTCAAAGTAGCTTGCCAAAGTTGTGGCAAAGTATGGTCACCATCCAAACAACCCCTTTAAATCCGGAGGGCTGCTACCCCACGGGATTCTGTTGCTCCTAGCAGTCACGGGATAACTAAAAATCCCGAGAGATTTAATACGCACCGTCAATTTCGTGGGGAAGCCCACGCTATCCTGCGATTCCACCTTATCCAATCCTCCCTGGTACCTTGGGTAAGGTACTGAGGTGGTACCTAGTACACTGGTATCAGCTAGTACCCCGGTATCGACTAATACCTGGTACCTGGGTATCGACTGATACCTGGTACCCTGGGTATCGAGCTGATACTTAAGTATCAGGGCTTGGTACCTGGATATCGACTGATACCTAGTACCCTGGGTATCGAGCTGATACCTAGGTATCAGGCCTTGGTACCTAGGTATCAGGCCTTGGTACCTGGGTATCAGCGTGATATCCCAAGAGAGAGGAGGAGGAGGAGTCACGGGTTGGGGAGGTCGAGCAGCGGGGCGGCGACGGAGGAAGAGGAAGAGGAGGCGATAGATCTGGTGCCTACCTTGTGCCATTCCGTCGCTCGTCATCGTGCCTCGCTCCAAACCGCCGAACCCGTGGCTCCATCGACGCCACCTAGAGCAGCTCCTCGTCGCTCATGTTGTGCCAAGCGCTCGCCCCCGGTGGCCGCGTCCCCCGCTCTCCGACCTTAGGAGGCGCCAGCGCCGCCTAGGAGGAGGAGGGCGGCAGCGGCGAGGAAGCCAATGACAAGAACGACGAAGAGGAGGAGCGGCTTGAGGAGCTTGATGGGGAGGCTTCTCGGCTGCCGTCGCCCGTGGTGGTCGGGAGCCCCGCCGGCTGTCGTCCAGGTCGTCCGCGGGGGTTGGTGGTGACGGCATCGTCGTCGTCGTCGCCGTCGTTGCCACCGCCGTCGTTGCCGTCGCCGCCTCCGTGCTCATGGGTGGCAGTCACAGAGAGAGAGAGAGAGATCGAGTGGAGAGAGAGAGAGAGAGAGCGAGTGGAGGGGAAGCGACATAGAGAGAGGGGAAGATGAGATAAGGCAGTACTACTATCCCATCTCTACGGGATGCCGTTAGGTAGTTTTTCTGTTAAATCCGTATATATATATAGGTAGTTACTCCCTCCGGTTACAAAATTGTTAACGTTTCTGACCTGATCTCACATACCAGAAGGTGATTTAGGGTGTCAACTTACTATTTTGTCCATATTAAATATGATCTTGTGCTAACGATAATCACTACACCTGCTGCTACCTCGTTGGTTTGAACCAATCACCTGTATCGGTGCGAGCTAAAGGTCCAATTCCTTAGCTGTTTTACTCGATTTTTAATTGCATGCATGCAGGGTAAAGCGGTCCAATATACTCCTTACAAGGTTTAATAATTAGCAATTACTGCTTACAAGGTTTAAACGTCCATAATTTTTGTACCCGAGGGAGTATACTTATACTACCCGTAATTACCCTGGCAATGCCAAATAGGAGTACTATCTATAGCCATGCAACAATCACAAGGATTTACGCAGACATGCATCTAATGATTAGAAGATATAAAAACGAGATCTCGAGAAGGCACGGTGTTTGTTTAGGTACAAATCAGCTATACATGCAGCCATTGGTTTTGTATTACTATTAATTGGTCATCATCATCATTATGATCATGAGCAACGTCCTGTTCGGGTACGGCATTTGCGATGACAAATTAAGCTAGAGAGATGACGATGATATAGCGGCGACCACACGTGGAATTAGCGCGGGGACGCGGTCGCGATCTATCGAGGCGTATGACATGAAGATGAAGAGATGACGAAGAGAGGCGGTTCGTTCGTTCCGTCTAGTTGGGGCGATGGCCGGTTGGTTGGTTTGTTGGTTGGTTGGCTGGTTGGGTCGCCCCCGTTTTTAAGCCCCGCGCCGGCCGCGTCCGCTGCCCGTCCTTCTCGCGGAATCAAGCCTTCCCCATCCATCCGTCGCGGACGCAACCACCGGCCACCACCGGGTTCGCGGATGACGTCCACGTAAATATCTCGTGCCGTCGTGCGAGATGTAAACGCGAGAGGTGCGAGAGCGAGAGGGGGACCGACCTGCCGCTGCCGGACCGAGGATTCGATGGAGTTCCGCCTGTGATGACTTGGCTGTGTTTGGGAGCCCAGCACGTAAAACTATGTTCGTATTAACGCGTGATTAATTAAGTATTAGTTATTTTTTTAAAAAAAAATAGATTAATATAATTTTTTAAAGCAACTTTCGTGTAGAAACTTTTTTAAATAAACACATCATTTAGTAGTTTGAAAAGCGTGCGCGCGGAAAACGAAGATGGGGAGTTGGGAATTGATTTTGCTTTCTCCTTTTCCTTTGTCTACATGCTGTAGCTAGAGATGCTCGGCTGTTGCAACGGTGTCGCCTCTGCAAAACCAGACGCTCGGCCGCCACAACAGCGCCACCGCTGGAGGACGCTCGGCCACTCCCTTCCTCTCCTCTCCCTCCTTGTTGCCGAGCAAGTTGGATCCATCCCTCTTCCGCCACCGCCACCTCTTTCCGCTCGAGGTGCTGTGATGTAGCCGGATTTGTTGGGAAGAGCGCGGCAAGCTCGGCGCCCATGGCATACGCGTAGCTGGAGAATGCTAGCGGGAAGATGGACATCACGAGCTCGTCCTCCCCCAAGCACCCGCGTCGTCGCCCACTGTCCCACCACCACCGCCCCAGGGTCCCGCCGCCGCCAGGCACCCACACTGTCGCTCGTGGTCCTGCTGCAGAACACCGCACGAGCTACCGCTCCGGAAATCCTCCGCCACCACCCAGAACGTCTCTACCACCGGCCACCTTCTCCATTCCCAGCCTTGTCCCCGGCCAGCCACCGCCCTCATCTTGAACCCCGCCTCCTCCAGCCAGTCGTTGTTGTTGTTGCCTCCATCCAACCGTTGAAGAGAGAGGGAGAGAGAGGGAAGAGGAAAGAGGGAGAGAAAGAGAGTGGAGAAAAGAGATGACAAGTGGGCCCTACAAATTCATTATTGTTGTTTTTCTGGCTGGATTGCGACGTTGACGTCACGTGTGTAAGCTTTTGATCAAAACCTCTCAAAGCAGTGACAAGGGGTTATTCGTCCGGTATAAATAGTGTAGGGTGTAAAATGTTAGGTTTTGTGATTTATGGGGTAATTCGGTCGACCACGATAGTTCAGGGGGATAATTTATACGTTTTCCTTTTAAATATGTCGATATTTATAGGGTTCTCTATTTGAACCACGGTTTAAAGTTTGATCGACTCTTTTTTAATTAAATTTCTAACTTGAGTGCTTGGCTAAAATGAGTTAATTTATAATTAATATAGTCTAAGCTTGAATTTATTCATATGCATTACATACTTATGCAAAGTTAAATGTATGTTTTATAGTTTAGTGTTTTTTATTTTGTTACTGGTTTCTGATCTGTACAGATATCTTTTCATCCGTATTATTCCGTTTTCGGTTTTTCGATATTTCCGACATCATTTTCATTTCTGATTTTACTGTTTTCTTTTTTTTAACGTAAAGAGGGACTTTATTAATGACTGAAATGTGGGTTACATTCTTGGTTCAATAGCTCTAGAATTTCTGCTGGGGCACAGAGTCTCCGTTCCAGACAGTTTCCTGAGCTAAGAGCCATCTGAGCTAGAGCATGGGCTACTTTGTTTGAGTCCCTCTTTATATGAGCCACTTCCACTGCTTGCAATCCTTGCATCGCTGCTTTCACCTCCATAATTACTCCTTCCCACACTGATCTTGATGAATGCTTCGTTTTTAGTCTTGCTACCACCTCTGCATTGTCTGTTTCCAAGATAACAGGCATATGTATCCATTGCAACGCACACCGGATGCCTTCAAGGCTTGCCAATGCCTCTGCCTGTTCTGCAGAGCTACACGGATGCAGTGTTTTCGATTTTGTTTCCAAGAAAATATGGTTATGGAAATGGTTGAGGCTGCTTTCTGATTGTTTCGGACCGTTTTCATGATTCCATATCCGTGTGTGACGTACGCAATGCGAGGCGCTTCGTTTGCGAATTCGCGTACGTGGGGGGTTTTTTGATTCGATTCGATACGATTCGATCGGGCCGCGTCGAGCGACGCGAGTTGGCCGGGGACCCATGCATGTCACGCGCGTGCGCACGCACGGGTTGTGGCGGTGTACGTAGGCGTGTTTGAGACGGAGAGACGTACGTGTGCCGGCCGCGCGACGTGCGTGTACTGGTGGGATGGGAGGAAAGCAAGTGGGCGATCGACCGTACCGGGCATAGATCGTGCATGCAGCGTGTGATCGATCGCGAGAAGTAGGGAATACGAGGTCGTCTTTGGTAGGCCTTCAATAACTTCTAGATTTAAGTAACATTACAAGTAGTTTGTACTCAGCTTTCACCTTGATTATTCATTTCAAGAGAGCTCTACAACCCGTTCGATTCTCTTATTTTGGATGATGAAGATGAAACTGGTTGACTAGACAAGCTGAGCTAAAGCTACGCTAAACATGCGCTGAATATGGGATGGCAACCGTGTACCGTGGCAATCGGTTGTGAGATAGGAGCGGAACTTGCGGCAAACACACTTCTCACGATTACCCGGCCCGTGTTTTTCCCTCTTTATTGGAGATTTTGAGTGAGTGACGACCCTTGTTTTGTAGGCCCGTTTTCCTGAACAATAGCATCACACACACGTACGTGCAATAATCACCTAAACCAGAACGTCGCGCACGTTTTGCACTAATAATACACATACTATATCATATCCATCCACACGCAAATCCAGTTAAGCTGCGCTGCGCTGCCTGCCTGCATGCCGCGCTCTCGGGCATTACATTTCCGGTCCGCGCGGCGCGCGCGTGGACGCCGAGCATTGCGATCCTGTGGAGGCGGAGGCTACCACATGGCCACCAAACAAACCAACCTTTCACCTAATTAAACTGGGCTTTTCTCCACACGCCTCGTTTCCATTTTGGCGATTAAAACTCGGCTACTACAGGCAGCCGTCTGGGTTGACCACTGTGGACGTTGATGGCGAATGGCTACAGATGCTCTCTCGTCACAGCCTGGCGAAATGACACACGTGCGCGACTACTGATTATTTGCTACTATAGTGCTATACTAGTAGTACGATTTATTTTGTACAGTACTACTAGGAGAATAATCTCAGTTCCTTGCGCTGGCAGGCAATTCCTCCTGTCTGTTTCAATATTTTTGTTTTAATATTTACAGAAATATTATGCCGACGAAAATATTTATAGAGCGGGCATGCAAATTTTACATGCGGCGAAAGTTGCATTTCACCCCACCTCAGGGCAAAATGCACACACGGTGCCGTGTGCCACGTCACCTTGCCACCCTCCACTTAGGCAGCAGGGTCTATTTTTGTAAATATTTTCGCCGGTATAATATTTCTGAAAATATTAAAAAAATAAAAATGAAAAAAATTCCTCTGGTAGACATTTTCTTCGGCACATCGCACATGCGTTTTGTCCACCAAATATAGTTGAGCTCAAAACATATCCCAAGTGTAAATTGCTTATCTAACATTCATTTAAAAAAAAAAACATATCTCAAGTGTCTAGCCCAGGATTGAAATAGAATTTCAGCCCATATATTCTACTCCATATAGTTAGGTGAAGCGGCGGCTGCAGTGAGACCGTGTGCATGCTCACTGGGCCTTTGAGTTGATTTCAGTAGAGTGATCTAGCTAAGTTACGTTGTGTTGATTTCATCTGCGGTGTGTGAGTTAGCAATGGCGGACACAACCATGGCGCTGAGCACTTGAGCAGCTCCTTCGCTGCCACCGCCGGCGCGCCATGGCGTGTCGTTTAGTCGTTGGCACTGGCCACGCCGCGGTAGGCTTCCCCGCTGCCAGGGTCGCACATCGCCGGCATGTTGCACTTGTTGTCAAGGGCCAAGCCGATGTGAGTTGACCATTACTACATTCATATTTTATTTTAATATATGACGCCGTTGATTTTTTATTCAATATTTAACCATTCGTCTTATTAAAAAATATTATGTAGTTATTATTTATTTTATTATGACTTGATTCGTTATCAAATATTTTTTAAGTATGACATAAATATTTTAATATTTACACAAAAATTTTAAATAAAACGAATGGTCGAAAAGTCTACGGTTTTGTACATTAAAATACGGATGAAATATTTTACTGTCTGTTCTGGTGATCGCTTGTTTGCTAACTTGGGTTGTTGATTGATCTGCAGATGGACATGGAGCAGACGAAGGGAAAGGATGGCAGCGTTGTCTCCGGTGACCCCGTGCTTGAGCACGAACCTTGTCAGACATGCTAGCGTGGACAGGTCGATGCCGGAGCGGATCAACAGGCGGCTGTGGTGGTCGGCTGCCATGTCAGCAGATACCACCTTCAATAATGTCTTGAAAGTGATTTTAGACGGTTTTAACCGTTTTTGAGTAATTTATAACTGGTTTTAAGGTTGAGAGATGCGAATCAGATCCGATCTATATTTGAGGGACTGACAGTGAACTTATTCCTATATTTTATGCACCGGACATTGAGGCCCACAAACGTTAGGCATAGCGAAGGCCCATTATCAATTTTCCAAGCACCACGAAGGCCTAGTATTGCTTCGTCTTCTAGCCTTCTAGGCTCAACCGCCCAACCGCTTCTGAATATCCCTTTTCTTCCGGAATAAGTTCACTATGGGTCCCTCTATTTGTCGCCCTGTCCGACTTTCGTCGCTTGACCGCAAAACCGGGTATGATCCGTCCCCCAACTTACGAAAACCAGGTAAACGTGGTCCCTCGGCGATTTTGGCTAACGTGGCGCCTACGTGATTTGTTTGACTAGGTTTCCGTTCCACGTGGCATTGACGTGGTGCTTACGTGGCAATTATATCTCGGAAAAATAATAAAAAGCGTGGCCCCACATGTCAGCTACACCAAAAAAATATGGTGGGGCCCACATGTCAGCTACACCAAAAAAAAATATGGTGGCCCCACATGTCATTCTCAAATGATCAAATCCAATCCTCTTCTTCCTCCTCTCCTCGGCTCTCCCCATCTCCCTTCTGCTCTCTCATCTCGCCGGCGAAGATAAGGACACCATGGAGAGGCGCGGCCTCCTCCACTCCCGTCCCCATGGTCCTAACGTTGGTGGCCGGCCGCCCCTCTCCTCGTCGCTCGCCGCGCCTGCCTCCGCCTCCACCGCCGCACACACCACCAACAGCAACACACCTCTCCCCGTCGACGACGAGCACCCGTTCCAGCGGGAGAGGCGGCCGGCTACGAGCGGCCGTTCGAGCGGGAGAGGCTAGTGGCGGTCGGTGGGAGAGGCTAGTGGGAGAGGCGCGCGGTGGGTGGAGGCTCGACGGTGACGGGCGGCAGGAGAGGCACGCGGCGGGTGGGGGTTCGATGGCGACGGGTGATGGGCTCTTGGAGGTTGGCGGGTAGAGGCCCGCAGCGGCCCCTTCCTCTTACCCTCGCCGCTGCAACCGCGCGCTGCCGTCAGGTCATCTCGATCTGTGCGTACATCTTGGAGGTAAGGACGATGACAACGCCGCAGCTTCCTGATTCGGCGCAGATCTCGGACCACGTCGCCGCCGCCCCTCCTTTCGTGCTCCCGGTCCCGTCCTGACCTTGGGCAGCCGCTCCTCCCTAAACGCCGACTCCTCCCCGTCCACCATCCTTCCTCGCCAGCCGGTGAGCGCGCGCCCTCCGCTTCCTCCCGCCGACCCTCCGCTTCTTTCCTCCTTGTTGAGGTCCACCACCAGCGTCACGCCCTGCAGCGGTCGCTCGTAGAAGCTCGCCGCTGAACCACCCGATGGGGAACACCGCGCAGAGCACGTCGTCCATGTCCACCCCGCACCGCGCACCGACTCCACGAACGGCGGGTGCTTCGGCGGCAGCGCCACCGTCACGAACTGCTCCTCCAGCGTCAGCGTCGGGAGGGCGGCGCTGCGGTGGACGACGTGAGAGAGGACGGATGCCGAGGAGGCATTAGCAATGTTGACGCGGAGCTCGTGGGATTCGCCGCCGGCGCGGGCGATGATGAACGCGCGGCGCCGCTGCTGCCACCGCCCGCCGCCCGCCGTCGCTCCGCCCGTCACCCCCTTTGCGTCGCCGCTCGTCCTTCTCCTTTGCCGTGTAGGGGAGAGAGAGGGGGGATAGAGAGAAGAGGGAGGCTGACATATGGGACTACATGGGTCCTATAGTTTTTTATTATTTTCCCAAGATCCAATTGCCACATAAACTTCACGTCAATACCACGTGGGATGAGGTCCTAGTCAAAGGGAGCCACGTAATCTAAAACTGGGCATAATACTGCCGAGGGACCTCTTTTATATGGTTTTGTAAGTTGGAGGACCCGTCGTACCCGATTTTGTGATTAAGGGATGAAAATTAGAGAGACCTAAAGTGAACTTATTCTTTTTCTTCATTATCTCTGAATTCTGAAATCTGGCCGCCTGGTCGGTCAGGTCACGCCACGCGTGCGAGTACGACGCATCGCACCTCGCAGTCGCCGCCGCCCTCCTCCCAACCCGCGCGGCGCCGCTCGCTCGCGCAGTCCATCGAGCCGCAACAAAAGCGGAAATAAATCCCCCACAAACCCTACCCTTCTCTCCCCTCCACTCCCCCACCTCCGCTGCCTCTCTCCGCCGTGTTCCTCCCGCCCGCCGCCGCCTTCCCGCCGGACCTAGCTCCTCCCCCGCCGTCCTCGACCTCACCGGAGGTGAGCCCCCCTCCCCCCCGGGAACCCGCATTGCGGTTTGACGTCGAGTAGGTAAGGTTTTATCTGCGTGCGAACGTGTGCTGATGTAACCCTAGTTTTGGATCCCCCTAGGTGGCGTGGTGCGGGAACGGGCAGGGCGCCGTGATGGAGATCCCCAAGCAGGGGCAGCCGCCGGGGGTGGCGGGGACGCCGCCGACATTGCCTGGGGCGATTACCCACACTACGCAGGTTGGGTACCCGGCCGTGTTCTACAATGGCAACTGGGGCGCGCAGGTGCCGGCCAGCAGCTACCTGATCGTGCCCATGAGCGAGCCGCCGGCGCAGGTTGGTGTGCCCAGGCCCAACGCGCCGGGCCTCTCCGGGTCCGGGGCCAGGCCGTTGAGTAGGGTGTCGCTTAGGCCGCCGCAACAGGTGCTGAGTGTCCAGACAGCTTTGCCTGGTATGGCCGCGATGATGCCATCGCCGTCTATGATAGCAGGTAAGAAGATGGCAGCGTCGCCGAAGGTTCAGATGCTGAAGTCTGTGCCCTTTCGGTCTGCTGGTAGCAAGCGTCCTGCGCAGGAACTGCTGCCCAAGGCACAGCCGCAATTGTTTGAGTCCGTGAGATCAAAGTTCAGAGACACTCTGGCTGCTGCCCTGAATATGGATTCTGACCAACAGTGTGCCCCGCAATCCGTTGAAACCGTGTCACATGTTGGATCTGCTAGCGAGAACAAGCAAGCCGATGGTACTGGTATTGATTCTGTTACAGAGACTAGTGCTTTGAAAAGCGGGCAACATAACATGTTAAGTAGCAATTCGGCATCAAACATGTCGATCAAGGTGAGTGATGATATGCAGCAGCAATCAATACATGTTCCTTTGGAAAATAAAGTACTGGATAACAATTCTTGCACTTTAGATGAGCTTCTGCAAGGCCATGGACTTTGCTGGTCTTCTGACGTTGTTGGAGCTTCTGAAACTATTTCTCAATCTGATCCAGACAGAGTCAGAAAATCTGATATTGATGAAGGTGTTGATGTATCTCTGATTGAGCATGAGTCTAAAAGAATAAAGACTGATGATGGGGCAGCAGAAGAAAAGAAGAGTGTAACCCAAAAGGCCCAAATTTTAGCATTTGAAATTGAAGGTGAGCTGTTCACTTTATTGGGAGGAGTTAACAAGAAATACAAGGAGAAGGGTCGATCACTTCTGTTCAACTTAAAAGATAAAAGTAATCCTGTACTGAGGGAACGTGTCTTGTCTGGAGATATAACACCCAAACGCCTATGTTCAATGACTACTGAAGAACTCGCTTCAAAGGAACTTTCAGACTGGCGGTTGGCTAAGGCTGAAGAGCTTGCAAAGATGGTGGTTCTTCCTAGTAAAGAAGTGGATGTTAGACGCTTGGTGAGGAAAACACACAAAGGAGAATTTCAAGTTGAGGTGGAAGAAACTGACGGTATCTCTGTGGAGGTTGGAATTGGGGGTGATTTGCTTTCGCATGTTCCATCAAGACCTACTGAAGGTCAAACCAAAACCGATGATAAAAGTGTACACACGGAAGAAAAAGATTCAGACAATAGTGAGCAAGATGGACTTATCGTGACAGGCGGCAATAACATGCCAAGCAATTTAGAACATACAGAAAATGAGAAAACTGATCTGATGCAGGAACTGATGGTAGATGACCTGAAAGATACAGAGAATCTTCCACCAATTATGTCACTGGACGAATTCATGGAGACCCTTGATTCTGAACCACCTTTCGAAGATGACTCCACTCAAACTGTGAAAGATGATCCTAATTCTATTGAGAAAACTGACATTTCATTGAAATCGGAAGATTCTTCCAAAAATGTGGATAGTGCTTCTGCATCAGATTCTCAACTTGATCCGCAAACATTATCTCCTCAAGATAAGTTTGAGTCCAAGTTACAGTCACCCAAAAAAGACGCAGGCTCAATTTTGTTTCCAGTTGAACAAATAAAGGAAGATCTGTTAGTCAAATCCTCCCCTGAAAAGGCCAATGCTGAAAACATTGATACTGGCAGTCAGTCGATCCCTGAATCTATCACGGATTGTAAATCAGCTCCTGATGCTTTGCTGACACATGACAGTGTATGGGAGGGAACAATTCAACTTTCCTTGTCATCACTCACAAATGTTGTTGCGATCTTCAAAAGGTTTGTTTCATCCACAGTTCTGCACTGCTTATCTCTCTTGTATATACAATTCACTATTGAAAGTACTTCTCTTGCTAGTTTCTATATCTTGAGCACAATACATGGTACCATTTGACAAATTAATATTTCAGTTATATATCCTCAGTCGATTATTGTTTTGTCTGTTCTGTAGCGGTGAAAAGACATCCACAAACGAGTGGCGCCATTTCCTTGATATCAAGGGAAGAGTCAGGCTCAGTGCTTTTCAAGAATTTCTTGAACAACTTCCTAAATCCAGGAGCCGTGCTATAATGGTAATAGTTATTTCTCATTTGCTATTCTCAGTTGGATGACTATATTTTTTAATTAAAATTGGCAATTACCACAGTATGGAAATGTGAAATACATCGATGTTGTACAGTTGTACCTATTGACTTGCTAGCAGTAGCATCTACTGCTTCTTCTGAATGATTGATTGTAAGATGCTATGGAAACACATTTTTGTTTTGTAAGATAATCTTTGTTGTTAACGTTAGGCATTTGCATAAATATTCCGAACTCCGTGTTCAGGGGATTCCATAAATCTAATGATGGTAGCCATTCCCTTAAAAGAAATACTGGGTCAACATGACATGCTGTGGCAATTCCTTTCCTTTTTTTTTTTGCAGAGCGTTATTCAATGTCACTGTTGTTTTCTGGTTGTGTTTTAATTGAGTTCTACACATTGCATTGAAGTGCACTGCAGATATAGTGCTATACCTTCAGTGGAATGGACTGTCGCCTCTGTTGTCCTTACAGCAAATTGATTCCTTATGGGACTCGGTACACAAACCTAGCAAAAACAAGTTGCGCACATGGATTTGCCTATGCAAATTGCCCTCGCAGATCAACAGAAGAAAGGCACGAAAATAACTAGTATCCTGAGAAAGGGCCTGTTTTGAGTGCTTAATAAAAGTTAATATACATAATATACATCTGCTAATGAGATATTTCTTTTTTTTACCACTGAACGAACCTCCATTCTATTTCTTTGTGCTCCAAAATGACACTGTTTCTGTATTAACCCTTTTTGCACTCCCAGTTTGACTCTTTTCGAACACATAAAAAATACCACAAAATCAAGGGAAAAAAATCAGAATACACTTAAAAAAAAAGCTCTGTTCAAAGAGGGTTCAATACTATGTTAGGAACTGGGTAGTTCATGTGGAATATGTTGAAACTGTGGTTCCAAATACAGTGTAAAACACCTTATACTGTTATACATGCAATTAGGCTTTAGATATTATGCGAGTGAATTTGAGAAAACCTCATGTTTGTGGCCCCTTCTGACACAAAATCGCAGATAGATGGGTGATAGTTACAGAAAACCCCATAGTCGAATATAGCATTGTGATGTGGACATTCGGCCCAACCGTGGCCTTTTTGCTGTAGGGTATGTTCCTGAAAAAAGTTGGAAGTTTGAAGAAAGTTGGGAGTTTGGAAAAAAAGTTGGAAGTTTATGTGTGTAGGAAAGTTTTTGATGTGATATGATGTGATGGAAAGTTGGGAATAGGGGGGAAACTAAACACGGCTGTAGTGTGGCACTACATCCATCTTGTGTGGGTCCTTGGTGTAAATCTAGAACCACGTTCGCATGTCAGCCTGTCAGGATGGACAGCTGTTGGGCTACGCAGTTAGGCAACCGCCATAACACAACCTTCTGTCCTGATACGTGAGCCATACAAATATGGCTTAAGAATTCCATAAAGGCCCACACTAGACCAGTGTTCTAGAAAAAAGGTCTACAAGGCCACATTCCAGAAAAAGGGTCTACAAGGCCAAGCCGCTGGATACATGGAACGGGTGCCCCAACCTTGCACTGGACACATGTTGTGCCCTGTTGGCAGACCTAACATCATACCACAATGAATTTTTCGGTCTGGATTGCAACAACTCTGGGTTTCATTTACTAGCTTCAATTGACGTGTGTTATGTGAAAATATTTTTAAAACGCGTGGTTTTGTGGTACACAGGGTTGTATTTGTACCTGGAGTTTTATGCAATTTGTTACTCGTATTGGTCACTAGGCCACTAGGTATTAATGTTTTTGAAATGGGTTGCATAGTTGCACTAATGTTATGTTGAGGCATGGACCTTTGCCAATGTTTTACACTTTAAGTGTTAGTTGAAGAAACAAATAAATGAAAGAAAAAAAGGGAATGCCCTAATAAGAAGACTATGACCGTATTATAGCCTGAATGTTGGATTGTGCTATGGTTCCCGCACTGATTCATGAATGATAGAAATATTATGTACTTCGGAATTGCATATGTACTTTTGTGCTCTTGAATTTGATTATTCACTATGCTTAGTATATACTCCCTCCGTTTCATATTATAAGACTTTCTAGCATTGCCCACATTCATATAGATGTTAATGAATCTAAATACATATATATGTCTAGAACTCTAGATTCATTAGTATATATATGAATGTGGGCAATGCTAGAAAGTCTTATAATATGAAACGGAGGAAGTAGTTCCACATTCCACGCTATGAGAAATCCACAATTTTCATTTGAACCTGCTTTTCTTTTGCTTAGAGCCTAGCAATTAGCACATACAAGGTCTTGTTCTTAAAGTTCCTGACTGCACCCCAAGTATTTCATATACCTGATTAGCCCAAATAAATAGGTCATGTTCATGCATTAAATGTTGATTTGTGCATATAGAGATGCTATCTGATGGAAAATGATTTACCTTGTGCCATCCAGATGGGTAATCTTCCATTATTTCTGCTCCTGAAACATATGTTCTTTCATTAAGAACCTGTTACTCGTTTTACAGGTAACTGAGTTGCGTTGGAAGGAGGGCTCTCTTGAGAGTGGGCGCCAGCATCTCTTGCAGGTTACTCCCTTAATTCTTGTCATCTGTTACCTTTTGCACGGGCTCAGCGTAATGCTATTGTGGGACTCCTGATCTGCTAACCACCTCTAATTTTTCCTGCAGACCATTGACTCATATATTGCAGACGAGAGAGTAGGACTAGTGAAGCCTGCAGATGGAGTGGAGCTTTACCTCTGCCCTTCTCAAGGGAAGGCAGCACAGATACTTGCAGAGCACCTACCCAAGGAGCACGCGAGCAGCTTAACCGTGACAGGAACATCAGCTATTGGAGTCGTCGTGTGGCGGAGGCCCCATGTTTCACCTAGGATACCCGCCAGGAACGATGGCTCCAGAAACCAATCCATCTCGAGGAAGCAGCATGCCGTGATTGCCAGTGCAGTGCCCTTGTCTTCCAAGCCTACCAATGAGCGTCAGCACCACGGTCAGGATGTTGTAACTGATGATGTTCCTCCGGGCTTTGGCCCTGGTGTTGTTAGGGAAGACGATGACCTACCTGAATACGATTTTGTTACCGTCCCAAACGCAGCTGCCAACGTAGTACCATCACGACAAGCACACAGGAGCCAGCAGCAGCATTCTCAGGCCGCGTCCCGCCGCCCGGTAGACCATGTGAGGGAGATGGTTCGCAAGTATGGTAGCAGATCCGCTGCCGCAGCCCAACCCTGGGAGGAGGATGATGACGATGATGACATACCAGAATGGGATCCAAACCAAAGCAATCTGAATCTCCAGCAAACACGGCATGCTATTCCACAGCCACCGTTGCCTCCACCCGGACCTGTTCATCAGCAAATGCACGCGTATCATCAGCAGCATCAGCAACAGCAGCAGCATTACCAATCCATTCAGCAGTATCACGCAACACAGGAATCGCAGAACACCTTGTCCCAGGCTTACTACGTCCAGTCCCACTCACAGCAGCATTCCGTGCCTGTGCAGCAGCTGACTCATGTGCAGCCTGGCTGGCAGACCACCGCCCAGTGGCTGGCCGCCGGCGCCGCCGCCGCCGCGCATTCCGGCTTGCCGGCGAACAACGTCGTGCAGCAGTACTGCACTTCCGCGACGCCTGACGGTAGTGGCCAAGGCTACGCTACTGGGAACCAAGGCTCCATGCCTTGGAACCTACAGTAGCTACGTTACCTTTGTGCGAGTCAGCAAGCATCCGATGTTTTTGGCCCCCTATTCTCCCTTTGTGTCAACCATGCAGTTCATGTAATTATAAATCATGCGAACTGCACCACCCAGATAAAAATACAAGTGTTACTACTAGCCGCTTAGGTAGTTGCTGGTTGTATGCAAATGGTGTAGCAGTAGACATGTAGTAGCAAGAACTTGATGCCATGAGCATATGCCTGATAGGCTGCTACTTTGGTTTTTTGGCACTGCCGTATCCAGCTGCCCAATAGTGCGCTCCAAACTTTTTGAGGTTCAAGCGAGAAATTTTTTTTATTTCTTGAAACTTTTTTTTTTACCTTTTTCAAAACCTAATTTCCAAAATCTGAACTTTTTTTTTGGTCACGCTAGCCCGCCTGTGTGGCAAACCAACACTGGCACGCCATGGGCAGTGGACGACATGACAGTTGTTAGCGAGAGCGGTGCAGTCAAATCACGCTAGTGAGGCCGGCGTGGTTAAATCACGTTGTCACCCCAGCGGGAGCCACGTGACAATATTGTTTTGTCATATCAATGTCAAAAGAGGTTTAGATATTGCAAATAAGTTTTTGGACGGGTTTATTTTTAAAATTAAAAATTAAAATGTTAAAAAAAAATAAAAAAATCGCAAGACGATGGTGCGTAACCGTGATGTGACGTGACTTGCAACGGACTGCTGCTCCCCCATGCCGTGTGCTATCCTTGCTTTACGCGTGCCACAGTTTTGATTGCCCGGTGTTCATCGTTAGATCCTGATTGGATGGTCCAGATCTTGCAAGGTCATTGTTCATGGAACTAGTTCTGCTGCACCGACAGTCGGAAAGAGGAAGAGTTTGCTGCTCCAAGACTCTGCAGGACCGCACCGATCAAGGGGGCTAGGCTAAAGCTTCTAGAACATGAACACACGACTTGTTTATTCAACCACCTGCCCACCATCCAAATTACCAATCCAACGAACACAAGCCCATTGATCATCGTACTCGATCTAAGCATTACTACTATTTTAAATGTCTGCCATGTTTCCAAATGCAACTTTAGCCATGGATAAACGTCTTGTATTAGAAGAGCATGACGTCATGAGAAGCAGACCAGTGTTTATTAACTTCTCATTTCTAATTAATTTTCTAGATTATACTTCCTCAATTTTAAAATGTAGTAACTTAGGATGAGATTAGAACATTCTATAACTACGAGGGCCTTTTCACTTTAACGATATTTTCAACCTTACCAAATTTTGGCATTACCAAAATTTTGGCACAGGATTTCTTATATAGTTATCAAAATTTGGCAGCAAACTAAATGTATACACTTTTTTTAGCAACTTTACCAAAAATTTGGTAAGGTTGAAAATGACATCAAAGTGAACAGACCCTTAATCTTAATACAGTTATCTTCAGATTCACAGGTTGCTGTATATTAGGACGAAGATAGTAGTAAAAATCTAGATTGTTTGAGGAGGTTAAGAAGCTGCATTTGCTAAAACTTCCACAGATAAGACCAATTTATATACTATGAAGTAGTACCATATTGATATGATTTATGTGCGTCCAGTCTTAAATAACAATAGGCGGAGTTACCCTCGTTCGGGGTACAGTAACCCCTCTTCCCCGGTAAAGCAAACCCCTGTGCACGACATGCCAAGAGAAAGCAGCAGCAGCAGGCAGCAGCAGCGAGAAACCCTGTCCGCAACGCAATCTATGCGACGCGCACACGATTCCGGAGCTCAACAAACCGAGATGGCGACGCCTAGCCCCTTAGGCAGGTAGACGACGCTTGAGCTTGACATGAGCACATTAGCATATGGATGCAGCGACAAATAACAGATGCATCATCACGCATATACCACACCTCGCTTGCCCTCTCGCAACCCCTTTGCTTAAGCAAGAGGAGATTCCAGACAGTTGCTCCCCACCTACTAGTCGTTCCAGCAGAACACCACAAATGTTAACTTCTCCCCCATACAAACATGTTAGGGTGTGTTTAGTTCATGTGAAAATTGAAAGTTTGGTTGAAATTAAAATGATGTGATAGAAAATTTGGAAGTTTGCACGTGTAGAAAAGTTTTGATGTGATGGAAAAGTTGAAAGTTTGAAGAAAAAGTTTGTAACTAAACTCGGCCTTAATGTGAAAAATATACTGTGCAAATCTAAAAATTACTATAGAATAAAAAATAAACGTCTAAAATTTATCCATACTTATCTAAATTTGCATTACATATTTCCCACTTAATCATATATAAACAACAATTTTTACTGCTACTTTAATTTCTTTTTCTTTTTGATTCGTTCAAAAACCAAAAATTGGATAGTGCTTGAGAGCCTTATAAATATCTCTCTGAATTTCTTAATCGTAACGTGGCAAGCTCGTGCTAGCTGTACAGCTCACTGTTTATGACGTGGTAACAATGTTTTGCCAAAGATTTGTCATGCCATATTTTGATTTTTGAACGAATTTGTTTTTGCCACGGTGACATGGAAGGCCATGCCGAACGGTTTAAATTAATTACCTGAGCGTTCATTTCTGAAACTTATTGAAATATTCTTTAAAAGAACATCAAATTCGCAGCAAAGGGGAACCCGGTCTCAATAATTAATCGAAGGAATAAGCACAAATGCTTCGCATTACAGGCGCGTATACATATATATTTATCGTATTTTTTAATCTGATATATATATATATATATATATAATTTTCTTCTTCTAGTCTACTACGGCGAATGAATGCCATGGCGTGCGTACAGCGAGAGGAGAGAAAAAACCCCAAAAAAAAAAAGAAAAAAAGAACGAATCAAATTGCGCCGGCGATGTCGGTGGCGGCGGACGGTGAGCTCGCTCGGTTATTAGTCGAGGCGCATCATGTCGTTGTGGAAGGCGTCGACGGCGTCGGCGGCGACGCACTGGGTGATGAGGCGGGCGCCGGGCTTGTGGGCGGAGGGGCGGACGAGGATGCAGGTGGCGATGTAGTCGAGGTTGGTGAGCGGCACGACGTGGACGGGGGCGCCCCACCCGTAGTCCACCTCGGCGAACCCCAGCCGCGACCAGTCGGAGACCAGCAGCGTCCGGTAGTCGGAGGTGATCCGGTACGGGTCGTCCTCGCCGCCGCCGCCGCCGCCGCCGCTCCACCGCGCGAACTCCCCCGGGAGCCGCTTCTTCCCCTCCCGGATCAGCCTCACCACGTCGTTCACCGACGCGTCCGCCACCGCCCCCGCCGCCGCCGTCACCCGCATGATGTAGTAGCAGTTGCCGTAGAAGCCGTCCGGGAGCGCGCGCCGGAGCACGGGGCGCGCGTTCATGGCGAAGCACACGTGGACGGGGGACCCCGGGGCGAACCCCGCCGCGCGCGTCCGCGACTGCCACGCCTTGGCGATGAGCACCTCGAACGCGCTGCACCGGTGGCCCGTCTGCTCCAGGAACCTCGCCTTGAAGTGGTCGATGTAGTCGGTGGAGATGTCCATGGCGAGGTACTGGAGGCGGAGCTCCGTCGGGACGGGGAGCGGGCCCACGGCGGCGGACGGCGGGCACGGGATCGCGTCGCGCCCCCACGCCGGCGCCAGCGCCGGCGCCGCCCGCCCGCGCGCGATCTCCCCGACCGCCGTCATGAACTGCGCCGCGCCGGGGCCGTCCGCGACGGCGTGGCTGAACCGGAACCCGACCACGAAGCCGCCGCACGCGAACTGCGTGACCTGCATTGGGGAACGGACAGCTCAATCACACGCCATTGCCATGACATTGCCAACCAACCCGTTGACCACAAGAATCGCTCGAGAAATTTCCTCGCCATTGTTGTCTTACCTGGACAAGGAGGATGAGCGAGTCTTCGGGGTGAGACTCGGAGGCGGGGTAGGTGGGGTGGGGGAGGAGCTCGTCCTTGTCCACCATGAGCGGGTACTCGAGGTAGTCCACATCCTCGAGGGAGCAGCTCGCCGTGGCCTCGATGAACCACACACCCTCGCCGGTACAGTCGACGACGAGCTCCCCACCATCCCCGCGCTCCGCCAGCCGGCCGGCGATGGGGTAGTAGCTCACGAGCGCCGCCGCGAGCGCGCGCTCGATCGCCGCGGCGGGCGCCACGGCGGCGTCGGCGCGGCCCTTGAAGACATGGAGGGACTCGATGAGCGCGCGCTGCGTCGGGTAGCGGTCGAGCCAGGACAGCGGGAGCGCGCCCCCAGGCGTCGCCGCCGATGGGGCCACCACCCGCTGAGCCACCCGCGTCACGGTCGCCGCCGCCGCCGCCGCCGCCGCCGCCGCGGAGCCCCGCATGGTGGTGGTGGCGGCGAGGTGGGGATCTGGGTGGTGGTGGTGGTGGGCTTCGCTGGCTGGGCTCGGCTTGGAAGCAAGCGGTGACCGTTCTCTTGGATTTTATAAGGTCTTTCCTGTAAATTGTAGTGTGGCCGCTACGACTAGTTCTTTAGTTTTTTTCTTCTTCTTTTTTTTTTTCTTTTTCTCTGCGTGTGCGTGTGTGTGAGGGTGTGTGTGGTGTTGTTGATGACTGGATGTGAAAGGGATTGCCCACCGCACGATGCAGAGATGGACGAATCGGATCCGGCCATTTAGGGGCTCTAATCACCTCCAGAATTTAGAGTCAGAATAATGCTACAGTGCTTGCTTTACAAGAAAAATGCTACTCTCGGTTTGTCACATGGTATTGTCAGGTCCTCCCTCCGTATTACGAAGTCGTTTTGGACAGTGACACGCTTTCCAAAACACAACTTTAATTTATTATTTCTTAAAAACATTTATTGAAAAATGATTTATGTATAATTTTATGAAAGTATTTTTCAAGACAAATCTATTCATTTAATTTTCACATTTTCAAACTCAACAACTTGAGAGTTATTTATGATTTATATTCCCAAGGTTTGGCTTAAACATTATCCTAAACGACTTTCTTTACGAGTACGGAGGGAGTACTAATTAGTATGGAAAATCTATTAGCTTATTAAAGGAATAGAAAAAAGAGCTTCCACGTTCGCTTTCACGGCTTAGAAATTCTCATATTAATCGGAGAAAAAGAAACAGAGTCTACATAGAAATACAATTTAGAAATAGTTGAAATTCGGAATTAAAAAATAAGGAATATTATAAGAGAAGACTAGAGTCCATATAGAAATATAATTTAGAAATAACTGAAATTTGAAATTAAAAAATAAAAAAATATTAGAAGAATAGTATATAGTATATATAGAAATACAATTAAGAAATAATAGAAATTTGGAATTAAAAATAAAGAATATTAGAAGTAGAGTACAGAGTTCATATAGGAATCTAAAACAAACTAAAATTCGGAATAAACATAATAAAATTAAAAGTAGAGTTTAGAGTCCGTATAAAAATACAGTTTACAAATAACTAAAATTCGAAATAAAAAAACATGGGAAGAAGAGTCTAAAGTCAATATAGGAATACAATTTAGAACTTAGAAGTAATTGAAATTCGAAATTAAAAATTAAATAATATTGAAAGATGAGTTTAGAGTACATATAAATACAATTAGAAAAAATATAAAATTTCAGAATTAAAAATAAATAATATTGGAAGAAGAGCCGATAGTCTATATAGAAATACAATTTACAGATAACGAAAATTCGGAATTAAAAAATAAGAAATATTAAAAGACTGAGTGTAGAGTCCATATAGGAATATACTCCCTCCATCTACTTTTGATAGTCATATTTCTAAATCTAAAAATTTTATTTTTGATAGGCATATTTCAATCCAACAATTTATCATCTTAATGACTTTCTTGGATTTAATGCATGACTCTTCATTCTTCCACACATGATTGGCTACATGGGTATTGAGAAATGTAAATATTAATGAATCGCTTGTTTACGAGGAATGACTAGTAGCATATTTAAATGGATGATAAGTAGAATTACTTATCCTTGGTCTGTGTGCCAAGATGAAATATGACTATCAAAAGTAGATGGAGGGAGTATTTTAGAAATAACTAAAATTTGATATAAAAATAATTAATAAGTAACACGTATATAAAATAAAATATGAATATTACACATTAATAGTTTCGTAAAGTTAGTACAAAATTTAAAATTATGTTGTCATTTTAATATATTTTAATAATAAATTGAGAAAACATATATGCTATTATATAAGAGAAAATATAATGATACTATCTGCGCAATCTGCAGACCACCATGCTAGTTAGTAATAAACAGACAGTATGAAAAATTTGGTGTACTAGCTTTTTAAGGCACTGTTCTTTTTTTTCAACCCAAAACTTCAATTTTCTCGTTTTTCGTTATCACGCTTTTCAAACCATTAAATAATATTTTTAAAAAATTGTATAAAAGTTCTTTTAAAAAAATAAATTCATTTTAAGTTTATAATAATTAATATTTAATTAATCATGTGCTAATGAGTTTTCTCATTTTGCGTTTACAAAAATTTTTCCTCTAAACTAAGGCAAAGAATGTAACCAAGAGTGAATGTTTGTTGCCTTGATAAAATTTGGTATTAATAAGAGGTTGGTTTCGTCAACGAAACAAACAGTCTTTTACTTTGTACTAGCAGAGTACATCGTACTTGTGCAGTGTATTTACTGTAAAACAAATTGAAATAAAATTGTACTGAGTTTGATAATAATGCATAAACTTACTGTCCATGATGCCAACTCTTAACCGTATGAGCTCTGCTCAGGAAGCAGTAAGCGGGTAAAGCGCGTGGCACGAATTTTTCTTCAGTTTGAATCAGTACAAACCGTGTAATTAACCTTTTCTCTGAGTTCAATTTGCTGCTATTTTTTCAGGCCAGTGTACGTACGGCAAGTTGCTGTCGACGACCGTGTGTATATATTCAGTGTTCTGAACGCGAAGTTGTCGTTGGACAGCAACCAGTGTCTTCTTCTCACCCTGATTAAGCAATCGTTTCTCTGCCTGCGAAATGGACTTCATCAAAGATTACAAGCTTTAAGTGTAAAAAAAGAAGATCATTGGTCAGTAGACCTAATCAAGCGTGACAATTGGGCTGCAACTTCGCTCTCCTTTTATTTTCTTTTTTGCTTTTGTTATTCATACTCACTTTGCTTCTTTATTCAGCTTGGAAGCATTAGGTATTTGTCACAGCAAAGGTGTGCAGTTGATACTTGAAGTGAACTAATATAATCCCTTTCCTAAACCAGAAATCACTAAATCCCCAGACGGCTGGTGATCACCAGGGGGTGGCTGGCTACACTACACGTACACGGGAAGCAACTCGATCCCACTGTGATCAGGATGATCGGTCTCAATTGCTTTAGGAGGTTCGATAGTCTTGAGTGTTCGTGCGTGGTTCACACGGTTGTTTTTGGTGGGCGGAAGTCATAGAGGACATGTGTTTGCCCTTGGTAAGTTCTGAACAATCGATCGGAGGCATGGAGTACTAGTGCAAGGCTTTCTTCTTCTTTTTTTTTTTGTGGGGTGGGGTGGGAGGTTGGTGTCTGTTAGATGGATCTCTCTCCCTTGAGCCCAACGGCTCAAGGGGGCCTTGAACCACGCTCTGATCGGGGGCGCCCAGCCCAATGGCTGGTGGGCCCCGTCACCCTGCGCCATATAAAGAGGGGTGGATGACGGGACGGCACAAGACACGAGGTTCGTCGCCGCCGCCACTCCACCCCACAAACCCTAACCGATCGAGGGGGCACAGCCAGTGACGGGAACACGCCACCGCCGCGCCACGCCTCGTTGTCGACACCGCCGCTGCATCACCGCCATCGGCACTGAGTTCACTGTCACTGCCGTCCACGTCAAGCCCGCGACGACAACGACGATGGCCGGCCGCACTTCCTCCTCCTCAACATCGACCGGTCACATCCCTAAACCCTCTCACTCCCTCTTTGTTAATTCATCTATTGTTGTTCATCCATCCAAAGTGTTCTACCCGACTAGATCTAAACCTAGGTGATCCAATAGACAACCCTAACAATGGTATCAGAGCAACCCTAGGGCTTAGATCGGTTCGGGGATAGACATCCACATATAAGAAAGAAAATCCAAAGATCAAAAGAAAAGAACAGCACACGATCCGCACGGGTCGAAAAGAAAAGAGACTCACCTACCGCCGCCGCCGGCCGCCGACGCGCGCGGGAGTCATGCCGCCGCCGGTCGTCCTCACGCCGACGCGCGCGGGAGAGAAAAGAGGGGGCGGCGCCGCGCCGCCGGCTCGCCGGGCGCCGCTGCACAGCCGCTCGACGGTGGCGCACTCACTCTTGGGTGAGTGCGCATGTCGGCGAAGGGGGGTGTGACAGCACCGCCGCGCCGTGCCGCCGCTGCGCCGTGCCGCCATGCCGCCGGGCCGTGCCGCCGTCCCGCTGTGCCATGCCGCCGCGCTGTGCCGCCGTGCCGCCACGGCTAGGGTTTCGGCTGGCGAATGGCTAGGGTTTTCGGCCGGCGGACTGGGTGGTGTGGGGGTTTTTGTTTCCCCGAAAGTGGCGCTCGGCCGTCCGATCGAAACCCTAGCGATCGGACGGCCGGTGATGGCTGGGCTGATTTTGGCCCAAGAGGGCGCGCGCCGGGGGCTCCTTTCCCAGCCCAGGCCCAGGTTGCGGCCTGGGGGGGGGGAGGGGGCACCCGCGCGCGTGAAAGCATGCTGTGGGCCGACCGGCTGCGCCGCAATAAGTTTATTTTAGGTCCCTCGGCCGAAGAAAAAAGAAGTTTAACAAATGTCCCTATTTCAGAAGCTTTTTCAATATGTTTAATGATTGTGTTTATTTCTAAGCATTTTGAACCAACGTGAAAATTGTTTAGAGAATAGATAAATGTGAGAAATGCTTCCGAACATGTATTTTGTATATTTTCATGCAAATTACAATAGAATTTGAATTGTTTTTGCATGTTTTGCCTCTGTTTAAATTTGAACCAACGGGAGAATTTTTACAGAGTAAATAATAGAGTTTTTTTATTGTTTATATGAATTGTATATAGATCTTCCGCTGCAAATAGATGAAATTGATGTAAATTAGTGTTTCTAAAATTAAATTTCAAACCAACGGGAGATTTTAATTTTAGGAACATTAATTATATGCTATGATGTTGTAATTTTCGGACCAACGTTGATAATTGCAATGTTATAGTTATGGCTCTATGTGTTATGTCTATTTTCTGCCCAACGGTGATGTAGACTTAATACATAATATTTTTTATTGTTAATTTTGTTCTCACAATACATGATTATCTCAGGTGGCTACTCCTTGATGAGTTACATAAAAGATATTCCGACCCTAACAGGAGATAACTACGGAGAATGGAAAAGAGAACTCGACCTTGCTTTTATCTTGGGAGAGGTGGACTGGGTGTTGACTACCCCATGTCCTATAGAACCTGCTGGTGGCTACTCCTTGATGGGTTACATAAAATATATTCCGACCCTAACAGGAGATAACTACGGAGAATGGAAAAGAGAACTCGACCTTGCTTTTATCTTGGGAGAGGTGGACTAGGTGTTGACTACCCCATGTCCTATAGAACCTGCTGAACTTTTCAGAGGTGAAAATGAGTCAGATGCGGAACGGCAAAAGAGAGAGAGGGACAATGCTTCCCTCATCATGTCGTATGAAATTGAACATGCGAAATGGTCCTTAGCCAACAAGAACTGTTTGGCTGCGGTAAAGAACACGATTGAGCCAAGCATATTGGGCTCATTCCTAGAGTATGACACTGTCTCTATGTACCTCGAAAGTATAAAGAGCAAGTTTACTGGTTCTTCAAAGTTTTATGCGACACAGCTCATAAAGCAGCTTGTGACAGAGTGATACCATGGAGGTGGTGTAAAAGACCACATTCTTAGGATGAGCAACATGGCTTCCAATTTGAAGCAAAAAGATTTGGGCATCTCAGATGACTTTCTGGTCCATCTGGTTATGTCCTCATTGCCAGAGAACTTTGACAACTTTGTTGTCAACTACAAAGTAAGTCCAGAAAAATGGAATCTTGAAGAGCTCATCTCTAATTGTGTGCAAGAGGAGGAAAGACTCAAAGAGACCAATGGTGGCTCTATTAACCTTGTTAAAGATAACAAGGAAAAGAGCCACGGGTCACCCTCCTCAAATGCAAAACAGCCTCAGCATCTGCCTCAGCAACAACAGTTCACAGTTGAGACAGGATCAGTGTCTCCACTACAAGAAGACAAGACATTCCAAGAAAGATCGTCCTGACTTCTTGATAGTGATCATGGCAAAGAAAGGTGAGAACATTATTACATTTATAAATGAATCTCATTATGATTGGTTATTCTAGATCTACATGGTGGATTTATTCTAGAGCAACTATTCATATGTGTAATTGTTTAAAGGGATTCTGTTCGATGAGGACTACGCAAAGAAGCGAAAGATCCATTAGAGTTGCAAATGGAGTTGAAGCAAAAGTTGAAGCTGTTGGAGATCTTCGCCTAGAGCTCGCGAATGGCTTCACACTTTTACTTCGAGATGTTTTATGTCCCTTCTTTGCAAAGAAACTTAATAAGTGTATCCAAATTGGATTTTGATAGATATGATTGCCATTTTGGAAATGGCAAATGTAAACTATGGTATAATAATGCATGTATTGGTCTTGTTGTGTTGCAAGATCAGCTTTATTTGTTATCTCTTTCTGAGAATGTGAATGTTGTGTCCTTGTTGACAAAAGAAAAAGAAAGCGAACTGCTGATGTCTCATCGAAATTATGGCACTGTCGTTTAGGCCATATTTCTAGGGGGAGAATTGAGAGACTGGTTAAGAATGTAATTCTTCCTCCATTGGAGTTCTCAGTTTTGGAACAATGCATACAATGCATAGAATGCATCGGTGCCCAAAACACTGTATGAGCTATGGATCCTCCTTGTGTGGGGGAGTCCTGCAGAGGCTAAAGTATTTAACCCAAATATTGGGAAATTGGATCCCAAAAAGTAAGCTGCTATTTTATTGGCTATCCTGGAAGATCAAAGGGTTATCATTTCTACTGTCCAAACAGTTAAACAAAGTTTGTAGAAACGAGACAGAAATGATTAGGGGGGAGCTCGGTAGTGCGAGAAATTCATCTTGAGGAGAGGCGGGTGTCTGTACCCGCTCCGTCGACTCAGGAACCTTTCTTCTCTCTACCTGCTGATGTTGTGCCTGCAATGCATGATGTTGCAGTACCAACACCTATTGTTATCTCTCCTGTGGCAACAATGAATGAAAGTGAGGAACCTGTTTTACAGGATTCAACAGAAATTATTGCCACACCAGAGGAGGAGCTGCAACAGCCTCAAACAGATAATGTGCCAAATGAGGAGGCCCCTAGAAGGTATGAAAGAGTCAGAAGATCGGCAATCCGTGATGACTATGAAGTTATAATATAGAAGAGTCGCATATGGAGGATGATCCCACCTCATATGAAGAGGCCATGAGAAGCGCTCGCTCATCTGAATGGTTGGAAGCCATGAAAGATGAAATGAAATCAATGAAATTAAATGGTGTCTGGGATTTTAGAAGAAATTCCTAAAGGTGTCAAAACAGTTGGCTGTAAATGGGTCTACGAAACCAAATATGACTCCAGAGGGAATATAGAAAAGTTTAAAGCGCGACTTGTGGCAAAAGGCTTCACGCAAAGAGAAGGGATTGATTACAATGAGACATTTTCTCCAGTCTCTTGTAAAGATTCCTTCAGGATTATAATGGCACTGGTGGCACATTATGATTTGGAATTACATCAGAAGGATGTAAAAAAGGGAATTTCTAAATAGAGATTTGGAGGAAAAGTATACATGGTGCATCCGAAAGGTTTTGTCATGAAAAGAAACGAAAATACGGGATGCCGTCTAAAGAGATCCATTTATGGATTAGAACAAGCTTCGAGACAATGGTACTTGAAGTTTGATGGGACAATAAAGAAATTTTGGGTTTTCAAGAGAATGTCGAGGACAACTGTATTTGTTCAAAGTTTAAAAATAGTAGATTTATTTTTCTAATTCTGTATGTAGATGACGTTCTACTGGCTAGTAGTGATGTCAGTCTATTGCAGAAAACAAAGAAATTCTTGTCCTCAAACTTTGACATGAAAGACCTCGGTGAGGCTTCATATGTTTTGAGCATAGAGATTCACCGAGATAGAACAAAGTATGCATTGGGACTTTCTCAAAAGGCATATATAGAAAATGTGTTGAAGAAATTCAATATGTACAGATGCAGTGCTACACCTGCTCCTATAGTCAAAGGCGAAAAGTATGGGGCATCGCAATGTCGCAGAAATCAGTATGAGGTCAATGAAATGAAAATAAAGCCATATGCGTCAGCTGTAGGAATCCTACAGTACGCGCAAGTGTGCACACGACCTGACTTGGCATTTGTTACCGGGATACTTAGCAGATTTCAAAGTAATCCAGGCCTAGAGCACTGGAATTAGTAAAGAAAGTCTTGCGTTATTTGCAAGGAACAAAAGGCCTCATGCTGTCTTACAGAAAATCAGAATCGCTCCAGATAGTGGGATATTCAGATTCCGACTTTGCAAAAGATAATACAAAGTCAACATCGGGATATGTGTTCACCTTGGCAGTAGGAGCTATTTCATGGAAAAGCTCAAAACAGATCACCACTTGTAACATCCTCAAATTTTAAACTAAAATTTGACTGCATCATGCTGGCTTTTGATTAAATTAGTGTGTTTTAAAAAAAATCTATTTGATCCTTAATTGGTTCAAGTGTTACTTCCTTAGAACCTTGCCAATTTACCCTAATTATTTCCTTTATTCCAAACCTTAGTGAATTTGAGCAAATTCTCTCAAATTTCAAACTATAGATTATTTCTTTACTTTACCCTAATATTAGTGAGGATTTTCTTTACTCCAAACCCTAGTGAAACCCTTCCAAATTCATAGTTTAAATTCAAATCTTTTCTAGGGAAATTTTCGAAAATTCCTGAAAACACTGTTCATTGCACACAAGGTGCTTGATGAAATGCCCAGCCCACCTAGAGCAGCCCAATCTACCCAATCTTTTACAAAGTTTAGAATTGATCATAGGGGGCCACACCCCACTCAAAAACCGTGGATTTCTTTGCTTCTTCCTCCCCTTCACGCGCGCCGCCCGGTCATCCGACTTAGCCGCGCGCCGTGTCGCCGCGCGTCAGCCTCGGGGCAGCTTGCGCGTGCCCGATCGCCTTGGCGTGCCGCTAGCTGTCCGACGCCCTCAGACCGCCATCGCCGCACCAATCTTGTTGACGACAAAGCCGGGATGACGACCGCTGCAAGAAATCGCCGCTCGACGCCGTGCGCTCCCATCCAAAGCCGCCGCCGAGTCCGATTTTGATTCTACCCAGGGTGAATCGCGCCAATTCTTGGATTAAAGTTAGATGGTGGTTTCCCCTCTCACAATTTAAACCATTCACCCCCGAGCCGGCCGTTTTTACCCTCGCCGCAGCTGCGCGTCGCGCTCGGATTGGCGCCAACACGTCGCCAGCCGTTTCTACTTACTGTCAAGCCAATCCTTCGCCGGTAAGTATTCAAACGTGGCCTCCCGCCACTCAAATTTATCTTGGCCGCCCTCTCACAGCCCTTGCCGCCCCAGCCATATCTAAAGTTCGAGCTCATCCATGGCGATGACGGTGCCCGAGCTCATCTACTCCTTCTAGCCCTACAAATAGGACCTCAATCCCTTCCTTGTCCATCATCGATCATCAACAACCATAGTCCCACAACCCCGAAGCTCTGCTTCACCCAATCCATCTCATCAATCACTTTCGCCCATCGGTCGAACACCTTGTGCGCGATCGACACCACACCCCTCCATCCATCCTCCGCCCTAAATATCCCTTAGAACACCTTATATCAACCATGTTCTAGTATAGTAGACCCTAACCGAAGCCCTGCGTCAAGTTTTACCTCGCTGCACCAAACCGAGCACCGCCTCCCCCGCGTTGCTCTGTTCTTCACCGCCGCGAAGTTTTTCCGGCCGCAATCCGTCGTTTCAACCGATCTCGGTGAGTTCTTTCGTTTCAACCATCTACATACTACCTAGAGTCCATTTTTGCAATCGGTTTGCACTAGCATGCCACCCTCTGGGCTGCCGACGTGAGCACGGCCGCCGCCAATGGAGGCGCTCGTCGGCAAGTATTCTTCGTGCCTTGCCAAAGGTCGGCAAGCTGTTGGAATCCATCTAGGCACTCTGTAGATGCTCTAGAACCCCTCCCCTAGCCATATCTAACTCACATAATCCCAATCGCCTTCACGGCCTAACCATGTCACCACCGCCCTAGCCGCTAGGCCGCTCGCCGTCGCCGGAGAACCCTAGCTCCCTCCCCTCCTCGGCCGCAACCCCTTTCCCCCTCTAGCACCACCGCAATCCCAAACCCTAGCGCTGCCGGCTGCATTTGGGGATCGGCCGGAGGTTGAAGGAGAGAAGAGAGAGAGAGAGAGACTACCTGGTGGGACCCGCACACAGTAACATTTCACATTTAATTGATTTTCAAACTTTAGAAGCCCATATCTTTTAAAATATAAATCCAATTCCAGTGAAACTTGGACCAATATTCTTCTAAAATCATTCTCTATCTTTTGAGCCCCTTTTTGTTATTTTTCTATTTTATTTTATTTTCTCTATTTTTCTTATTTTTGGATTTTATTTGAATTCCTTTTGAATTTGAATTTTATATGCTTAACCCTAGGTCTTGAGGATTCTTCTGACACATTAGATAATATCAATCAATCTCAGGACATCGAGCAAGGCAAGTTACCATATACCTTTTGATCATTTAAGCCTATATTTTACAAATTATTTATTTATAGCCTTCTATTCAATATTCTATTTTATATGCATAAATCAACCATAGAAACCCAGATAATTTAGTGTTGCTTACTTTGCTTACAATCTGGTTTAAATACCTTATACTTAGGTTGGGGCAGTACGTAAGATTTGGTTGATTTCCGGGTGGCTAGTACTGTCTCGATTGATATAGTTTTTACCAGGTACTTATGTCGAACGAACGAGTACGACCGCAGTTTCTAGAATGGGGACAGACCTAGTTATTATGTTAATTAGCAATATGGCACCTCTGTGTAGTGGTTCTTATTTTTAAGTCCTCGCGCAGGAGGCAACTATAGCCGCGAAGGGCAACTTTAATCATTACCATGTACAAGTAAATGGTTTGTGATACTCGAATATAAACTATATGGTATATTTTTAAACCCTGATCGAGATGACGTGGTGTCATACGATCAGTTCCCCTTAAATACCTCGGGAACACCAGAACTCCTCTTGTTGCTGTTAACAATACGTTCAGGGCATATGAGGATATAAGTTCATGGAACAGGTGCCACAATTGTTAATAACTTAATACTGGGCCATGACTAAAGCCGATGATTATCAGCAAGTCGTGGACTGCGGGTAAAGCGTACATCTGCTGCAGTAGAATATCCTTGAAACTATTCGAATAGCCGTACTCATGGAGTTGAATACCGGGACTCATATGGTACCCTGGTTAGAAATCTAAAGTCTATATGTTTATAAATTCTTGCTATAACTCTTCCAGATTGTTTATTTCTACTTTTTGCAAAGAACCCTACTATATGCCAATGCATAACATATTTTCATGATAACTTGCTGAGTATTGTGAATACTCATTCTTGCTCTCATAACCCCTTTTTCAGATCTGGGTCAAGAGGAGGACCCTTATGACTATTACTACGATGACCCCGATAATTTAGAGAATCCTTAAAGGTTATACCTCCCTAGTCAGAATGTATAAAAACTTCTGCTGTGTATTAATTCTAGTTGATCAATTAGATGAGTACCTATTATTGTAAAACCCTTAGTATTGTAAAACTTTAACGTATGCAATGAAGAACCGGTTATATTGTATGTATCGATATCTACTGATCCAGGGATTGATACATTAATTTATGTCGGATCCAAGTTGTTAGTTCTGAGACCCGACACCACTGCAGGGTCTACTATGTATACCGAGTTTATAGCATGCTATGAGGCAATGGGGCAGGTGAACTGGCTAAAGAAATTCACACCCGGTTTAAAGGTGGTTGATAGTATTGAGAAACAACTAAAGTTATACTGCGATAGCGAACCCACAGTAATGTACTCTCACAACAATCAGTCAAGTGGTGCTGCCAAACACATTGACATAAAGTACTATGTTGTGAAAGACAAAGTCCGGGATCAAACAATCAGTCTCGAGCACATTAAAACAGAAACACATTAGAACAGAAAGGATGCTCGCGGATCCGCTCATGAAAGGCCTACCTCCCAACATGTTCAAGGAACATGTAGCATGCATGGGTTTAAGGGAAGCCTAATGAATCCTGGACTATAGGGCCCAAAAGTTAAAGTATCTGTTTTTGAATAGAGATGTGTATAGTGGCTGTCGAATCCATCAGTAATTAACGTGACGATGAATCATGCTCTATATATAAATCTGTGATGGAATAGAAAAAGCTAAAAGAAATAGTGAGATCAAGGGGGAGAATGTTAGATGGATCTCCCTCCCCTTGAGCCCAATGGCTCAAAGGGGCCTTGACCTGCGCCCTGATCGGGGGCGCCCAGCCAATGGCTGGTGGGCCCCATCACCCTGCGCCATATAAAGAGGGGTGGATGACGGGACGGCACAAGACACGAGGTTCGTCACCGCCGCCACTCCACCCCATAAACCCTAACCGATCGAGGGGGCGCAGCCAGTGATGGGAACACGCCACCGCCGTGCCACGCTTCGTCGTCGACACCGCCGCTGCAATCACCGCCATCGGCACCGAGTTCACCGTCACCGCCGTCCACATCAAGCCTGCGACGACAACGACGATGGCCGGCCGCACTTCCTCCTCCTCAACATCGACCGGTCACATCCCTAAACCCTCTCACTCCCTCTTTGTTAATTCATCTATTGTTGTTCATCCATCCAAAGTGTTCTACCCGACTAGATCTAAACCTAGGTGATCCAATAGACAACCCTAACAACGTCATCCAACGTCTGGAAACCGTGAGACGAATGAAAAAGCTAATTTCATAACTCGCCTGGAAACCATGAGACAAATCTTTTAAGCAATTAATCCGTCATTAGCATATGTGGGTTACTGTAGCACTCATGGCTAATTATGGACTAATTAGGCTCATAAGATGGGTCTCGCGATTTCCCCCTAACTGTGCAATTAGTTTTTTTTAATCTATATATAATGCTCCATGTATATGTCCAAAGATTTGATGTGATGTTTTTGGAAAAAAATTTTGGGAACTAAACCAGGCCTTTAGTTGAAAATCTCGATCTATTTTTGGATGATAATGTTGGACAAACACCGTGTCCTTCTTAAAAGGTGTTGTTCCAGAGCACGTGTCTAGCTCTTTTGTTGATTGTTCATGAGTTAGTTATTAGTCTCTCTGTTGTAAAATATAATTACTTTTGCACACTGTATATCTGGACGGAGATATATCCAGGTATATTTCATGAAATATGTAAAAAAATTGCTTATATTTTAGAAAAGAGATAATACAAGACAACATGATGTGTTCGTGTGTGTCTTAGGTTTTTTTCATTTTATTTATCTTTGTTTTTTTTCTTGGCTATGTATTGTAGATGTAGAGATCGTGTGTAATTTTAGCGTCCAATAAAATTCTTCCATTATCTAAAATAACCAATCCTGAAAGTACCCTCACCCCCTCATCATAAAAAATGATTATCAAGAAAAGTTCCAAAAAAAAACCCTTCATCCTCTGTTTTCCTCCTGATTTTTTCCTTCCTCATTTTCAAAAACAAGATCTTGTCTGTGATGGCTCAACCAAGGGACCGACAGAATATGGGAAATGAACTGGTAAACCTGCAGCATGAAGCTCGCACCCTTTTTCACCCCACACCATTGTCTTGAGTAGGGCTGTAAAAAAAAAAACCTCGAGGCTCGTGAGCTGCTCGAGCTCGACTCGTCCTAGGCTTGATTCGAGATCGGCTCGAGCTCCAGACGAGCCGAATCTGAGCCGCTCCCTAAGCTCGTAAGCTTTATCGAGTAGAGCTCAAGCTTACAACGAGTCTAATAATATATGATTTTTTTGTTGTTATTTAATAAATTAGAAGATCAAATATGTTATTTGTATGCCTTGTATTGATATCATATACTCCATCCATTCCAAAATATAAGGCATAACCACTCTTAATCCAAAGACCAAGAAAATAATTATTATCATCTTGTAGTTTGGCTCATCCTAATAAATACAATGCATGCATCCAATAGAATTAGAGAACATGAGAGTAGAGGATTTTAAAAAGTAATAATATAATGAAGAAGGGGTCATAGTTAATTGCCTACATGCGCATGTCTTATATTATGAAACATCTAAAAAAGTGGTTGTGCCTTATATTATGGAATGGAGGGAGTATTTATTTTATTCTTTTTTCCTATTCTATTAATACGATGAAATATAAATTAATTATTATTTTTAAATATTATCCTTGAAATATATATCGTTTTAATTAAAAATCATGCTCAGTATCGAGCTCGAGCTTTTGATCGAGCTCGAGCCGAGCCTGCCAGACAGCTCGAACATTTTATAGGCTTGGCTCAAGCTTATATCGAGCTCGCTCAAGCTCGACTCGTTGACAGCCCTAGTCTTGAGGCTAATTTTCAACACCATTCTCACCCTAGTCTTCGTCCTTGGTGTCACTATCGTTTCTCATGTTATCACCAACCTTCCTATTTCAAATGACAAAGGGAATGATGACTATTAATTAGAGGGGCATTGTTTTTTTCTTGTGCTTATGCCAACTAACTTTTATAGATTCTTTTTCTGTCTCTACCATTGCAATGATGATATGGCAATTTGCCTCAACAGATCAAAACTCCTCTTAATGTATTCTTTTAGGAAGGGCAACACAACAATATTGTAATGGACAACATATCGACCCACCACACCTTTTCGATACCACCATAATACTTGGTCCTTTCCATTAACAAAATATACTCCCTCCATCCACAACAATTAGGCATATTTCATAGTTTAATTTTTTAAAATAAGTTGTTTCTATTTGTAATCTTTATATATTCTAAACTTGAATGTAGAGCTAAATTAAATATTTGATCAGAACTCGAGGAATCATCTTAATACTCATTAGTTACATGTGTGCATACACTACTTATCTTTGTTACATATAATATAAGTTAATTTTTTATTAGTTTTGGTGATAAAAATAATATGTGTAACTTTTATGAAAGGAGGAAGTAAATTACAAGACTATTAATAGCAAAGACATCTCCCTTTATTTGTAGCACTTTAATGAAAGCATCATGTATCATGAATATATTGGTTGGTTGAAAGGAGCTTTTCACCTTACCCTTTCCCTAACTCAAGTTTCATGCTGATATGGACATGCGAAAAAAAGTAAATTAGATCTGTGGTACACACAACTCGAGATTGCAAAAAAAAGAGTAAATTTCACAAAACTACAGATACTTGTGTCAAATTATCACAAAACTACAGATTTAAGAATGTGTATCACAAAACTACAGATTTAGCGTTAAACTTTTCACGGAACTACAGATTTAATGCACCATATCACAAAACTACAGATTTAGTGATTAAGTTATCAAAGAACTACATATTCTAGAGTTTAGATCATAGCACTATTATTTATTTAAAGTTATAAAATTTGTAGTTTTGTAATAAAATAGTTTTTAAATGTGTAGTTTTGTAATAAAATAGTTGTTAAATCAATAGTTTTGTGATATAATACCTTAAATCTGTAGTTCCATGATAAATTTAACTCTAAATCTGTAGTTTCATGAAATACATTCTTAAATCTGTAGTTTTAGTTTTGTGATAGTTTGATCAAAGTATCTGTAGTTTTGTGAAATTTACTAAAAAAAATACTAGAAATTTAAGGTAGTGCATGCTTGTGAGGTAGTTGCACGATTAAAGCCCTGCCTTTTGTTTTAGAAAAATATATGGCACAAATAATGGTTATAGCTTATAAATTTATAATTCAGAAGAGATCTGAATCGTCGGATAATGGACGCAAACAATATTTATTGTTTCCAAGTTGGTTAGTAGTAAACTACAGTTGGCACGTAGGAGTAGCAGGTACGAGCCAACTATGAAGTAGTTGTTTCCAACTTGGCAGGTATGAGAGCCTTGCTTCATTGCATTTCAAAGCAATCCTATTTGTAGTCTAGTCATCACTCATCAGTGCAATATATCCATGGATTTGTTTTTCTTTTTCTCTGGAAATTTGGTGTTTCTAGAATTCTAGTTTATTGTCTCAATAATATTAGGGGCATTTGCAAATTTGCCACCATTTTTTCAATAATATTAATATGCCTGCTATGACGCTATGATATTCAAGGTGGAAAGCAATGGGCCAAGGCCATTTATTTGGGAGTAGGGATGGTGCTTTACACTCTTGAGTGGTGCTTCTGTGAATCCCTCATCAAATATTATGATGCAATGGAGTGGTCATGAAAAATTCGTAGAAATATATTTTGGTTTTTTGCAGGGGTAAAAAAGCAAGCATCCTAAGAAAACCAGCCGAAACCTTGACCAATCCTATTGTTTCGCCTATTCGTGGAATAAATCAAATAGTATATTTGCAAACGAAAAGTAATTTATGAATAAAATTTTTATGTACGTGTTTTTGGCGATTTAAAAGCAAAAGCTGAAAAATAAAAACTTTGATGAAAAAACCCTAAAATCAGCTCCAAATTTAAGGTTGAAAATTCAAATTTTGGTTGATAAGCATAAGCATAAGCAAACAGATGAGGCCCACTAATTTATTTTCCGATTTCATCATGTACTTCTCCATGTGTGCATATAATATATATAAATGAATATTTTATACTAGTGTGAATGTTTGATTGGTTGATTGACTCGATTCTGCGTCAAAGATTGCAAATTTATCAACAGTTTCTTATTAGCGATTGTATCATATTTTGATGAAGTAAAACTTAAAGCATGCACCTTCAGAGTGGGACACACGAGGTATTCTAATAGTGATAGATGGGAGCTCTCCAACTACTTAGGGTTAGCTCACATTTTGGCGAAAAAGATAGAAGATGACATTGACTTTCTCAAGACAATGGTTTGTCATCTGTAATTTCGTCAGCAGAAGGTACTAGGAGCGATATGAAATTCAGACACATCTTCTGAATCTTTCTTCGCATGCGCTGCCGTGCCAAATTTGCTGATGCTCTCCATGCCTGGATCTTTCTCAAGTGCTGCATCAACAACGAACAGACAATGTCAGCAACAAGATCCCAGTCTGATACTACTGATCCCTTTAATTAACAAATTGGAGGTGTCGAAATTGTTTTTATCAGAGTAATTTTGCGTGGCAGATTACCTAACTGAAAATGCTCTCTCGGAACTCAACTAAAGTAGTAAGGTATATATACGTGGGAGATTAGTTCGTTTTCTCACCCAGCTTTTTCTGTGTTGGCTAATGGTTGCCATGAACTTTCGCATCACACAGAGAGATTAAGTGCTCTTGTATTGATCGTCAACGATGCCAACAGCTTGGCTAATAAAAAGAAGACAGCAATACATTTTTCTCAGAGCTGCTTCAAGAAACTGTCGTGTTGTCCACAATCATGAGGAGGACCACATTAGAGCATTATCTCTTTTATTTTCTTTTTTAAAAAAGAGGCCAAAGCTTTGCTATTAACAGAGAATTATCAACAGGACAGACTTTGATTGTGCTCAGTTGCCGAAATGTTGATACGGACTACGGAGGTTTTATAAATTGCTGATCTCTAATTTGATTTCTGAGACAAATCTGCATATTTCGGTGATTTACATATACGTATTTATATCGGACGCGGAATTGGGGTCTGATGGTGCCCGGGCTTCAGAATTTGAAATATCCAAATTCAGCTCGAATTGAAAATGTTCTTTTTTGGAAATTTTTTTCATCTTCTGCGTATACCACAGCTTGTAAAAAAAAAACAGCTCAAGTTCAATGATATTTCACAAGCTCATATTACATTGTTCGGTAACTATGTTTACATGACAACACGCCTGGAATAAAAAAAAATAGCCAAAAAAGGTATATGTCGGTTCAAATTTAGTTCAAACATGTTTAAACTAGTATAGTTAGTAAACAAATTATTCTTCATACCTTTTTTTTTCATAACCGTTTAAATTAAGCCTAAAGTTTTTTTTTCATAAATTAGCTATAGCATTAAGTTTTTCTTTACGATACAATGTTATTAATTATGGGCCAAATTTTAATTCTTTCGCGAGTCCATAAATTTCTTTGTTCCCGACGTCACTATGAATAAGTCCCCATTGACTCCCTCAAGTATTGGTCCAATCTGATTCAAATCCCTCAACCGCAATACCTGATATCTTAATCCCTCAACTGTTGAAACCTATGTAATTTAACTCTCAGGGCAGTATAAATAGTGGTATTTGCTGACGTGATGTCCATGTGGCATCCCAGTCATCAAATAAATTTTAAAAAGTGGGACGACGACGGGGAGCGACAACGAGACGATGGCGGGGCTCTCCTCTCTCTCCCACTCCGACCCCTTCCTCCGGCTCCCAGCGCTGCTAGCGGAGTGGCCGCCAAGTAGGGATGCGGGGTGGTGGTGGAGTACCTCAGGTGCTCAATAGTGGTGGGCTCGGGGAATGATGCTAGCCGACGTCGGCGACAAGACCGAGCCAAAGTGACCGACTTGAGCTTCCCGTCACCCCAAATGGCGACAATCCCGACACCCTCCTTCCCACGGTGCTGTAGCTTCTGCAGCCCGAGGTAGCACAGCGACATTGCGTCGGGGTCCCCCATGACCTCGACCAGCCCACACTCCTCGCACGGGTGGTCGTCAAAGCCGTCATCCTCCTCATTGCCTCTCCCATAGAATGGAGTGACCCGGTTGGGCAACAGTGGCCCGACCGACAACAAAAGGCGAGAACCACTAGAGCCGCTACCGTGATACAGCAGCAATAGAGGGAGAGAAGATGGCTTGGAGGAATACCTAAGCTGTTGTTGCTTTTGGTGGTGCTCGCGTTCGATTCGGCGGTGGTGGCGTGGTGGTGGTGGAGGCGTGATGTTGATGCGATAGCGGCCATTTGTGAGTGAGGAAAGGAGCGGCATAAGGGATTGGGTCAAGCAGTGGATGGGTTCCCTTTCAAGGGTGAGGTCAAGGGGCATGATTTAAAGAGGGTTTTGCTGGTCATTGTGTGTCCATCGTCCCGCCACCACCGCCGTCGCTCCCCGTTGTCGTCCTAGTGATCTGCTGCTATCAGGCTGAGAAGAAGAAAAGGGGAGAGAGATGTGATAACATGTGGGCTCCACTTATTATTTTTAATTTATTTGATGACTGGGCTGCCACATTGTTGCCATGTCAGTGAAAACCGCTCTTAAAAACAATCGAGGGAGACATTTTAGACAGTTTTAATAGTTGGGGGAGTCATCATATCTAGTTTTGCAGTTTAGAGATACGAGTCAGATCCGACCACTAGGTAAGGGAATCCGTGTGGACTCTTTCCACATCACTATGTGTCGGATCTGCCAACTTCCCATAGTGAACGAGTAGGCTAATAAAATTGGGAATAAGTCTAGTTGCCGTCTACACATCAAGTGTTCAAAACCGTGCAAACGATGCATCCTAGTCAGCAAGGAGGGAATAAAAAAAATATGTGGGGTCCACATGTAATTCACATGAAAAATATAAAATAAAAACTTCTCCCCCACCTCTCCCCCAAGCACACGGCCGTGACGGGCACCTTCCTCTCCATCCTGAGCTTCAGTCGCGAGGAGAAGGGAAGCAGAGGTTGAGGATGCTGCGGCCAGCGAGGTCGAGACGGGGTGCAGGGAGACCGAGGCCGAGGCCGAGTCCAAGGCCTCCCTTCGAGGCCACGCACACGCATTAAATCCCTTGATCGAGATGGCCTCTGTTGATGGTCGTTATCGATCAGTTTCGACCGTCAATATTACCAAAATAGAGGAGAACTAGTGATACTTGCAATGCATAAATATGTTAGAACAATAATATTCCACTAGTAGTAGGTATACTAATCTTTTGCAGAGAATGATAATAAAGTGGAGGAGAATCGACATCAATACAAACGATAAATCAATCGGACGATGTCGAGAACCAGACTTATGTATGAATGGGCCAAGAACTCAGAATTGACACGACAAACTGGGCCAAAATTCACAAGTCTGTGGAGAAGAACAACAGAGGAGGCCGCCAGCCAAACCATGGGCTGGTTGGGCCGGCCCAGGTTCGGCCCAACCAGGGGGCTCGACCGAACCTCCCTCATCGCCGCTGGATGCAGGGTTTCTTCTGGACGATGTGGATTAGCTCTCAATGATGGTTGGAGGGTATTTCCGACCATTCCAACCATCACAACCATCATCGGGAGGCCATATAAACCCCTCACCTTCTCACTTCACTCACATACCTCAAGCAATAGCTCTCTCATTTCTCTTAATTTAGTTTGGTAGTACCTAGCTGGTGGAATAGGAATAGAGTAGAAATCAGAAGTCTAGAAGCCTTCGGAAGAGTTCGGGTATGACTCTAGTAGCTTTTCTCTTCTCTTTTGTAAGCTTTGTACTTTTATTAGAATACTCTTCTATATACATTTATGGTATTGAAATACTTTCCGAGTATATGAGTACCTATTTTACATTATGTTCATATTATAGTGAATATACGGCTAGCTTATCTGGGAGATGTTTTGGTACGGGTATAATGTTTGCTTATGCAATTACTCTATGTCATGATGATGATATTATAGTAGTATCTAGTAGTTTAGACGTGATGTCTAGATTATGGAATATCATTATTTGGGGTTATATATTACGGATGAGAGGTGGGCCGCTAATGGTGACAGCTCAGTATGGGTATTCCTCCACGCCGGTATATAATCCTAAGTTAATTCCCTGGGGAGGGTATTCCTCTGTATTTAGCCCCGGTTATATGGTCATGACGGGCTGTCGTAAGAAACTCGGCAGTCAGGGGTGGCTTCTCGAAGTACCAGGAGGGCATCAGATAGAGGGTACTCCCTCCATTCCATAATGAATCAGCATATTTTGTTGTGGCATCAAGACCAAGGAGAGACCCACTACCCATTTTCTATTTAATCCTTGTAATTAATCTCCATATTAATCGGCTTGGATAAACGAAACGACGTTACTGCCGCTGCATGATTGCACATGCAAGGGATGTTCCGTGCTGCATGCAGCTCAAAAATCGCATGGCCTACTAGATCTATGTGATAACTAGTTAATCCATCCGACATGCACATGCTACCAGTGTTAATACGCTGATCAAATCGGAATATCTCTACTTTCGTTATGCGCTGATTATTATGGAATGGAGGGAGTATTAGCTAGTATATCGGTTAACTAGAATGTATGTATTAGAAGTATAGGAATAGATTTTCTTTCTCTTTCTTTCCACTTAGCTTAGATAATATATTATGAGAATGAGTAGTTAATGCTTGTGTGTCACTCTACCCTTGGATTATCTTAACCCCTGCTTAAAATATGATTATCACAAGTAATATATAAATTATTAGTTGAGTTCTCTCTACATGATCTTTCCACGGGATAAAATAAATACGATACCCTTGGAATACTCTCGGGTGAAATGCTACAATGGTATTGCGCTTGCGGATGAACTCTCTAACCATAATATATCAGAAGTATTTCTGCGCCATTGCTGGGAATTATATTTCTAGTAATGTCGTTAAGAAATACCAACAGCCTACACTACCACTGCCGCTACCACCGCCTGCAATGACAGCATCCTCCCCACCCACACCATCATCGCCATGGTCCCACCCTTCATAACCCACAAAGACGTCGACCTGGAGGCCTCCAGGAGGACGCGCCAGCAATGCTGCCTATGCTGCTGTTGATGGTCATTAGCGATCAGTTTCTTCCGTCAATATTACCGAAATAGAGGAGAACTAGTTATGCTTGCAATGCATATCCATGTTAGAATAATAATATTCCACTAGTATTAGGTTCACTAACCTTTTGTAGAGAATAATCATTAAATGGAGGAGAATCGACATCAATTCAGACGATCGATCAATCGGACGATGTCGAGAATTAGACTTATCAATGAACGGGCTAAGAACTCAGAAATGACACGGCTAATTGGGCCAAAGTTCAGAAGTCTGTGGAGTGGAGAAGTCCAGGAGGCCACCAGCCAAATTATGGGCTAGTTGGGCCGGCCCTTGTTTCGGCCGAACCCCCCTCATCGTCGTTGGATGCAGAGCTTCTTCTAGACGGTGTAGATTGGCTCCCAATGACGGTTGGAGGGTATTTCCGACCATTCCAACCGTCACAACCATCATTGGGAGGCTATATAAACCCCTTACTCTCTCCATTTCAATACACACCTCAAGCAAAAGCTCTATCATATTCTCTCAATTTAGTTTAGTGTTTTCAAGCTAGCGGAATAGGGATAGAGTAGAAATCAGAGTCCGTAAGCTTTCGGAAGAGTTCGGGTATGGCTCTAGTAGCTCTTCTCTTCTCTTTTGTAAGCTTTGTACTCTATTTAGAATACTCTTCTATATACATTTATGGTATTGAAATACTTTCCGAGTATATGAATGCCAACTTTACATTATGTTCAAGTTATACTGATTATACTGCTAGCTTATCTGGGAGATGCATCGGTACGGGTATAATGTTTGCTTATGCAATTACTCTATGTCATGACGATGATATTAGAGTAGTATCTGGTAGTTTAGGCATGGTGTCTAGATTACATGATATCATTATTTGGGGTTATATGCCGCTAATGGTGACAACTCAGTACGGGTATTCCTCCGTGCGTGTATATAGCCCTAAGTTAATTTCTCGGTTGTATGGTTATGACGGGCTGTCGTTAGGAACTCGGCAGTCAGAGGTGGCTTCTCGAAGTATCAGGAGGGCATCGGATAGAGGGTATTAGCTAGTATGTTAGATAACTAGGGTGTATGTATACTATGTATACTAGAAGTATAGGAATAGATTCTCTTTCTCTTTTCTTTCCACTTAGCTTAGATATTTTAGTATGAGAATGAGTAGCTCCCTGCTTGTGTGTCACTCTAGATTATCTTAACCCCTGCTTAGACTATGATTATTACATGTAACATATAAATTATTAGTCAAGTTCTCTCTATTATGATCTTTCCACGGGATTAAATAAATACGATACCCTTGGAATACTCTCGGGTGAAATGCTACAATGGTATATCCGTGCGTTTGCGGATGAACTCTGTAACCATAATATAGCAGGAGTATTTATGCGCCATTGCTGGAAATTATATTTCTAGTAATGTTGTTAAGAAATACCAACAACTGCTACATGCTTATCATCCTAGTGGTGCTCCTCATCCTGGTCCTCTTTCTCACTATGTTCCACGTCCACGACCCCACAACCCACCTCGTCTCCACCCGCCTCGTCGGACTGTCCCCGCACACTCTCCTTCCTAGCCATGTTGCTCGAACCCAACATCACACTACTCATCACCATGGCAATCTACAACCCCAACCCGACCTTCTTCACCTAAGCCACGGGGGGACACACCGATCTCACCTACATGGGCACCCACATCAGCGGCATAAAGATCGACCAGGGGAAAAGCTCGAGCTAGAAGAGATGGCAACATGACGACGGTGCTCACCCTCCATACCGGCCGCTTCGCCGGTTACATCACGTAGCTTGTCCGCCATGTGATGGCCGTCGGTGGCGCTCAACGCGAGCAAGAGGATCACCGGCATCAAGTCCCCGAATTCCTCGCCTCCGCAGCCATTGGTAGATGCCTCTTGCTGCTCCGTCATCGTCAATCGAATTTGTTGCTGCCGGAGTGCAGCCAACAGAGGTCGATGGAGGAATGGCTGCCATAGTGTGGCATCGACGAGGCGCGATAGCTCCCATCTCCCGGGAGCGACATAGACTATAGAGGGGATTAGTGGCGGTTGGCCGCCTCGACTCTTCCCTCCCAAGTGACGCGGGAGGTGGAAGAGAGGACACGAGGCGAAGGCGGTGACCAGTGGTGCGAACCAGTCGTCGTCTGCCTCAACCTCGCTAATCGTGCCACCCTCGTCCTTAGCTTCCCCGTGCCCACCCGCTCCCATGCCCCCTCTTCTCCTTGCCCTTGTCTTTGATGTCATGGGCCGCACTGTCCTCAGCCTCGGCCTCCCCATGCCGAACCTCGACCTCGCTGGCCACATCGTCCTCAGCCTCAGCCTGTTGCCAAAGCTTGCACGGATAGAAAGGTGTGCGTCGCCGCCATGCGCTTGGGGGAGAGGTGCAAGAGAAGTTTTGCTTTTATATTTTTTGTGTGACTTACATGTGGGCCTCACATATTTTTTTATTCTCTCGTTACTGACTAGGATGACACGTCAGTGAAACCACTCATGCATACTGCCATGTGACCTTTTTTTGCACGGTTTTGAACACATAAAGGGTAGAAATTTCTGATATCGGGGATTAGGGATGTCATACAGATTCGACGTAAAATTGAGGGACAGCAAGTGGACTTATTCCATAAACTAGTAGAAGCCCTTGGCCGAACGAGAATATCACAGTTTGGGCCATTAAAGAAGCCCACTACTGCTGGAATACAAAGCCAGCCATCAATATAACTACTTGGGCCAAACCCAGTTAATTATGTAAGAAAATATGAACTCCCTATGGGCTCAGATGGGCCATATTTCCTGCACCAAAGCTGATTCATACCCCATGTTTGACTCATTTGGAAAGTAAGTCCACTTTGACTTCTTCAGTTACAGGTGCAATCTGATTCATACCCCCTAATCAAATTACCAAATATTTTGACCCATCAACTATTAAACCAGATATTTTAACCCATCATCTATTAAAACCAGTGCAACATAACTCCTTTGGTGGTTTTAAAGGCGGTTTTCATTGACGTGTCGAATTGACTTAGTCTCTGAGTATGACGTGTCATTACAATAACAAAAATAATAAAAATAGCATGTGGACCCATGGGTCAGGACTGTTTCCCCTATATATACTCCTTGTTTCTCCTCTTTCTCTATGGTCGGGACGACGACGATACCAACAAGCTACAGTGGGCAAGGACGGTCGGCAGTTTCGTCGAGCACAGAGCTGGGTGCCAGCGTGGCCCGAGGCGGAGTCCGAGCGGCTGTGATGGCTGATGAGAGGGATCCGCGACGGGGCTTCACCCAAGACAGAGCGACGGCCTCGAGGCACAACGATGGTGCGCCCTCAAGACGGAGCGGCGGCCTACACTGATCTACAGCTCATTGCCCTCGAGGCGCAATGGCAGCACGACTTGAGATGGAGCGGTGGCGGCACGACCTCGAGGGAAGGGAGCTCGTCAATGGCATGACCGGCAGGGCGGTGAGAGGTTGAGGAGATGGCGTGCCGGCATCGCTGACCGCGCAATGAAGTAGCTGGAGAAGATGAAGAAGGACCCCATCACCCACTGGATCATAGCATTCCCCTCCACGAAGTCCAGCGCCACCGATGCCGCTGCAAAGAACACCACCACCGACCCCCTTCTCTCCCTCGACCATCTCCGCTCGTCGCTACAATCCCCTAAGTCCGCCCATCGCTAGTCATTGCCGCAATCCCCTACGCCTCCATATCGCCTCGATTCCCTCAGTCCGCCCATCGGCCATCGCCGCTCGCTGCCCGACTGGCTGTTGTGTCGCGTGTTTGCTAGCGGTCCGGCACCGGAGCGTGTCCATGGAGTCGATGGAGAACTTGTGGAGGCGAGCAAACAGTGGAGGGTGTCGATGGTGCTGCTGCCCCAGGGGCGTCCTGTGGGGAAAGGAGAAAAAGGAGAGAATAAAGAGGAGATGACACTGACACGTGGGATCCGCATGCTGACTCAGCCATTTTGACTTTAGGTCAACATGCCACGACGGCAAAAAACGATCTCAAAACAGCCGAGGGAGTCGAATTACACTAGTTTTAATAGTTGGAGGGTTAGCATATCTAGTTTTGCGGTTGGGTGATACGAATTAGACTGGAGCTATAATTGAGGGAGTTAAAGTGGGCTTATTCCTTTCTAAACGAGGCTGGAACAGTATTTTCCCGAGTAAATTGACTTTGGTTAAGGCATGCTTGGATTCGGCCTGTTTTGGGGGTGTATCAGGTATTCGGGCCAAACTAGCGTAAAAATCTGTGGTTTACAGCCCATCCAAGCGTGATTTTGAGCCCATGTAAGAAAAGTAATAGGAATAAGTCCACTTTGACTCCCTTAAAAAGTAACCTGAATCTAATCCGTGACCCTCAACCGCAAAACCGGATAGAACGACTCCCCAAACTATTGAAACCGGTGCAATTTGACTCCCTTAACGGTTTTGGATGGTGGTTTCGCTGACGTGGTGCTTACGTGGCAGTGTTGATCTAGTCTAGTCTTGATGTGGCGCTTAGATGGCATTTAATTAAAAACATATATGTGGGACCCATTTCTCATAAAAAAAGTGGGGCCCACTGACATGTCATCCTCTCTCTTTCTTCTTCCTCCCCCTCTTTCTCCCTTCTCTCTTTCTCTCCCCTTCCACCGTCCGCGGGGAGCACGGCTGGAGCGGCGGCGGGTTGGAGCTAACGCGGGTGGAGGCGGAGGAGAAGGAGGCGGCGACAGGAGGGGCTTGAGTGGCGGCGGCGGTGGAAACCGCCCCACGCCACAGACCTCCAACGAGGCGGCTGCGGCTGCGGCTGCCTCTGACTAGCGCGCTGGATTATTCCTAGCCTCCGTCAGCTCCAGCCCACTTCCACCGCCACTCCAGCTAGCTCCCGTGTCAGCTCCCGCCGGCCGTCACCACTCCGGCTCCCGACGGCGGGGAGGAGCCTCGACGACGGGAACAAGTTAGCGACGCCGAACCTAGTCGCCTTCTTCTGCGCCTCTCCCAGCGTCTCCAGGAACTCCTCACGCCACCGGAAGCCGCACTCCCCCATGATGGCGCGCAACGTCAAGTCGGTCAGCGTCCCGGTGATCTGCCTGCTCACATTTAGTGCCGACAGTGGCGGCGATGGCGCCAACGAGCACACCCGCCAAAGAGTATCCCCACCGTGGTGCCGATGGAGTCCCTCACTGTACGCCCAGCCATAGAGGTCGAAGCCCCTGGGCCAGGCGCCAGGAGGAGGCCGAGCTCCATCCTCGCCTTTGGCCATGATGGTATGCATGTAGCGATGCCTGCCGTGGGACGAAGGCGAGGCATATCATCACCTTCTCGACATGATTTTTGATGAGCAGGAAGTAATCGAGCTATACAGCTATACACATCGTCTTGCTTGCTCGCCTTCTCCTATGCTGCTACATTGGTGTGTTTGTTGTACTGCTACTCGACTCTGCCGAGGCTGACCCATGGAGCATTGTGGGGGTTGGCCGGATTGCCTGGCTGGGTTCGTGGACTGCATCCTCGAAGACCGCCGCCATCACGCATGCGGATACGCCGAGGTCGAGGTCGATGGCGATAGGGAAGCTGGCGCCCGCCCGCTGCTGCCGCGTCAGCCATCGCCGCCGCCACCACTCCGGCTCCCGCTTGCCGTCGCCGCCCTTGCCTGCAGATTACGCTACGAGAGAGAAGGTGAAGAGAAAGGGGGGAGAGAACGGGGAGAAAGGGAGGGGGAAGGAGAGAGTGAATGACATGTAGGCCCACATGTCAATGGGGCCCATAATATTTTTTATGTGTGAATCACATGTGGGTCCATAGATTTTTTTTTTAATTCTAATGCCACGTAAGCGCCACGTGGGACGAAAACTAGGTCAACATTGCCACGTCAGCGCCACATCAACAAAACCACCCTCCAAAACTACCAAGGGAGTTAAATTGCACTGGTTTCAATAGTTTAGGGAGTCGTTCTATCTGGTTTTGCAGTTGAGGGTCACATATTAGATTCGAGTTACTTTTAATGGAGTCAAAGTGGACTTATTCCAAAGTAATATTACATTCATGTAATTTGTTCTAAGAAAAAAAATAGGGTTTTGAACCAGGCCCTTATTCTCGACTTTTCACTAATGTATATACCCCTCACGTGATGGAACAAGTGGCAAGGAAGATAACATCAATCCAAACTACAACTTTTTCTCGTTTTTCGTTAACACGTTTCCTAAACTATTAAGCAGTACATTTTATAATAAATCTATTTTCTAGTTTTGTAATAGAATAAACTAAACGTACTGCTATATGTTACTCCAATATAGAGTTTCAACCCTTCTTGGGTTGCAGGCTTGCAGCTGCATAGCACCGCTGTTCGGTTGCAATTGTTTTGAACAATGTTTGCTTGTAAAAAAAATGCTGCTGTAGAAGGCAAGTGTTTCTGATTTTCTGGCTACCTGCAGCCTCAGTTGACGCTTCAGAGTACAGTACAGTTACAGCACTGCTACAGAACGTGCTTCCAAACAAACCCATTTCTGCTAATGCTTTTCCAACAAGCATTGCCTACATGCATATCCACCTACTAGGTACGTAGCAGCTCTCATGTCCTCCATTTCTTTACTTCCCGAAGTAGCAGATGTAGCATCCAATGCGACAAACAACACTCTCCAATTCAACGGGCAAGTTAGCGCTGCATGTTCTAGAGCATATCATATGCTTTATACTAGCTCGAACTAAAAATGGAAAGAATAAAATCGATTTTCGAGAAGCCACCTTAAAGGCTTAAACGATGTGGTGGTAGAGTTACAGTTACTTCCTCCGTTTCACAATGTAAATTATTATAGCATTTTTCACATTCATATTGATGTTTTAACATCAATATGAATGTGGAAAATGCTAGAATGACTTAAATTGTGAAACGAAGGGAGTACATGATTTACGATTATTCAGAGTCTGAGTTTAGATCAGCTGTACGTGGGACAGAAACTTAAGGTGGTACTTAAAATGAGATAAGTTATTAGCGTATATTCAATCAAGTATTAAAATTAGATTTATTTGATTTCTAGGAAACTTTTATATATAATTTTTTTGTGCTAAACATCCCATTTTGCAGCTCGGAAACGTGCCCAAGGAGAATGAGTAAGTAGTCGCCGAATTACCGACTATTCCCTCCGCTCAAAAAAAGCCAACATACTATTGAATGGGATGTTTCCAGTATAACGAATCTTGTCAATACTAGGTTGGTTTTTTTGGGACGAAGGGAGTAGAACTTAACCGAAATGGGTGGTAAACAGGATGCACTCGTTGGTGTGTGCCTATATAAGAAGTACGCGCGAAGTGGTGGCATTGTCCTCATAATCACAAAAGAAGAAGAAGAAGAAAAAAAAGGTTCGAAGTGGAGCTCGATCAGCTGCTCCATGCCTTCCATTGGTCAACCCTTGTCCCATGCATATGCTCCGTTTTCGAGCGAAATATCACCAACTCTACCAAAAACGATGAAATCCACCAGCCAAACGTCCAAAAACCAAGCAGTACCATTTTGCAGTACTGCACATCACATGCTCTGATCTGCGTCCTGAATCACCAACCACCACTACAACCGGCTGGCCTTTTTGCCTGCTTGATGCAGAACTAAACTGCCTTTTTTCATCGATCTCAATCAGCCAACCGAACTCTGCAAGCCATTCAAGCGACCAGGCTAAGTACAAGAACCGTTTCCATTATATAGAGAGATGATTAATTAACAAGCAAGTAATGCTTATTTTGCTCGGTCGGTACGGGAAGTAACAACCGCTTAGCCGTGTTAACCTCTTTTGCGCCTGCTTGCAAATTAAACCAAACTAATCTCTCCATTTCAGATTGATTATCATTCGATTTAACATTGGCAGTGTCTTATACCGGTTCGTTGGATTTTCTTTTGACAATGTTTGCTACCATACACTCAAATTTTATGTAATTTGCTAGTAGACATGACAAAACCGTGTTACAGCTGAAAAACACCTGAAAAAACTGATAATTTGCTGAAGGATACTTTCAATTCAATTGGAGAGGGAAATTCTTCACAAAAACGAGAATGCCCTAGGGCCAAAAGCTTTCAAGCTAAGGCTTAAGTGAAGATGGAATATGATACATACTAACGATGTATTTAGGATGATGACAAATTTAGAGTTGTATAATTCCCAAATTTTCACTCTAACGCCATATTTGAAGGAGACCTATTTGAAGTATGGGTTCTAGGGGTGTTCTTATCCTTCTTAAGAATTTATCTCTCCAATTGAGTTCAAAGTGTCCTCCAGCAAATTACTAGTTTTATAATATGTCTTTCTGCTGTGACACGTTTTTCGATGTCTACTAGCAAATTACACAAATTTTAGGTATTCTGTAGCAAAATTTGTATTTTTTATGAGTTCATAAAATTTAACAACGTGCACATTATGTATTATGAAAGCATTTCTCAAGATAGATATAAAAACATAGGGGCAATTGTGTTCTTCCCCTTGCTTTGTGATCCAATTGTGATTTTGCCCCCTACTTTTAGGGTTGTTTTTGCCCCTACTTTTTAAAAGTGAAGCAACCATTTTGCCCCTGGTTTTGACCGTGGTTAGGTGGGACTAGAATTTTTGAGATAAACAAAGGTAAAGGAAAATAAAAAAATGATTTTGCAATTTGTCAATGACTGTTATACCCCTGGTGAGTAAATCATTAAGCAGTTGTGTGAATCAGATTGAAGCCGTGTATTCCCGGAAATGCTTACCATCGGCCGTCCGGCCAGAAATAAAAAATCAGATATCTCAATCTAAAAGAACAACAGTGTAGGTGCATGGTGAAACAGTTGGTTAGGTGTACTGATAAGCCAACGGAGCATGCATGCAAACATGTTTCAAAATTTAAATGATTTTTTCTCTTAAACTATTAGTCCGAATTTCAATCTAATTATATCATTGGATTCGTTACAATTAAATCTTTATAACAAGATATCACATGACTATATTCCGATGACTTTTAATTTTACTTTTTAAATGTTGCACACATTGTTACTGAAATGTTCCAACAAGCATTTGTTGATGTTTCACTAATGCATTAGCAATGTTTCATGCTGTCTTTTTTATATGTTTCAGCAAATACATTTTTTGTGTTTCAACAATAATTATAATTCGATGTTTCAATCTAAATATAAAAAATGTTTCATTGGTTGGGACTTAATGTTTCATGTAATAATGATTATTGTTGCCATCAATACTTTTTATATGTTGTACCTCTTTGGAACAATTTGTGAAGAGGGTTGAAACATCTCCACAAGTGATGAAAGAATTATTTTTAAATAGTTCAACATAAGTTTGTTTTTTTTCTAGAACACATATATATTTTTATCAAAATATATTTATGTGAGATCTTGTTATAAATTATAGATTGGATATATATTTTAGAATAAAATTTCATTTAAAGTTTGATTAAGAGAGAGAGAAAGTAATACTGCCTCAGGCCACCTTGGCAACCAGCTCTACTCCTGCATGCATGCATGCATGCGACAACCTCACTCCTCCAACGCGTCCCTGCATACAGACGAGGAGCAGCATTCGATATTTGAAAAAAATATTGAATGTACGATTTGTAGCATCCTATTTAAAATATTTCAACATAATTAAGTATTTGTGCAAAAATCTAATGGTATAATTGAAATTTAGATCAGATATATAATTTTGGAGAAAAATATTTACAATTTGAGGAAAAAATTAGGCACGTGTAATAGGAGGGAGAGGGAGAGGGAGAGAGAGTATGCAAACAGCAGCGCAAGCAACGCATGTAGGGCAGGCAAGCAACGCGCACGGAAGCAACGCGGGCATGCGGCAGTGCGGGGGTGAGCGTTGACCAACAAGTAAAACATTAAGTTATATATGGTGAAACAAAGAAAACAACAACCGAAACATTTAAATATGTTTATGAAACATGGTGAATATACACGTTGAAATATGTTGTTGTCACATATGAAACAATAAATATTGACGGATTGAAACATATGTTTTCTTTTATCAAAATATAATCATGCGGTATCTTGTTGTAAAGAGTTAATTACAACGAATACAACGGCGTGATCGGATCATAGATTGAATAAGTAATTTAAAAGAAAAATCATTTTAACGCTTGCTAAAATACATGCATGTATGCATGCATGAGGTGGAGAGAGAGTAGTAGCAGTTAATTTAAGGAATTTTGTGAAACACACCGAAGACACATATTGAAACCTATCACTATCACGTATGAAACATTTTATTCTAACGATTTGAAACACATGTTTTTGTTTTGACATAATATAATCATGTGATATTTTATTGTAAAGATTTAATTGCAACGAATATAATGGTGTGATCGGATCGTAGATCGGATAAGTAATTTAGGAGAAAAAATATTTAAAGAGAGGAGGAAAGAATGAAAAGAAATAGCTAGGCACATACGTTACAGGACAGGGTTCGTTCTCACATGCGCTTGTTTAGACATCCGATTTTTGGTGTGATACCGGACGTCCGAGCCGTAGCGCTCTCCGTGTATTCCCCATCTCTAGCACGGCCTAGTGAGTGGCGGCAGCGGTGCAACAGCAGCAGCAAGACCAGGCAGCCAGCAGGGTGGGTGCGGCGGCGGCGACGACTGCGGGTCGACGCAGCTCAACAGCGGGCCAGCACGACGGCGGCGACCGTTGGCCAGCACGCAGGAGGCGCGGCGGCAACCGTGGGTCGGCGCGGCTCTGCTGCGGGCCAGCTCGGTGGCGACAACTGTTGGCCGGTGCGCAGGGAGGTGCGGCGGCAGCGTGAAGGAGAGGCGTGGCCTTGGTCAGGAGGCCTGTTGGCAACCACGGGCTAAGCATAGTCCGGCGCGATGGGGTGCTCAGGACTGGGTGAGTACGGCTGGGGAAGGGAAGGCGCAAAGGGGAAGGTTGGCGCAGGGGCTGCTGGGGGCCGACGGTGCTGGAGGAGGCACAGATGCAGCAGGGCGACGGTGCTAGAGGAGATGCAAGGGTGGCTGGCTGGCGCTACTGGACTTTATGGTGTTTTCTATAGCTGAAATTGTGTTGAAATTCAGTGAAATCTCCTTGAAAGTATGTTGAAATTTTGTGAAATGAAATCTTGTATATTTATTGCTGAAATCATGTTGGAATCCTGTTGAAATTTTGTGATATTTGTCAAGCTATTGCTGAAATCTAGTCATTTTTTTTATAAATTTCAAGTATAGCAAAGTTCACTTCGAAACATTTGTAAAGTTCAGTTCAAAGCTGAACTCAAAAAAGGGCAAATACACAAGTGGGCACATATTTGCACAATGGTATACTCGGCGTTGTATCTCCGATCTAACACCATTAGCTAGTTTTAACAGAACAGGGGCACTCTGCTCTTTCATTTCAAAAAAGCATGGGCAAAATTACAAACCCTAAAAAGTAAGGGCAAAATCACAATTGAATCACAGAGTAAGGGCAAGAATACAATTGCCCCAAAAACATAAGTCTTGAGATGTTAAACTACACAAACTTTTAAAAATTGATGATAAAAAAATAAGTGCACAACTGAAATGACAAATACTGTCTATTCCCTCGATCCCCATCACCCTACCAAACTTCAGTTCAGAAACCATTCGAGCGATATGATCTCCGTCTCAAACAGATCGTGCTACTACGATCCATCGGTAACTAACAAGTTAACCATTTCCATCATCGAAAATTAATTAAGTAACGATCAAGCAATGCTGATTTAATTTTTCTCTGTACTCCATGATAGAAAAGGTTGCATTTCTTTTCACCGTGCAATTAACATGGTGAGTGTTGCTCAGTAGTCAGTATTCAGTATGAAAGGACAAGTAGGCACGCGGCATAGGCTGGGCGATGACAAAATGATCGTTCATCTGCCACATTGAATAGTTTGATCGATGATTCGACGCAAAATGTTGCAGATTTTCCGGGCTGATTCAGCATTTGCTAGGTGATTCGTTGTTGTCACATAGACCTCAAGAAATTTAAACTTTAATTTGTGCATATTGTTGGGGGTAAATTAATTAGCCAAGAGTCCACACCTGCATGTGCACACTGAGCTATATTATTGGACCGAGCTAACGTGTTTCGGTTCGTACAAATTAACTAGCTAGGCTGCACCACTAGCTTACACAGTAACCTTCTCTTTTCCGGAATCGACGGGATAAGATAACACGACAAACGCCATTGTTTAAGTACGGTTGTTACTACCCTTCAGCACTATTTAACTACTCTGAATATATATTTAATTTCATCTCGTGATTAATTACTGAGCTAATCCGGGCTGGTGATTGATGAGAGGGTTGGTGGGAAATTAACCAATCAAGCTAGCTCGAGGGGACGTTTTACCTCCATCTTTACTTGTAAACATACTGTATCGAGGTTGTAGCTGCGGTTTAAGCATGTACTCTATTAATTTGTGGAAGCAGTGGTGGAGCTAGGTTTGGAGGAGAGGGGGTTGATCCCCCCCCCCCCCCCCCCCACGCTGGCTCTACCGCTGTGTGGACGAGTGCCTCCACACTAACTAACAGCTTACTCTGTTTGGTTAACTAGCTGGTTGATATATGTAACGATGCATAATGTCTAGCATATCATATATTACTAAATAGTATATGCGCGCTTGGAATCCAGTAGCCTTTCGGTATGGTATAAGCTAGACAGCTTTGTTCTAAGTGGATGAAATAGGGATGAAAACTAATCTACTTGTTTATATAAAAAAAACAAATACTCCCTCCGTTTAAGGTTAACTTTGCTTGCTTTAAGTTTAACCAAGTTTATGGACAAATATAATAATTTTACATTACCAAATTAGTTTTATTACAATAATAATTAAATATATTGTTATAATAAATTTATCTTGGGTCAAAAATATTACTATTTTGTCTATAAATTTGGTCAAACTTGAAGCAATTTGATTTTGACTAAAGTCAAAACATCTTGTAACCTGAAACGGAGGGAGTATTATATATTATATACATAACAAATAGCTTATACCAGGTGGACTATAAGCTACGTAGCATAAGAAAATTATTTAGAATTATTTTTTAAGAAAAAAGAAAGTCCATTTTAATCTCTCTCTCTAATTTATGGGGTCACTTAACCCTTAAACTTGACTCATTTTATCGCTAAATTATTAAAAATGTTTCATTTTGGCCGTAATAACATTTCTTTTTTTACTCTTCATATAAGTTGCATTTTAAGCTAAAAATTGTTAGAGTTATAGATGGTAAAATATGAATTATGTAGAGAGAAAAAAAGGGGGAAGAAATAGTGTAAGGGGAGTAAAAGTGAACCATTTTCAATATTTCAAGCTGTAAAATGAGTAAAAATAGTTTAGGGGATCAAGTGCTTCGCTGAAATATGGATTTTTTACTTTTTAAAACCAGAACAAATAATCCATGTCAACCCAGTAGATAAGCTTAAAAAAAATAGGGCAAATCTAGCTTTTGAATATGCCATGCTACTCTGAAAAAGCTGATCCGGCCATTCCCATAGAAATTGCAGTTGTAACATCCATAGGAACCGTAGTCGTAGCATCCTTAGTTGTATGCTAAACAGAAAAAATAAAAAGATACTCCCTCCGTACTAATAAAGGAAGTTATTTAGGATAATATTTAAGTCAAACATTAGGAATATAAATCATGAATAACTCTCAAGTTGTTGAGTTTGAAAATGTAAAAATTATATGAATAGATTTACCTTGAAAAATACTTTCATAAAAGTATACATATATCATTTTTTAATAAATATTTTTATAGAAACAAGAAGTCAAAATTGTGTTACTGTCCAAAATGATTTTCTTTACCAGTACGGAGGGAGTAGTCAGTTGGCCATGTGTTTTACCAAGAAGTCAAAGTGAATACAACACAACGATCTGATGAGCAATTATGGCATATCCAAGTTTAAATATCTCCTTCATTCATGAATAGTAAATTTTAAGTGCAATTGGCCTATCAAAGTTTAAATGCTCCTTTATACTCCCTCCATCTAATTTTGATAGTCATATTTCATCTTGGCACACAGACCAATGATAAGTAATTATACTTATCATCCATTTAAACATGTTACTAGTCATTCCTAGTAAACAAGCGATTCATTAACATTTATATTTCTCAATACCCATGTAGCCAATCATGTGTGGAAGAATAGAGTCATGCATTAAATCCGAGAAAGTCATTATGATGATAGGTTGTTGGATTGAAATATGCCTATCAAAAATAAAATTTTCAGATTTAGAAATATTACTATCAAAAGTAGATGGAGGGAGTAGTATTTAGAATCTATTGGTTTGTATTCTCTCCGTTGACATTAAAATTATTTGGCACAGCCAACGAGGTCCACGACATGGTGGCAGCCAGCCAGTTGGAGTAGTATGCGATTAATCAATAAGGTTAGTCTGCTCTCATATGTTTTAAAGAAACATTATTATCTGTGCAATGAAATTATTCAAGTCACTGTTGATAGTTCTGGAATTATATATATTGGTGAAAGAGAATATTAGAATGGCATAAAGAGCTAACCCATTTCATCCTTGATGTCCCATCGATCAACAAATTAAAGCAAATAAATTTCAGGCCCTGTTTATTCATATATATTTTTGTTTTATGTATTGATTTATACCACGTTTAATGCATTACATATATGCATTTTTAATCGCAGCTCGGATTTGTTATGGTAATATATATTTCTTCGAGGATTAGGAAGACACTATTAATTTATAATGATGTATGTTTCCACTATTTTCCTTCTTCGAATTGCTTTGGTGAATAGGCATATAAAACATCTCACACATTTATAAATATAAGTTTGGTATACATGTCTTGATATCTTAGCGCAGATCAAAATTAGCGTACACACACCCTCTACAAATTTATTCTAACATGTTAATTTCAAAGAAGAAGAACCTGACCAACCACATCAGTTTATCAACATTTCCTTTTTAATTTATGGTTATGTGCATTCCTAGTAGGTGCAGAGTTTAGATGTATTTATTGATTATTATACTCCTTTATGATCTTTAAAAAATAAGTTTGTCAATAAGAAGCAAATGCGCTCTAAGGAATTCATGCTCCAGACATGCTAGAAAGGCATTTGATTTTTTTTTTTAGCGTTGTTTTGGTACTTGCTATTTCTTGGATTTGTAGTTTCTCTTAAAAGAAACCTTCACTTGGTACCATTTCTTTCATATTAATTGACTTTGACGTCTAAAAAATCTTACGCTTTTTGAAATACAAGTTTGAGAAAATTCAATAATAGAAAAAACATAAGATTTAAATATGAATAAAACCCAAAAAATATATTTTAATAGAACGTGGAAAAAAAATTAAAAGGAGAGATAAAAACTCAAATGAAGTTTTATGAGGTTAAACCTCATGCTAAAATTCCTTTAAAATCTTCTTGTCTTAAGCCATTCAATAGGAATAATATAAGATTGTTATATTAGGGTGCTAATCCTATGTTTCAAAGGATCAAAGAGGATATTTTTCTACATGATTTAAATCATATAAATCTCCTATGTTTTTCCAATAAATAAATGTGTTTTGTTTGTTCCTTTTTTTCGGTGTGCACAACACCGCACAAGGTATATAATCTTGTTAAAAAAAACACCTACATGCAAATATAAATTAACCAAACAACATTTACTATACATATAAAAAGTAGCTGAATTATTTACCGATCATCTGGTGATAGATCAATAATGCCACCACGCCTAATGAAAGCTACATGCACCTAGCTGACTGCGTACATATATATGCTCTATCGCTAGCGATGAACAGATGATGTACGTACCAAAAAAGGACAACAAAGTTAGCTACTTTTTGATCGATGTTGATGCCCTAACCAAAATAACTACAAATATATACTATCAATATCAGACACAGTGAATAGCAGCTTTATAATACCAACCTGCCTCTCTTAGGCTGTGTTTAGTTCAACGCAAAGTTTGAATTTTGGTTAAAATTAGAGATGATGTGACTGAAAAATTATGTGTGTATGACATGTTGATGTGATGGAAAAGTACTGAAGTTTGGATCTAAACAGACCCTTACTTGAACTTAAATTAGCTTTGTCTGAATTAGTTACAGTACTGTTCAAGCTACCTAGTTCATTCAATTTGTTGGACTACGCTGTAACGTTAGCTAGCTAGCTAGCTTTGCTTTCTTCACAAGCCGTCATGGATCGACCGATCGAGTTCGTTATTAAGAGAATTATTGGTAGTCGTGGTCCTAATCATGCTTATATTGTCACTCGATTAATTATATATGTAAGATATATACGCATTGTTATTAGCGTGTCAGCTTTGCATTTCTACAAACTTTTTGTTTGTACGTACTTTGCTTTTGTATAATTTCTTTGTCCTTTCTCGTAACTGTGTTTTGCTTTTGCTGTTTCTCTCAAAAAAAAAAACGGTGTTTTGCTGCGTGTACGGCACCTACCTCTTGCTAGTTTAATCCGGCTGGTTGCGAATCTATGGGTGTGTGGTTGATGAGACCATGCATATGTATTTGCTGATCAACTATTCTAGGTGCAGATGTAATTAATTAATATTGGAAGCGGTTCCTGATTAATTAATGAAGTATTATAAGCCACCGAGTAAAAAATAAGCTAGTGAGGGAGAGTATTGCAGTTACTATAGCAGGTGTTGCATCTGAAAACGGATGAGATCATACATTTTTTTTATCAGTTTTCAGATGCAACGTTCTCCGGTGACTAAGACATTTACCTAGGAACAGTGACTTAGGCAATACAACAACTCTGTTGTATTTGGTCAAATATTGTTAAAAATTGGTGTTGGTTAATTTCTGCTAACTGCACTTAATTATTAGCACATAAATCCAGATACATTTAGCTATATCTGGAATCCGACGTTTGGTACAGCACTACAACTCCGGAGTCTTAATTTTCACTAAGTCAAAGAGAATCTTTTTTCATATTCCTTTTCTTTTTGTTAGAACTATATTACTCCCTCCATTCCAAATTGATCTATATATTTCATATGCACACTAAGACCAAGAAAAACTAATAACTCTCTCATACTATATTTACTCTAGCAACAAACTCAATGCATGCACCATCCCCAATATTTTCTAGCCAATAGCAAATCAAGATATTGCATGTGGGTTATAAATACCTATGTGCATGGATGCATGCATCAATGTCCATTTACTCCAATGCACAAATAATGAATAGACTTAATAAATGAACACAAATATGCAGATCATTTAGGAATAATCTCAAAATAACTACTCCCTCCATCTACTTTTGATAGTAATATTTCATCTTGGCACACAGACCAAGGATAAGTAATTCTACCTATCATCCATTTAAATATGCTACTAGTCATTCCTCGTAAACAAGCAATTCATTAATATTTACATTTCTCAATGCCCATATAGCCAATTATGTGTTGAAGAATAGAGAGTCATGCATTAAATCCAAGAAAGTCATTAAGATGATAGGTTGTTGGTTTGAAATATGCCTATCAAAAATAAAATTTTCGGATTTAGAAATATGACTATAGAAGTAGATAGAGGGAGTATATTTTTCTTCCTCAACATTGGTCATAAACTAGTTAGTTACACCGGTAATGGTCTGCTATATGATTTCTCTGCACACAAAGTGACAGAGAAGTTGATTATCATATATATTTTCATGTACAATTTGTAGGCAGACAATGCATTACCCGTACAGCTAAAATAGACGTTGCAACCTATACATAGATTCCAGCGGCGCCGCAGCAGTTGGATGCAATCACAAACGGGATGACAGCTAGAGTCAACAACTCAAGAGAAAACAAGGGCTAGATAGCCTATAGAATGCATGGATCCAAATCCATCCAATTCGCATCCCACAAATTGAAATCCATCAAATTAATCCCGATACTACAAAATAGTACAAACGAACCCAAATATTTTTTTTATAAACAAAAGCTACGCGAACACACAGCTAATAAAGGAATTGTTATTTGTTCCTATCACAAGTACTTTTACAATAATCTCTACGGTAATATTCTAGCTGCTACCACAAAGTAATATTAATTAATTATTGATTTACAAATTATACTCCTTCCATTCCTTCAAAAGAATAAGCCTAACTAGTAAAACTTATTCTACTACCAGTAGTTTTGATGTTCTAATATAAATGAATATGATTTATTGATGGGAAAGATAAACTGTCTATATATATAAATTGTCAAGTAACTGTAGTTTGTGTCTCTAAGTTTTCGCTCGATCTCTTTTATGTCCCACAAGTTTTTTTCCTTGAAAATGATTATGTTGCCACTCTCATACATGCTTGCTAGCTTACTAATTAAGAAAAACACAATTATCAAATAAAAAAAGATTCATTTGTAAAAAAAAGGGGCATAGGATTATTTAACCACAAATTTAACTGAAAACTGATATTTAAAATTTAAACTAATATCAAATTAATTTTGATTCAGTTTCTACAACATTTTCACCAAAATTTAAATCCAAACAAAAATAATCTTGGTTCTCAATTTCTCAATGAAACTCTTGTATGGATTTAATAAGAACTTAAATTTTGTTTAAAAATATATATTTAATTTTTAACATTTGGCATCAAATGATTCAGTCTCATTTGAATTTTCATAATTTGATATGTTTTTCACATTATTATTTATGTTATTAAAGTAGTTGTCACATAACACGTACGAGAGGTAGGTAATATAGCCCTTTTAGAAAAAAAAACATTCAACTCATGCATGGTGTTAGTTAACGGAAGGGATTAGCTATTGGGCTGTCGATAGTTTTTAAGGGTCAAAACTTTCAATTTTTTTCACCTTAAGATCTGTAATCAACGGACCATAGAAACGGGTCTGAACCAACTGAAAGCACGAAACCAATCCGTTAGAGCGTGTGGGCACATTAAGAAACCCTGAATAACTAGGCACACTGTAACTAAATGTAACTGTAACTGAGCTGTAACTACTCTGTAACTAGATTATAACTGGAATGTAACTAGCGTGTAACTAGGGTGTAACTGGACTATAACTAGTGTATAATTAGGTTGTAACTGGACTGTAACTATTCTATAACTAACTTATAAGCTCTATTTAACTGGAATATAATTAAACATTTTTATGTAACTAAATGGAAAAACATCAACGATGGAATTTATGTAACTGAATGGAAAAACATTGACGCCTCCATCCTCAAGATGAACAATAATACATGCGTGCGAAATCAACGAATCGATTCCTCTAGAAATCTAGGAGAAGAACACCAACCAAACATACAAAGGATTTATAGGGCAAACATGATGCAGGATCTGAACACAAAACATCACATGAACGCACCAAAAAGTGGAAAAATCACATGAAATTTTGAGTAGAGAACGTGAGGCAGAGAAGATCGCTGCGACCACGAGGAACACGAGCAGCTGAAGGGGAAAAATCGGCGAGGAAGTGGGCAGCGAGAAACCCACCAGCCGGCAGCGAAAAAAATCGCCGAGAGATGCATCTGGCGGGGTCTCCGCCTCCGCCTAGGCCACCTCGCCTCCAAGAAATTTCTGGAAAAAGGCAACGTGCAGCTATACACGCCAACGGGTAGCACATCTATTGGTCATCAGGTTTGGATCCAATAGAAAAAAATCTCGCACGAATCATGGCGCCAGATCGAACGGCCATAAAATCGAATGTTGCTGGCCTCCAAAACTGTCGATAGCTAGCTAGCAAAACCGTAACGGAATGGACATAGAACAAAAACTTAAAAAACATGTAGAGAATTGAGACAAAATTTAGCGGTACATAAGGATGAAGAAAAACTCAGGAGCAAGTAATTAAAGAATTTTCTCAAAAACACAAACGAACGAGCCTTCTATTAACTGTCCTTGATCTGTGGCCTTTCCCAAACTCGATCGTTTTCGAGCTTTTAAGTATATATATACCTACTAAGCCTTGTAAATGTCCGGCCACGTCCGAGGTTAATTTACGTACGTGTGGTTGATCCATCCCGTCAGGACGTCACCTACCACTGGACACTATACTCGTCCAAATTGGTTAATTTGTGTGGGTTCGGCAGCACACGTACGGTTAGTGATGGCTATCCAAGTGTGTTAGGTAGGATTCATCTATATTTGCATGGTGTATCACGTTCAGAATGTCAGAAATGTGAATCCTGTACGTCTTTGTATACGCGTGCGCGTAGTAGCTAGCAATATGGCATGCTAATTATTCTCACAAGTAGTATACGATGTATATATATAATCCTAATGTCAGGGGAACGTACTTAATTATGCAAATTTGTGAGTTTACCTGAGAGATTCCTCACTCATAATTTTATTATGGAGGCCGGACGAGATAGAAGCTGATGCCCGTGAGAAAGGTCTTGTAGTTGGATACTTAATTATGCAAATTTGTGAGTTTACCTGAGAGATTCCTCACTCATAATCCAGCTCCGAAACGCGGCGGCGAACACACATAAAAAAAATTATCGAGGATATAATACATACTTATTATTTAATATATTAATTAATATAGTTAATAATTGAATAGCCGATATGGGTTTAATTTTCGCGTTCACCCCAAGAAATTAAATGTAGGAAGGCCACTGTCAATACTACAAAATATCAAATAGGTGTCAGCACTATATGCGCTATAAGTGCTAAAAAGACACCTGTAGGCTTTTTTCCACTTTCGCATGTTGAAATCCTAAAAAACTGGCCCCTTTAAGCAATTATAGGTGCTAGTTCTAAATAATAACCGATACCTATTCTATAGGTGCCATTTTTTAAAAAAAAACATAACCTTTATTGTAAAAACCGACACCTATAACATATTATAGGTGCTTTTTTAAAAAAAAATACACTTCCGACTTAAGCCGAGCCAGTGGGCCCCACCACGAATGACGAAATAAGACATCACGAGGAGATAAGGTTCAATCCATCCACAGACTTCCAGAGCCATCTTGCGTCTCTCTCCCTCATCTCTCAACTCTCTGCCTCCCTTCTCTCTCATTGTCCTCTCTCTCTCGCTGCCCGTGGCCGGCGGAGGCGGCAGCGGTGGCGCGTCCTCCCCTCCGCCAGATCCGGGGAGGGGCGGCCCAGCGGCAGCAGCGGCGGGAGGTGGCATGTGGCGGTGGAAGGGAGGGGGGATGCGGCGGGAGGTGGTGGCGGCCCGGCAACGGCGCCTTCCCTCTGTTAGATCTAGAGGGAGGGCAGGCGGCGGGAGGGGAGGCAGTGGAGACCTGCTGGCGAGAGGCAGTGGTGGCCCGGCGGCGGGATGAAAGGCAGTGGCTGTCCGACGGTGGCGCTCTCCCTCCATCGGATTTGGATGGAGGGCAAGCGGCGGGAGGGGAGGTGGTGGCGGCCTGGCAGCGGAACGAGTGGCAGTGGCGGCGCACTTCCTGTTAGTGAATGATTTCTGTGTTAGTGAATGATTTCTGTGAATGTTAGTGAATGATTTTTTGATGTTCTTCAATGTTAGTGAAAGATTTCTGTGATGTTCTTCAATGTTTCTTGTTCTGTGATGTTGTTTGATTGGGGATTGGGGGTTGTGATTGATTTGGGAGTTCTGTGATGCGGGATGAATGAGCTCAATGCTCGAGTCTTTTTTTGGCTCGCGAGTAATCTCAAAGGTGCCGGTTCTTAAAATGGGATTAGTGCCGGAGCACTCATCAGTGCTACCTTCATGGTGCCGGTTGGAAAAACCAACACCTATGGGGTTTTTCCAACCGCCACTTTTCACGTGTTCTGTGGTAGTGTGTGATCCATCCAGCAATTTTCCAGCTCTCATGTGCATGCAACCGTTCCATGCATGCATGTATATTACTCGCTCCGTACAGATTTTAAGTGTATGTGACACATTATAATACTACGTATACGAATTTATATGACAGTCTTGTCTAAATTTATAGTTTTGTTACATTCACCTAATATTTTTTATATTTTGGCATAAAGGGCATATATGCATATCGCCTCACACAAGCGTATGCACCAGCGAACCAGCCTGACACCTGTTCCTCTATGAATCCATGCCAATCCGTGCTGGTCAGAGCAGCATGGCCATGCACGTTCACGTGTGCATCGGTAGATCGACCACCAGCGTATATGCATATGCCCATGCACACGTACAATCTTTCAAGTACCAGCTGGGTGATCGTACGGCCCGCACGTTTCCATGCCTGTGTATACTTTGGCTGGTCGATCGCCTCGCGTGTATCGCCAGTGTTCAGTGCGTGTATAACACGTCTTTTATATATACGTGCTTGTATGACTAATTGAATGTTAATTATTTAAAGGAAAAAGTATGTTTTACTCCCCTAACTATTGCGACAGTACGAATTACCCCTCAAACCACAGAACCGGATATATTACACCTCAAACTATTGATACCGAATGAATTACCCCCCTCCCAACACACACACTCAATACTAAGCGGTTTTGCTCCTACGTGGTATACACGTGGCGTCGACATGGAAATCCAATCAACAAAACAAACAAAAGAAAATATAGGGCCCACCTGTCATTACCTCTCTTCAGTCTTCCCCCTCCCCCCTTCTCTCTCTCAGGCACGTGTCGAAGGGCAGTGGGTGTCGAAGGGCAATGGGCGGCGGCAGCGGCGCGCGGACGGGCGGTGAGCACGACGGCAGGGAGTAGTGGGCCCAGGACAGGCGGCGGGCGCGGCTGGTGGCACGGCGGGGAGTGGTGGGCCCGGGACAGGCGGCGGGCGTGGCGGGCGTGGTGGAGAGGCGGCCGGTGGCCGGCGGGCATGACGGCGCCCGTGCCCCCCTGTCACGGCGGAGGGCGGCGAAGCGCGGCTGCGAGGCGGTTGGCGGGGGGATGACGTCACGAGGATTCGCCGTGAACGCCTACCTCCTCCCGCTGCTGCCGCCGCCGGTGACCGGCCCGTTGACCCGCGTCCGCGAATAGAAGGACGCGCTCGCCTCCTTCGCCGCACCCCGCCGCCGCTCGCCTCCTCCGCGGCCCTTGCGCCGCCCTGCCTCACCGCCGCCGCCTAGCGTCCTCCGCCCCTGCCTCTCGCCTCGCCACCACGCTCGCCACTCTGCTGCCTCGCCTCCTCCACCACCCCCACCGCGCCCGCCCTGCCTCGCCTTCTCCGCCCTAGCCACGCTCGCCTCTCCGCCGCCTCGCCTCCTTCGCCCCCGCCGCGCTCGCCTCTCCGCCGTCCCCGCCGCGCTCGCCTCTCCTCTGCCCCCGCCGCTCTCCACCGCCGCCGCCGCCTCGCCTCGCCTCGCCGCTGCTGACTCCACCGCGCTTGCTGCCTCGGCCGTCGCCGTCCGAAGGAGAAGAGGGAGAGAGAGTGAGACAGTGAGAGATAGAAGAGATAGGAGAGAGAGATAGAAACTGACAGGTGGGGCCCACCTGTTTTTTTAATAAATAAATTGCTGACCGGACTGCCACGTAGACCAAAACCACCGCGGATTAGGTCGAGGGGGGTAATTCGTCCGGTTTGCATAGTTGGGGGTGAAGAAAGTCCGGTTTTGTGGTTAGGGGGGTAATTCGGACGACCGCGATAGTTAGGGAGGGTAATTCGTACTTTTTCCTTATTTAAATGTAAATAACTTTCCTATAGATATTTTTTGTAAATAACACAACACTTAGCAGTTATGAAAGTGTACACGTGGAGAACGAGATATTTCTTTTCCTAATCAGGTGCAAACGAATGCAGCCTCTCAAGAGTCTATATACCGAGCATGTAGTTGGTAATTTCCAAATTTCACAACTACTAAATTCTAAATTAAAATTATTAAATTAAGAACAGTACACTGAAAGTACTCCAAGAAACATAACAATAGTCCATGCAAAATATGATTTGGTGGGGTGACTAGCAGAGCTAATATAGCATCATGCATGATTTAAGCAAGATTATATGGAGATATATCACTTCTACACGACTACACCGGCAAAATGTACAAGTTAGTGCGTTCTCGGTCTAACCACACGACGACGCCCATGTAAACCGAATTTAACAGTGTGAACCGGGCTGCAAAATTAAATTAAACTGTCGTAAGTTTTGTAGCAATTCCGATTAATAAATGACGTTATTACGCAAGATAGAATTAAAACAAATCAAATTAAGTCAGCCTGGTCAGTGATCAGTGCACCATAGCGCAGCTAAACAAAGCAGGTTAAACGTGCTTAATTAAGTCAACACAACCACACTACCTCCCTGCCTTATTTTTCTTTTCAAACCTCTGAAGAAAAAGTTCAGAAAAGACATGGAGAACAAAAAAAAAAGTGTACTCCTAGCTAAGTAGCGAAGCTAATCTGCTTCTATAAATACCCACCACACGCACACAGTTAGCTCTAGCTTTGCTTGATTTGCAGCAGCAGCAGCAGCAGCTAGCTTGCATCCATGGGCGTCTTCGCCGTCACCAAGGTGTCCGAGGGCCCCGTCCGGCCGTCCGCCGCGACGCCGTCGGAGACGCTGCCGCTCGCCTGGGTCGACCGCTACCCGACGCACCGCGGCCTCGTCGAGTCCGTGCACGTCTACCTCCGCCGCGACGACGCCGCCGTCGAGGCGCCGTGCGCCGACGGCGGCGTCATCGTCGAGGGAAAGAAGAAGAATAATAAGCCGCCGGCGGCGGTGGTGCGCGGCGCGCTGGCGGACGCGCTGGTGCACTACTACCCGTTCGCGGGGCGGATCGTGGAGGACGAGCGGTCGCCGGGGCGGCCCGCCGTGCTGTGCTCCGGCGAGGGCGTCTACTTCGTGGAGGCCGCCGCCAACTGCACCCTCGCCGACGTCAACCACCTGGAGCGGCCGCTGCTGCTGTCCAAGGAGGACCTCGTGCCGTGCCCGACGCCGGAGCAGTGGCCCGTCGAGCCGCACAACAGCCTCGCCATGATCCAGGTACATACGTGAATTTAATCCTGCATTATTCCTGCTTGCTTTTTTTTTCTTTTTTCTTTTTGGCTTTCTAGATTTTGCTTTGCACTGTTGGATCTCGTTATGTTTTTCATGTGTCCTTGAAATTGATATGGCAACAAGCATGCGGCAGTTTGAATCTATCAATCAAACATGCACGTCAAACTTAATTTCGTGAAAAGAAAATTAAATTAATACTACTGCTAGCTCCTGTTGTGCATTGTGAGTGTACTGCACTTGATTAGTACAGGAGTTAACTGCATCAACGACTCTAGTACCAACGTGATTGCAACACCTAGCTAGATTAAAAATACCTTTTTCCTCTCCTTTGCCACGAATTTGAATTGATGTTTTATTCTCATACCTATACTATGTACTGGAGTACTCCTGAAAACCAGTGTAGCTTGCAGAAAAAATGTCGAGGTCAAAACCTGGGTACAGAACCAAAAACAAAGCAAAAAAATGACGCGGACTCATCAGTCAGTTGATTAATTAGTTGGAGGTCACGTGATTTGCAGGTGACGACGTTCACCTGCGGCGGCTTCGTGATCGGGCTGCGCACCAACCACGCGGTGGCGGACGGCACCGGCGCCGCCCAGTTCATGAACGCCGTCGGCGACCTCGCCCGCGGCCTCCCGGAGCCGCGGGTGAAGCCGATCTGGGCGCGCGACCGCTTCCCGGACCCGGACATCAAGCCCGGCCCGCTGCCGGAGCTCCCCGTGCTGCCGCTCCAGTACATCGCCTTCGACTTCCCCGCCGCCTACCTCGGCAAGCTCAAGGCGCAGTACGCCGGCACCGCCGGCGCCAGCAAGATCTGCTCCGCCTTCGACATCGTCATCGCCAAGCTCTGGCAGTGCCGGACGCGCGCCATCGCCGCCGACCCCGCCGCGGCCGTCAAGCTCTGCTTCTTCGCCAGCGCCCGCCAGGTGCTCGGCCTGGAGACCGGCTACTGGGGCAACGCCATCTTCCCGGTGAAGGTGTCCGCGGCGGCGGGGGAGGTGGCGGCGTCGTCGGTGATCGAGCTCGTCGGCGTAGTCCGGGAGGCGAAGCGGCGGATGGCCGGCGAGTGCCTGCGCTGGGCGGAGGGGCGCACCGGCGGCGCCGACCCGTTCCAGATGACGTTCGACTACGAGTCCGTGTACGTGTCGGACTGGAGCAAGCTCGGGTTCAACGACGTCGACTACGGGTACGGCGCGCCGTCGGCGGCGGGGCCGCTGGTGAACTGCGACCTCATCTCGTCGGTGATCGTCATGCGGGCGCCGGCGCCGCTCGCCGGCACGCGGCTGCTGGCGAGCTGCGTCACCAAGGAGCACGCCGACGACTTCGCCGCCAGGATGAGGGAGGATCTCGTCTAATATACCATGGCCGCCCCCAATAACATTATTAGTCACGTACAATATTGTCACTGAATATTAATTTGTTCGTGTATATCTATTGTGGTATGTATTTTTTTTTTTTCATAGGAAAAAAGTAGTAGTACGACAATAGGTAGCTGGGAGCTACCTAATATCGACCTCTGGTTTGAGAGTAAGTGAGCGAGCGAGAGATGTAAACCACCTCAGTTTTTACCGTGCTTTGTGACATGCGTGGTACAGTACTGGTACTATTAATCATTGGCCGTGAAAAATTATCTACCCATATGCCACTGTATTTATGGTTGTTTGTGGAGGATTACGTATACTAATTTATCTATGTCTTACATTTTTCATGGGCGCACTCTTAAGGCCCCCTTTGAATTGGAGGATAAATGGAGGAAAAACAAAGGAATGGAAATTCTATACTATTCATGCCTTTGATTCGTAGGAATGAGAAAAGGAAAAACGTAGGAAACTTTTCTATTTCTACGATTTTAGAGGAAAAACGTAGAAAATTTAACATCCACTCTAACCTCTTGGAAAAATTCCCTTGGGTGTATCTCTCTCATCTGGTTCCTACGTTTTTTATGCGGTCCAATCAAACGGTCATTCCTATGTTTTTCCTGTGCTTTTGCAATCATCTATTTTACACTTGTATTCTTATCAGTCCTACGATTCAAATGGGTCCTAAATGTGTGTCCGTGTGAGATGCCCGTTAGGTTTCTTCAATTCACGCCACTATTTCAAGTGGCTAGCTACATCCACTACATGAGTTTTCGCTTGGAGACGAACCTCCTATCATAAGACCAACCGTCGACACCAGACACCAGTGACGTCCTCTATTACTGTGGCTCACCTCCCACGCCACCTTTCTTCTAATAAAAAGGGGGCAATTGGAGTTCCTCGTTACCGCTCTGGCTCTCACTCACTACGCCTCCTCACCTCCACTCCAACTCTCCCGTCATGATGCATGGACTCACCGCGACCGCCTTAGAATATCACCACCAGTGAGGAGGAGGAAAACAACGATGGTAAGCGACAAAATGCATCTTGTTCGAGGCCAAGGACAAGATACAATAAAACGAAAAGAATTGTGAATGCCTAGCCCAATATGCGATTTAAGTAATAAAAACTGATCCAAAGTACAATTCACTTCAAAATAAATTTTGTGCTCGACCAATTCGATCATCTTCCTTTTTGTGATGATTCGGTTAAAGTGTGAAAGGTGACAATCAACCTGCAAGTACACGTACGAGAGAGTGACACTCCTCGTATCTGATATCTGTGTTGAAATACTCCCTCCGTCTCAAAATAAGTGTAGTTTTGCATTATTTACGTTCAACGTTTGATCGTTTATCTTATTTGAAAAAAAATTTTATGATTAGTATTTTTATTGCTATTAGATGATAAAACATAAATAGTACTTTATGTGTGACTAAATATTTTTAATTTTTTCACAAATTTTTTAAATAAGACGGACGGTCAAACGTTGGGCATGGATATCCACAGCTGCACTTATTTTAGGATGGAGGTAGTATATTACTACTGTCAAGTCATATACTTAAGATAATTTCTAACTCTGCCACTGACACTGGGTCTAGTCACATACACAGCCATGCATGATGCACGTACGTAGATACTTGGATTGTGTACGGCTCGATCCATGATGCGGACCCAGCATATAGTACCAAAATAGTGGCAGTAGTTTGGCATTGCACAGGCAGTACGCATACACTAACTCATCGTTGAATAGGAGTAATAATTATACTAATCAATATAGATAACCCTTACACCGTTTTATATTATAAATCATTAATTTTAGCCTTTTCTAGTTAATTTTTTTAAATGTTTGACTAGGTTTATAGAAAACTTTAGCAGCATCTAAAAAAAACTAAATTTGTTTCATTAAATCTCACATTAAATATATTTTAATAGTTTACTTATTTTGTGTTAAAAATACTACTATGTTTTTTTATAAATTTGGTTAAAGAAAAAAGTTAAAATGATTTATAATATGAAATGAATGGAGTAGTGTACTACACGGCTACACCTGCTTTTGCAATTTTCATGCAGCTTTCGTTCATTTATTTATACATACTTCACTTACTTCTCTCTACGTACCATATATATAAATATATGGAAGGTCTTCCTACAACAACTATTATTTGGAAGTTAGTAGTTCACATCAGCTTCATAATTGTATGAGTGTCTGGAGTAAAATCTCACTCGGCAATCAGCTTATCAGCATAAACATACTATATATCTATCACTGGACTTTTATTACAACGTTCTGCTCACTTTCTTGCAACAAACGCCAAGCCGTCCGTACAATCTTCTATAATTGCAGGGAGGCAGGTGACCGGCAAAACTGAAGATCTCAAACACCAACCGACACTGGTGTACTCATGCAATATTAAGAAAAAAATAATAATTCAAGCTCCAGTTAAGCTAGCTATAGCCTACAGGCTATATATTGCTAACGCACATTATTTTTCGTTGACCTCCTTCCTTTTGCTGATCGCGAGAAATTAAGCTAGAGCAAGTATAAGAGAGGCTGATGAAACATCGCATCCTACTGCTTATTTCCAAGCGTCTTAAGGACCTTGTTTTTGTATTTTTTTTTCCTCCTCGCCGACCTAATATTCACCTAGCTAGCATAAGATATTTACGTACGGCAATTGCAGAATCATCCTCTCGAATTAGCCTGACGCAACATGTTTGCCAATCGCGCTGAGTACTTTTGTTACTTGCAAATTGCACCTAATTCATCAACGACTTCAGATTTAAGAATGCAACATATGCATGCATGTAGTATTGATCAAGGCTCACCGCTCCCATGGCAATGCGAAATGGCAAGCTTTTTAGTTACTACTATTTTCTTTGGTCGTAAATATTTGACGCAGTTAATTTAAAGAAAAATTGGTTATATAGCATTAAAATATCACCTTTTGGTTTTATAGCACCGAAATATACCGGTTCACTTTAATAGCACCCAAAGTTTACCCCGTTCCCATTTTTAACAATTCCGTTAATTCTCAATCGTTTTCCGTCCGCCTTGATCACTATTAACCCAGTCACGCATCCGATATGACGTTTCTATCCCTCACAAGTACAAGTACAAGTAGAATGCATGGCAATGAGGGGTAGAAACGTCATATCGCGTGCGTGGCGGGGTCAATAGCGATCAAGGCGGACGGAAAACGATCGAGAATTGACTGAAGTGTTAAAAAAAGAACGAGGTGAACTTTAGATGCTATTAAAGTTAACCGGCATCTTTCGGTGCTATAAAACCAAAAACGTGAACTTTCGATGCTATATAACCAATTTTGCCTAATTTTAACTACAAAATTTGACCACTCTTATTATTTTAAAAATATGTAAATATTATTTATTTATTTATTGTAATTTGTTCTATTACACAAGATACTTTAAGCTTGATTTATACTTTTTACTTTACACTAAATTTGTAAATAAGATAAGTGGTCAAACTTGATAATCAAAGTTAACTCTGTCAGATATTTATTACCAGAGGGAGTACTTCCGTTTGGAGAAAGAGCGCCGAAGATTTTGTTTCGAGCGAAAAATATCGAAAGAATAGCAAATACAATACAAGAACCATACTTACTAGCCAACCTAGTCTGGCCAACCTGGCCAAGGACAGAAGCTTTGAAGTTTGAACTCCCTAGCTGAGGAGGATGTGGTTGGCAGTTTCAGGCTTCATCTTGTCCATCTTACGTACACTAATGCACTCTGTTTCTCCATTTTGCACATTGGTCAAACTTCTAGTTCTAGCAGAAATCAATTGGTGATATTCAAACTCTGCTTCCGGAAGAGGTAGGGAGGCAATGTTGTGCTGAATATCTATTATCACCAACCATTAGATTCCCGCATACATAACGCATTTCACCAACCCATTTGGGTTCTCACGTATAGCCATCTCGCATTAGTCATTCTTCAGTACTTAGTAGTATTAGGTATGGTGGAGGAAACAAAAAGTGTATCAAGTGGGATGACGTAAGGTTCGATTAAATTTCATACATCTTTGATCTTTGAAACTAATTAATTTAATAATGAGGGTAATGCGTCAAACTAATAACATAATGCTTTAATGGCCTATTTTGGCCTGTGTCTCTCTCTGTATTGCTTTACGTAAAATAGAACGAGAAACATGTGACAACATTCGAATTGTGAAAGTTATTTTTTTAATTAGAGACTTTGGTTTGATCGCTGACGATGGTCAATGGATATAATATCTTTTCTAGGCAATATGCTTCCGTACGTCAGGGTGCCCGATTCATGGAGATCACAGGAGTAGCTTTTGGTTCATCATTTATGGGATTATTGCCCACATTTGGTGAGAAAAATTCATTTCTCATAAAGTCTGGTAAACATCAAAAGTCCAGTAAACATCCTCATGGGCACTCCTATGCTGTCACATGTCATGCCTCGAATTAGAAAGAAATTCTTTAAAAAAAGGGTCATAAGTTTCATATTATAAGACACTTCAATTTTTTTAATTAAAGTTAAACTTGTTTAAGTTTAATTAAGTTTATGAAAAAAAATGTAGCAATGTCTATAACACTAAACTATTTTTATTGAATAATCTAGCATTGAAAATATATTGATGGTAATATTTTGTGTTGAAAATAGTTTCTTTTAAATTTGATGAAACTTATTAAAGAAGTCTAATATAAAAAAACAATTCAAAATGTTTTACAATATGAAACAAAGAGAGTGGACCAATAGGCTAATTATTTTAAATCATTAGATTTATCTAGACTAGAAAAGATCCAAAATTCGATCTCTCACCTCACCCACCCTTCCAAAGCATGCACCCCTCCCCTCTGTTCCCCCATATCCTTCCTTTTCTTTAGCTATACAGTAGAAGTAGTTAGTAAGATGCAGTAAGCCAATAATCATCACATAACAAAAACAAAAGTTAAAACAATCACAATTTTTAAATTGTTATTGAATTTTCTGTCCTTCTATATCATTGTATTCATATCACGGTTAAAATTAACAGTTCAAAACCAGTATTAATTATATTTTGACTTGTAAAGACATATGTTATATTCGGTCAGATCTTAACCCTTTTAACATATGACATCCAAAAAGCTATGGTAAATTACAAAGAAAATTGAAATTAGACGTTAATTATCATCATATATCACTTTGTAAAACATGCATAGTTAAATTAGATTTACAATATCTCGAAATAAAATCATAAATTGTGAGCAACACTCAAAAGATATATATTCTCTATGTTATTTTTGAGGCAGAGCGACCTCCCGAGCAGGTTAGGTGGCCACCCGAGCTCCACTGCTGGTAGGGGCAGATCTAGGAACAAAATATTAGGGGGCTCAATTACACAGTTTCTTCAACCTCCAGCCATATAGGGACCTTTAGTTTATTATTCATGGTGAAAAAATTGAAAGGGGTGCTCCGGAGGGTATCCATGGGTCTGGTGTGTAGGGGGACTCGAGTCCCCCCTGCACCCACGTTGGATCCACTCCTGACTGCTGGCGTCTCCTCTATCTATAGCCGTCGACACCTATAAAAAGTTAAAAACTAGTCAATCACCGAAAAACACTATTAGTCATCCGGATTTAACGATATCGCTGGCTCTGCCACTAGATGACCCTTTGCATCATTGCATGCCATCCCACCAATCATAGAAAATTATCACCATATCAGTTCTCAAACTAAACAAGCCCTTAATTAATTAGTTGCTAACGTGATCACATCCATAACACAAATGCAAGCTGCAAATTTTTACTATATCTTTGGTATGTAATAGTAGACTGCATATACAGTGAATCTCTGCGCTGTCGTTAGTGTGTTCAAAAAATTGTAAAAAAAATACAGCATTGCTTATCTTTCCTTTATAAAAATGAAAAGGAGAAAAAAAAGGAAGATGGTGCACACAGGATGAGTTCATAAAACACTCCAGTTTGCAATCAAATAAGTATGTATATCTATGGGCTAATTAGGGTCCCTGTTTTTGACCAACCGCTAATTAAGAATCATTGTAACTGCAAGAAGTGTCAGCAAATGAAAAGGACGCCTCACTAATCCCACCAACGCGGCGTTGACTGAAGGAGCCTATAAAACCTGCTGCTTTATAGTAGTTGATTCACTAGTTCTCTTTTCACTCCCACCCTTGTCTGCTTGGCGGATGTCGCTCGTCTCTGATAACATGGCGTCTGGGCCTATTAGGCCGTGGTTTTTCTGTCCACTGGTTAAATGAAGGAATAAGTCCAGTTTGAGTCCCTCAAATATATGTTAGATCTTATTCTTATCCCTCAATTGTAAAAACAGGTATAACGACTCCCTCAATGTTAAAATCGTGCAAAATAACTCCCTCAATGGTTTTTAGAGCGGTTTTTGTTGACATAGAGTCCATGACTGACATCACCACCGCAACAGCATGGACAAGTAGGTAGCTCATGAGCTTAATTTACTTGCACTCGCCGTCGCCGGGGGCTGCCACATCTCGCACCACGATGGATGAGTCGTGCGGATTGTTGTGATCGTATTGTTGCTCCTCTTTCTGAGCTTGGTTTCAGCTTTCAATGGGCAGGCAACCTTCTCTTCACAATTCTCCATCTACCTCTCCTGTGGCGCCGGTTGGAATGTTGTCGTGAAATCCGATTCACCATAGCGCACATTCATCCCAGACGATGGCAATCTATTAGGAAAGTTCTCCCACAACGTTACCAGGTTCAGCAACCCTGACGTGAGCCATTTGTACACTCTCTAGCCACAATGCGTGTAGGCACGAGCAACTTCTCATACTGGCTTGGCTACCTGCCACCGTGGCGCCCGACGATAACACAACTCTAGTCCTCCGCCTGCACTTCTTACCTTACGCATCACAATCTGGCGACCTTTCCACGGCACGGTTCAACGTCTCCATCATGGGGAGGTACGTCCTGCATTCTTCCTTCTTGTTGTCACGCACTGGCGTGGTGAGGGAGTTCTTCCTCGCGTCCGATGGCTCTGGTGTGGGTGGGCAGGAACGAAAATCGTTGGGCACCTAGTTTGGTGCGTCCCACCGCTTGTTCTTCACGCTTGGCATGATTGTCTGCCGCCACCGACCGCTTACTGGACACCCCTTGTCACCGACCTCCCACCGTCGATGCCGCCTCTCATGGATGAGCTCGTCGGTCATTGTTCCTCTCCCCGCCAACGAACTCCTAGGGAAGAGAGGGGAGAGGTAGAGGGGTGGGGAGGAGAGGGGATACGCGAGTAGAGGTTGAAGTCCAATTACATGTGAGCCCCACATGTTGTATATTTCTTTTTAAACGACTAGAATACTACGTCAACCAAAAGAACCATCCATACTGTTATGGGACCTAACTCGAGTGGCTTTGTCAAGATGAGTGGTGGAAATTTCTAGTATTGCGGTTTAGTTATATCAATTAAAATCGACGTAAAGATGAGGGACGGCAAGTGGACTTACTCCCAATTTTCTAATCGAAATTGTGGGTTGCAGGCTTGCGACCCACCTAAATTTCCATTCGCTACCGGCCTAATGGACCAGAAACATTCGTAGCCCATTCAAAACAAAGAGCGGATAATATGGTGCCGTGGGCCAATTTAGTCAGATTTTAGGATAGATCGCGCCCTCCCAAGAAAGCCCAGCGCTAGTATAGACCAAAGGTTGCAATCCAAACTATAGTGGGTTTTTCCGCTCAAAAAACGAGGTCCACCTTTGTCGTTGGTGCTGCATGCTTTGACAGTATGGTTAGCACGGTACTTCCTTCGAACCAAAATAAAATATACTCCCTCAATACCCTTTATCTACGTCATTCTTACTACTTTTTTTCAATTATTAAGGGCATTTTAGTTATTCTCTATCTCCACTAATTCCACCTCGGGATACTAGGAATGTATTTTTTTTGGGACGGAGGGAGTACTTACTTAGTCCTAAAATATAAGCGATTTTGGACGAACAGACATGGAGGAAATGTCTTATCCTTCTAAAATCTCTTATATTTTAGGACGGAGGAGTTTGACGCAACTGCCACTAAGCTAAAGATTAAAAAAATATTATTATATCACCATGATATACACCACATACACTAATGGAATTAGATATGTTAAGGGTGGAGTATTTTAGAAAAACAAACTTATAGGAAAAAAAGTATTAGTTAATTGCATGTATATATATACATGTCTTGTATTATAAAACATCGGAAAAATGGTTGCTTCTTATATTTTTTTATATGGGAGTACTATTTCCTCCGTTTTAAAATATACTGTACTAACCTAGGATCTAAATAGAACGGAGGTAGTAATTACTTTGGTGCGGTTCATTATGAAATTTGTCGCATACTCACTGACTCACACGTGCTATTTATTGATGTGTATTCCCTCTATCCAAATATATAAGGGATATTGTTCTAATATTTTATCCAAATATATAAGGGATCTTGGGATTCCTAGTCAATATTTTATCTTCCATCCATCAACTCATGTACTAGTTTAAATACCACTCCAACCTTTACTTTTACTTGTTTATTTCCTCAATGATCACCATCTTTTGTCAATGATTTGACCCTCTTCCACTTTCTTAATTCTTTCTAAAATAGCATGATCCCTTATATACAGGGACAGAGGGAGTATTCATTTTATCTATTACGGTTTCTGATTCTTTGCTCGCCATAAACGGCTAAACATAACCGGGCATATAAACAATACTGTACTAACTTCGTCCTTTAAAAAAAATCTAGACATAATTTGACCAATCCTAATCATCAGCCAATAACACCCCTATCTCGTGTTTTGTTTAATATCAACTTATTGCCCTACCAAAATTTTAGTAACTTCAATAGTAGCAAGTGCATATTTGGTTTGCTACCAAATTTTGTCCACAATAGTTTAAATTCAACACTACCTAATTTGATAGTGCTAAAACTTACCAATATTTTGGCACTACCAAGATTTTGGTAGGGTAAAAATTGACTTCAAACCAAACAAGCCCTTACATATCGATGTTTATTGTTCCCTGCTCCCTGTGCGCACGCATGCCATCGGCGGTCCTCGGTGTGCCGGTCACCTAGACGGGTAGGCCTTGTGCAGTTGTGCGGGTAGGTTACATGCCGGTTGGTGCAGTTGATTGTACAAAAGATTGTACACATTTGTAGTACTAGATATCATATATTATATTTAATTTTTTATAAGGACAAAGTAAATACTCTTTTTATATAAAAAAACTTAATAGAAAATATGACCCCTTCTATATAAGCAAATCTCGATAAAAAAGATTGTCTATTTTACCAGGAGGGGTCATCTTTTAGTTCGATTTTTTTTTTAAAAGAAGGGAGCAGAGTTAATCCGTCGTAGTACAGCGCAAATTCCAAGTTATCACGTCTCGTTGACCTCCACGCTTGCCGACCACACTGCTCCAGTGCTCAGTCAAAGCACTGCCTCACTCTCACCCCTCTGGCTATTCTCAACAGGCCAATCAGACCAAAAAAAAAAAAAAAACACTGACGTCGATCTGATCCAAACAACGCGCGGAATTAATTGAGCACACACGGAGAAGGAGATCGGCCGGCTGTTTCCCGGCGCATATCCATCCACCCGACCGCGACCAGCGGCGTCGTCATCACGTACGCGGCGGGCGAGTGGATGTGGATTTGGCTGCGCTGCGGTGGTCTCGCCGACCAATCCGTCGAGCAGCAGCCGCCGTTCCAAAAAACCGGATAATAAGCAAGCTAGCAAAGCAAGCGCTGGCGGCTTGGAAGGGATACTTCACCGATGGTGTCCCTATCGCATTCTTCCCACTTATCGCGGTTATGGTGGCTCGCGCGCGGTTTTGCCGCGCTGCTCAGGTGTCGGGTGCAGTGGATTGGATCCGTCTCTTTCACCGGGTTAATTGCAGATTTGAGTAAAAAATGTTCACCTCCACTAGACAGGAAACCACACACCCGGGTTTCTGCGTTCGGGGATCTTGACTTAGCGAGCAATTTTATATTACTTTTTCTACTGTATATGTGGAGTTTCATAGTAAATAGGTAATGGTATCTCCTAGCACCTCCTTAAAAATCGTAAAATTGCTTTTATTTAGCTAGATTTTAACTATGGTTGTGTTTAGTTCACACTGAAGTTTGGAAATTTGGTTGAATTAGTACGATGTGATAGAAAATTTGTGTGTGTGAAAGGTTTGATGTGATAGAAAGTTGGAAGTTTAAAAAAAAACTTTAGAACTAAACAGGGCCTATGCACAACGGGATTTTTCCTGTGTTTCAGGAGTAGGGAGTACTGTACTTGTGGGCATGAATTCAGTGCGAATTTGGCCCTGGAAAAAAAATGAATGGGAAAGAAAGGAGCAGCAGTAAATGCAGCGAGAAGACGACACAGGATGTGTTCGGATACGACAAAGGGGATTCATTACTTCCTCGTCGTATTGTCAGATTCGCTGTGCTTGAGCCATTCCAGAAGCTTCCAAACACTGCGATCTCGAAGCAGAGCGTCTCCGCTCGAGGTAAGTAGCTTGCCTTTTGCAACGAAACGGTTTCTAGAAGCCACGAACACTCCAACTGTACTGAAACAAACAAACACAAGCTGCGAAAAGGCGTGTGTTTGTTACAAACATACACTGTCATTTGATCAAAAATTTCAAAATTGATACACTCGTTTAACCATTTTTTTCCTCGCAAAAGTTGCTGTACAAACTCGAACTCTGCTACTCACACATATGTGATATGTACATAGATGTATACACAATTATACACGGAATTTAGTTTCTGTAATACGCTTCAGATTTCTAGAAGGCAGGCGGCCTGGACGTGCCCGGAGAACTCGGGCGGCGCCGGCGCGCGCGCCCACGACGCGGGCTTGCCGGCCTCCTCCCGCAGCGTGTACACCGTCTGGTCGCCGCCGTGGCAGTCGGACCCGATGACCACGACGCGGCCGTCGGGGATGACGGAAACGGCCGCCGCGGTGCGCGCGTCCTCCGGCACCGGCGCCACGGGCCGCCACGCCGCGGGGGCGGAGGAGATGGCGCCGTGGCGCGCCACGAGGTGCCCGTCGCGGAGCATGTACATGCGGTCTCCGGCCTCGGGGGCGGCGCTGCAGGTTCTCGGGCACGCGCCGTCGTCGACGAAGCCTTCTTGGACGGCGGACCAGGTGGACGTCGCCGGGTCGAACCACTCGGCGGAGCCGACGAATCGCCCCTGCGCCGGCGTCGGGTACCCGCCGACGACCAGGAACTTGCCGTCGACGCAGAGCCCGCGCGGCTCGTCGCGCTCCTCCGCCATGTCGGGGAGCGCGGCCCACGCGTCGGCGTCCGGGTCGTACGCCAGCGCCGATCGAAGGGCGTTCTTCTCCTCGTCGTGGCCACCGGCGACGAACACCTTCCCGCCGACGGCGGCGCACGCGAAGAACGACCGGCGCGGGCCCGGCATGGCCGCGCCACGGCGCCACGCGCCCGTGAGGAAGTCATACACGAGCACCGAGTCCGTCGGCGCCCACGTCTCCGGGTCCCAGCCGCCGACGACCACCAGCCGCTTCCTCCCCTCCACACCGCCATCCACCGCCGCCACCTGGCAGAACAGCGGCAAGCTCCCACTCGCTCCACCCACCTCCGGCAGCGGCGTCCACCTCCCCTCCGCCGGGTCCAACAGCACCATCCGGTACGAGTTCCCCGGCACACCGCCGGCCGACGACTGCTTGTCCGCCGCCGGGCCCGCCTCGGCGAGCTCACGCCGCGCCTGCACCAGCGCGAGCGCCGGGCGCGCCAGGCCCTCCGCCTTCCTCAGGCGGTTGTACGCCGGCGACTCCACCTCCGCCTTCCACTGGCGCGAGATGCGGCGCACCGCCGGCAGCTGGTCGAACCCCACCCGGATGAGGCACTCCCTCGCCACCTCCTCCGGCAACCCCGGAATCAGCTCGTTGTAACCCATGATGCTCAATCGAGCTGGAATTCGAGCAAGAAATGCGTGAGATGATGATGATTTCTTGGCTTCTCTTCTCTTCTCTTGTCTGAGCTTGGTGTGTTTGATGTGTTTTGTGTAAGGCAGAGTGGCGGGAGTGGCATCCGCTACTTATAAAGGGGAAAGAAGGGAACGGACTGCGGATGGAGGGATGGATGGATTGCGTGATTTTTTTGGGGGGTTTATGTGGGCCCCGTTGCTTGCACGGCTATGGTTTATGTTTCTTTCAGTTTGGCTTTTTCTAGTTTTTTTTTTTGACTATGTGACGTGTAAAATTGAGTAGATTAGCTCTTTTGAGTACTAATCTACCAGTAGATGATATGGTTTGTTTTATTTTGGGAGACTCTGTTTCGGGTAAGAATGCCACATCGGATGCAGTATCCTTTTTATGTTGGCCGAAGTAAAGGGATGAGGCTGTTTGTGGGAATTGCCTGTTTGTGTGGAGGTTTATCTCAACCGTCGTCATGCTTAGTTCAACTTCGTTTGGCTAACGAACTGCTTAGTACTCCACTATACGACATGGAAACTGTTGCTTCGTTCTGCAATCTGCACCAGGAAAACAGCAAAAATCCTTCGTCGGGTGTTGCCAACTTCACAGGAAGTAAAACAAGAACGACATGACACGACCATTACAATTTTACTAGTAGTACTGTACACGCAAATGCAACAAAAGACCGAGCTGTTATAGTTCTACGGACACCTGTGCCAACAAATTGGGCCCACATGACCTCCAAAAATCCGTGCGCTTGGATTTGGGGATTCCGGATTCCCCTTGTCACCCTCCTCACACTTTCCGCCGGTCTTCTACAAACACACGTACTAGTAGCAATAAGAGTAGTAAACACGCTCTGTGCAATCATGTTTCCATATTTCAATTTCACTACTGCTACTACTAGTAGCACGGTTTTTATTTCGGTTAGCACTGTCTCCTCTCCACGCAGTCGCACACGTGTAGGGCTCAGCGCAGGTATCGCGCGCGTGCCGCCCGTGGAGTCGCGCCACTGAACAGGTTGATGTGCCGCGTCCCGTGAAGCTGTATACGCTTTGCGGCGAGCCGGGTGCCGTCTCTGAACGCTACGGTTTTCTCTCCTCCTGGCCACACGTCGGAGACTCGGAGGCTCATTATTGCCGAAGAGTGTGCACGCGTCACGGCGTCAGGAGCAGAAGCCGCCGCGGCCAAGCTAAGGTCAGACCGGGTTCGGCCTGCCTCCATGAACGAACGGATCGATCCCGCGATCGAGCAGCCGCGCGGCCGCCGGCCGGCGCCACACGTCAAGTCCAGCGAGCCGGACGGCGCGTGAACGTGCTTGCTTCCGAACTAGCGGCGTCGTGTCAAGTTCATTGCTAAACCCCGGGACCGGGAAGGATTACTATAGTAGTACTAGGCATCATGACCACACCGAGAATTGTTTGCTGTGCCTGTGCTGTGCACGCAGTTCCGCTACACCACGCGCAACGTCGCGCCGCCCCCGGGATTTTTAGCGACAGCGACGTACGAGAGATTAGACTATTAGAGAGCGAAAGAAAATAAACGGGAGGAGAAAAACAACGGGTGGGTTTCTCCGGTGATCCGGACAGCCGCCTGCCTGCATGCCTGCCTAGTTGCCCTCGCAGGGCCCGGTAGTAACGCAAGTGGAACGGAATCACCGCGCGCGCGTTCGCGGGTGGTGTCGGGAAGTGGTAAGCCCTATCCGCTAATCCCACCTCGCTCGCGCTGCCTTATCTCGTCTCGTCTCGCCACGCCAGGGCCCAGGGGCCCCCCGCGTCTCGCGCAGCCGGCCTCACCCTCGCGATTGATTCTGGCTGGCTCTCGCGCGCGCGAGCGGTGGGGAAGGGTAAAAAAGAAAAATCTGGAGGCGCGCGACGAGGCGTCGCCGTCGTGGGCGGGGGAGGCTGTGACGATTGACGAACGGTGGCGGAGCGGTCGCTAGCTAGCTTGCCACGCAATCGCGCGTGGTGATGCGGCGCGCGCGTCGGATCGATCGAATCGAACGGCGGCGGCACGGCGCTTATGTATTCGGATCCACCATACGGCCTGACGGTTTCGATACGGCTCCCCCGCTGTTTTTTCTCTTCGTTTTTTTTATGACGGGAGTGTGCTGGGAGCCTGCGATTTCTGTCTCTTGCCACGCCATTAAGCCACAGCAATCTTTTCTAATAACTCGCGTCTTTTTCCGAAGTCTAGCTTAAGTAAGAAGCGTATTCTTAGCCAACATATGGAATTATGGATAACGCTCGGAAGAACAGAAGCCTTGCTGCCGTCAAACCGAAATGGGAGACGAGCTTGGGTTGCCAAGTTGTTTCTAGAATCATTGAACCAGCTAGTTCGAAATAAAGAACGAGTTCACTGAGTGATATTATCTGGAATCCGTTGGTCTCAAGTAAGACAAGCTGACTGCAGAGTATGTTAAACAGAGCAAGCAAAACGAACTGGCAAACAGAGTATGGCTAACCCGGTGGTGTTGATTAGTGCACTAACCAATATCAAACATTATGGGACGTGGGTATGCTAAAAAATTTAAAAGACCCAAAACAGCGATGGAATCAAAAAACGAAGATGTCGTAAAAGACGGGCTCGCTTGGTCGATTCAATGGTCGTCATCTCCATGACCATCCAACCGTGTGTTTGGTTTAAGGGGAACTGGTGAAGAGGGAATGAAAGTTTGAGGTTATGTAGGAACCAGAGGCGGCTGAACCTCAGAATGTAGTGGACGGCCCCGCTCGTTCGCGGGTGGTATTGAGAAGTGGTAATCCTATCCGCTAATCCCCCCGACCTCGCGCTGCCTTATCTCGTCTCGCCTCACGCTCTCACCACCACGCGCCCGTGTCTGGCGCGCGGGGGAAAAGAGGGGAGAAAAAGAAAAATCTGGAGGCGCGACGAGGCGTCGCCGTCGGGCGGTCGGAGCGGGACGGTGGCGGAGCGCGTGGTGATGCGGCGCGTCGGGGTCGATCCGCTCGGCAGTGCGCCTGCCGGTTTCGTTACGACTCCCGCTGTTTTTCTCCCCTTCGTTTTCCCGTTTTTCGATCCGTTCCTAGCAGCGTGCCGCCCCCTTCCGTTGAAAGCCACCGCAAACCTGCGTCGTTTTCGGAGGATTAGCTTATGTTGGAAGCGTATTCTTTAGCCAACATATGGATAGGCTTGGAAGAACAGAAGCTAGCTGCTGTCAAAGCTAAAACAAGAGAGCGTCCTAAGGTTTGCCACGTTGTTCATAAAATCGCTACAGCTCAAAATAAAGAATGAGTTCGGTGAGTGACAACTGCGAATCCGTTGGTCTCAAGCCAAACAAGCGGACTGCAGAAGTGCAGAGTATGTCAAAGTCAAACAGAGCCTGTTTAGTTTTAAACTTTTTCTTTAAGCTTTTAATTTTTTCACCACATCAAAACTTTTCTACACACATAAACTTCCAACTTTTCCGTCACATCGTTTCAATTTTAACTAAACCTCCAATTTTAGCGTGAACTAAACACACGGGGAGTAAGAAAAAAAACCGTGAAGCAGAGTATGTTAATGGCTTCTACATCGGACGGCACCAAATTCAGATTTCCCAAAAGCCGTATAGTTTCAAAAACTAATAAGAATACCGTACCCGGTAAACATGATTGCCATAAGCGAGGTAGAACTTCATCGTTTGGCCTAATAAATCAAAACAAAAGCCAAAATTTAAATTTTTAAACTTAAATTTAACATATTTTCAACTTAATTCTTTTAAGCATTGGCTTTTAAGTCGTTACGAACAAATATATAAAAGTTTAACCTAGAAATTAACTTTTATTTCCTAATAAACCATTTTGCCTTATTAGAAAATATGGGTAAGTAATGAGGCTCGTATTCGCGTGATATTGCAAACTCTGACCCTATGCCAATCCAAAGTAAAGAGGTGCATCAAACTCAGAGGATTTCCTTTCCTCACTCTTGTTTTATGAAGCTCTTTCTACTACCACCTGGAACATTTGGAAGGAGAAAAATAAACTTAAATTTAAGATATTTTCAACTTAATTTTTTTTAAGTATTGGCTTTTAAGTCGCTACGAAGGTGTAAATTGATGGAATCGAGAAAAGAAGGTGTCTCGATTAATGATCGTTGTCTCCTCCATCCAAGCGCTCTACACACGGGGCGACGCTAATGAGCGATCGATCCCCATCCCCTATACGCTCCTCTCCCCCTTCCTCCTCCCCTTCTTCTCTTCCTACTACACCATAATTTTTTTAAAAAAATAAAAAACATAAAGTTGGAAAAAATTATGTATAGAAATACTATAAATAAAAAATATTTGAATTTAAATTTAAATTTGAAACGGGTATGTAAACTTTTGACTTATAAACTTTGGGTCTATAAACTAATATTTGAATTCAGATTCAAATTCAAATTTGAATCGGGTATGTAAACTTTGGGTCAGTACATTTTAGATGTATAGAAAAACTATATATAAAAAATGTGAATTCAAATTCAAATTAATATTTGAATTCAAATTCAAATTTGAATCGGGTATATAAACTTTTGACTTATAAAATTTGGGTCTATAAACTTGAGGTGTATAAACTTTAGATGTATAGAAATACTATATATAAAAAGTATTTGAATTCAAATTCAAATTTGAATTGGGTATATAAACTTTTGACTTATAAACTTTGAATCTCTAATGTTTAGGTGTATAAACTTTAAATGTGTAAACTTGAGGTGTACAAACTTTAGGTGTATAAATTTACTAAAATAGGAAAGTAATGCGGTGCCAAAAAAGAAAGCCAGCCATATGGGGAGGGGTGATCGCCCAGGTAAGGGTGGGCAGAAAAAGACCGAACCGAAAAAACCGAGACCGAGAAATTCGGTCAGTACTTCGGTCTTATGTGCTAGATGACCGAATTTTATTCGGTTAATTCGGTCATCACCCTCGGTTAACCGAATTGACCGAATTTCACTGAAAGCCCAATATCAGCCCAAGAAAGCAAGTCCAACATTAATAAAACCCTAGCTCCCTCTCTGTTTCCTTCTCCTCATCCACCCAGCCGCCACACCCGAGCGCTCCTCTTCTTTTTCACACTCTCCCCACCTGAGCGCTCCTCGTTTTCTCTCGCACATCGGCGTCCTGTTCCGTCGCTGGTGCCTCTGCACGACTGCAGCGTCCCAGCATCTCCTCCTCCTCCTTCTCACAAGTGACACCACGACGACCTCCTTTTCTTGCGTGGCTTCAGTGGACACCCAGGCCCCAACAGCCAAGCCCGAGCCGCGTGGAGGCTCCACCCCGGGGGCACATCCGATGGTGCCTCCTCCACCCCGACGGCGACGAGCGGTGCCAAAGCCGATCTGGATGAGTATATGATAGTGAAGAAAGCTGATCTGGGATTTTTATGAATTTTCTTGATGTGTATGATCTTTTTGGATCTGAAATTTATTGAGGATTTGTGCGATTCTTCTGAATATTTCTAAAATTTCGGTCTAACCGAGACTGAAACCGAATTGATCGGTCTTCAATATTTTTCAAGACCGAACGGTCTTGCACTATAGATGACCGAACTTTCAAAAAAAGACCAAAGACCTAAACCGAATTTTCGGTCTGACCGAATGCCTACCCCTACGCCCAGGGCGATCGATAGCCCAACAGGAATTTTGCTACACACGACCATTCGATCACGGCCCGCAGCCGAAGTGGTAGAACCAGCGTCCCGCGGCGCCGCTGGTGGGTTGAGCCGTTGAGCGCCATTCGGCCGCATGATGGGCAAACGGTCCGGCTAAGCTTTGGAGTCCATCGTAAACAGCCAAGATTGGATCGCTACCAATGGGCTTACGCGTTGTAGGAGGCTCATGGGCTGAACAAACCCGCGCCGAGAAAATGAGTCGGATATAAAGCCCAAACATTCCGTGAGATGGTAAGTTTCGGCATGTTTAGGCATCCCAGGTACTACAAGTTTGCTGTGAAAATCATACATTTAACTCAACCTCAGCAGCTAATGGCTCAAGAACTGATGCCACCTTACCCATGTCCACGCCTTCCAGTGTTGCTGGCTTCCACTTTGGTTTCTACAGATCTATCTATATCTCTATTGCTGGCTTTGTCTGCCAGAATCAGAAAATTTAATCTTTTTCAACTAGCCCAATTTCTAGTAGAAAAAGAAATTTGGCTATACATTCAAGAGCATTCTACTGATTCTTTTTTCAAATTCCAGACACACATAGCCACTCCGTCACAATTTCGGCGTCGCAATGCTTTTCACAATAACTTGTGTCATTTTCTGAAGTTTAGCTTAGGTAGGAGCCATTATCTTAGCCAACTTATGGATAATGCTTGGAGTAACAGAAGCTTAGCTGCAGTACTTTTGCACAAACGCCTCATCTACTGTGAAACAACTTTGTTGGTCTCGAACCGGGAAGGAGGCTCCCTTGCTGCTCTCAAGGCAGGCAAAATTTGTACTGTGCAAACCAGCTTTGTCTATCTTCCTCAGAAGCAGCTGAAGCCTGAAGATGAACAAAAAATTCTTGGTTACGCAGCACAAAGGGAAGGAGCTGGCATCGAACAGGCGCTTGCTTGTTGGCTTGCTGTGGCATCGGGTGCCCAGACATGGACCATCTCGAACGAAGCGAACAGATGCCGATGCCGGCATCCCGTGCAGTGCCAGGGGGGCTTGTCTTTGATCAGAGTAAAGGTGCAGAGCAGAATGGAATCAAAACGAAAGCTTAAGCTTGTGCTTTGCCACTACTATTCTCTGCGCATTGTCGTCTCTTTCGTTCCTGCACATTCTTGGAGATTGGTGGCAGCCGGGGATCGTGGACGATCGAAGCAGTGACATTCTGCGCTCTCCGGCCGCTCAATCGCCGGCGCCGGGGGGGAGATCGAGCGATGGAGTCGGTGGCCGTGAACGCGGCGCGGCGGGTGGTCAGCAAGGCGCTGAGCCCGCTGTCCGGAGGGTTCGTGGAGGCGTGGGTGGCCAGCAAGGAGCTCGGCCCCAACGTCGGCGCCGTCAAGATGGAGCTGCTGTACGCGCAGGGGATGCTCGACAACGCCCGTGGCACCGGCGGCAGGGAGGCCCGCAGCCCCGCGCTGAGGCAGCTGCTCCTGGAGCTGCGTGGCCTCGCCCACGACGCGTCGACGCCGAGGACGTGCTCGACGAGCTCGACTACTTCCGCATCCAGGACGAGCTCGACGGCACCTGCGAGGCCGCCGACGAGCACGCCAAGGGCTGCGTCGTCCACAACCTCTTCCTCAACACTCGCCATACAGCCCTCAGCGTCGCGAGCAACCTAGTGCTCCTCCCGTGCGCTGGTGATGATCACCCTGACGCTGACGGTCGGCGGTCGGGAGAAGACAAGAACCGTCAGATCGGCTCCTCGTGCGCTGGTGGTGGTCAAGTGATGAACCGTCAGATCGGCTCGTCGCCGTCGCGCACTCTCCACGCCGCCGCCGACGAGGAGGCTGTTGCCAGCAACTGCTGCATGCACAAGCTCTCTCCCAGTGCTCGCGGCAACACCCATCACATCGGTAAACACTTTCCATGCCTCTCTTTTGCACCTTAACATGACGGTACGGTGGTGATAACTCTAGGGTACAATTCAATTCTAATTTATACTTCCAGTATGACGATCTAACGGTGTAGATTGATTCCTTATCCCTATTTAATGAGTAAAACTTTTTAAAACATTTTTTTAAAAAAAAGGCAAATATGTCTCTCTGGGTAAACAACCAGATTATAGTGAAGAAATAAGTAATGTGGCTCTATCCTTTCCCGCTGATCGGAGTTGCGTTTAGCCGCCATAGTAAACCTAGCTGCAGTTTTTGTTTTGTTTTTTTCTCTCTTCCCCCCTTGGCATAAGCCTATATAGCTGATTGCATTGTGTATCAAGAACTCTTTTCCTTCTAATATATTGACGTGCAATCTTTTTGCGCGTTCGTGAAAAAAAAATAGTGAATAAAAAAAGAACACACCCTGCTAAACAGCCCTTGCTCTTGACCATATATACATCAGCTCGTCGCCGTGTCTAGCAATGAGCCGTGAGGCTCGGCCAAAAGGACGAGCGCACGGCGAGCCTGCCAGACCGCCGCGAACGCCAACCTCTTGGCCGGGCTCAGCCACCTCGCTGCTCGTCAAATCGCTCTAGCAACGTTCTTCCCTAGTGCACGATGAGATCCAGTACTAAATACTCCTCCCAATTGGATTAAATATAAACTATAAATTGCTGTAAAATCCATCTCTAATTTTCTACCAAATTCCTAACATGCCCTTCTATATACTGCTAGGATATTGTACTGTACAAGTTTTCTAACTCTAGCGTCATGTGCACATGCAGGAAGCCAGTTCCTCCGCTGCACCTGTTCCTGCGGCAGGGTATTGCAGAGGGAGGATACGATGAAAACACCAAAGCTGAAGTTCGATAGGGTGGATCTGTCCCAAAGAATGAAGCGCATTGTCGAACAGCTGAAGCCATTGTGTGCCAAAGTCTCTACCATACTCAATCTAGAGTTGTTGGAATCAAATCGCAGCATTGGCCAGTACATTGCCATGAGTCTCAATGCCGAGTTTTCCAAGAAACCAGGGCATGCACCTGTTCTTCCAAGCGGTTTTGCTATCAGTCGGCCTATGACCACTTCAGAGTTTACAGATCCTACAGTTTATGGGAGAATGGATGAAAAAAAATACAACTATTAAAAACATTACTCATGGTGATTACTGTGACAAGGACCTGACCATCATTCCAATTGTTGGTCCAGGGGGGATAGGGAAGACAACTCTCGCACAGTATATATACAAAGAAGTACATAACTACTTTGATGTTACCGTCTGGGTTTGTGTAACTCCCAATTTCAATGTGTATAGATTGAAAGAAGACATTGCCAAGTCGATCCCTCAACTCAAAGATGAGAAAAACAGTGGTCCGCATGATTTGATTGTGCAAAGCTTGGGATCAAAGTTTTTACTTGTCTTGGATGATATGTGGAATTGTGGCCACGAGGATGAATGGAAATATCTATTAGCATCTCTCAAAAAAGGACAAACCAAGGGAAACATAATTCTAGTCACCACTCATTTTCTAGCAGTGGTAGAAATGGTTAAAACAATTGATAGTCCAATACAACTAAAAGGGCTTGATCCTCAAGAGTTTTGGGAATTATTCAAAGCATCTGTGTTTGGTGATGAGAAATCAGCAAATGATCATGCTAATTTACTTGAGACTGGAAAAATGATATCAAAAAAATCTGAAGGGTTCCCCTTTGGCAGCGAAAACAGTTGGGAGGTTACTGAAAAATCACCTTGATTTGGAACATTGGACAAGTGTCCTGGAAAGTAAAGAATGGGAATTACAAACCGGTGAGAATGATATTATGCCAGCATTAAAGCTTAGCTACGATTATCTCCCTTTCCATCTGCAACAATGTTTTACATATTGTGCTATGTTCCCTGAAGACCATAAATTTGCTAGTGATGAGATAATTCACTTATGGATAGGACTAGACATCCTACATTCACAGGATCCAAACAAGAAAATTGAAGACATTGGATTGAGCCGATTGAATGATTTGGTTAGCTATGGATTTTTTGAAAAACATGTAGAAGATGGGTCTTCATACTACGTTATGCATGACCTATTACATGAGTTAGCATTGAAGGTTTCATCGTATGAATGTCTTACCATATGTAGTTCAAATGTCAAATCTATACAAATTCCACCATCTATAAGACACTTATCTATTGTGGTTGATGACATGGACGTAAATGATAGAGTGACTTTTGAAAACATCAAGAAGGATTTCATCACATTAAGTAAGAGACTAGATGTTGGAAAACTGCACTCATTGATGCTATTTGGACAATACCATGGAAGCTTTATAACCCCTTTCAGTGATTTGTTAAGAAAAGCACGTGCACTCCGCATAGTCTTGTTGTCTATGCCATCTTATGCTATAGTCAGTATGTTGCATAACTTTTCAAAACTTGTCCATCTACGCTACTTAAGGATCAATGGAGGAAAATTTTCAGAATTAAGTCTACCCAACATCATATCAAGATTTTACCACTTGAGAATCCTTGATGTACGACAATGCAAGGGTCATTTTGGTTTACCAAGAGATATGAATAACCTTGTAAAACTGCGGCATTTTGTTGTCCAAGATGATAAACTCTACTCTGACATTGCTAATGTGGGTAAGCTAAAGTGTTTACAAGATTTAAGGAGATTTGAGGTCAAAAGACAAGTTAAGGCATTTGCAATAAGCCAAATAGGGCAGCTGGATGAGCTAAAAGGATCGTTGGGAATTTATGATCTTGAAAATGCAAAGGCGGCAGAGGAGGCAAAACTTTTAAACAAAAGTCACTTACACAAGTTAATATTAGATTGGAATGTTAACCGTTCTACAAAGGATTATTCACAAGAAGAACATATTCTTGAAAATCATAGACCACATAGCAATCTTCGGGAGCTACATATTCAAGGGCATGGGGGTACCACTTGCCCATCATGGTTGGGTCCTAACTTATCTATCAAAGGTTTGCAATCACTTTGTATAAACGGTGTATGTTGGGACAAGTTTCCACCTCTAGGGGGGTTGTGGTTAGTTAACAAGCATGGTGAAAAATTCCTGGCTTGTGCAAGTGGCCGCAGCTTCCAGTATTTAAAAAGGTTAGAGCTAGTTGCTATACCAAGACTAGCAAAATGGGCCGGAAATGATGCTTGTTGTGTGCTCTCCCTGTTGGAGGAGTTTATTGTAAGAGAGTGCCCAGAACTCATAGAGTTGCCATTTTCACATTCCACTTGTCCTTGGTCAAGACAGGAGATGAACTTGTCTCAATTCTCCAGACTACAGAACCTTGAGATTGCAAAATGCCCAAAGCTATTACCATTGTCTCCCCTTCCTTGGACAAGCTCTCCATGCCATGTTCTGATTAAAGAAGTTGGATCGCATTTTCATCTCTTGGATTATCAGAGAAACAACCAATCTGAACAAGGCTTACAAATTGAGGGAAAGGATGGCCCTCTGGATAGTACATTCTGGAAGTTATTGGCTTTAAGTAATCTTACAGAACTAAGAGAGTTGAAGATGAAGAAATGCCCTCCTTTGCCTCTCAAACATCTTAAGTTGCTATCAGCTTTGAGGAGGCTCTCCATTACTGATTCAGGTATTGCCTTGTTGCCGACTGATTGTGAAAGCACAGTCACATATCATTTTCTAGTTGAGCAACTCGAGATCTATGAGTGCAGTGCTAGTGGGATAGAAATGACACAACTGCTATCTTATTTCCCCAAGCTCATGAACTTGAGAATAGAAAAATGTCAAAAGATAACAGGGCTTGGTGTGGCAGGGCAAGAGATGATGGCAACGCTAGCATCTCCACCATCACTTTCTTATAATAAGTCTGAGGATGCACAGATTGGGAATGATCAGCAACAACCAAGAGGAGGCAATGGAATAGCATCGGTGGTTACAGGACTACTGCTCTTGCCTCACCAACTACAGAACTTGGACATCAGACACTGCTCAAAGCTGATCCTGCAGCTCGATTCATTTGTAGGCGACACAACACGCAACCTAATAAGAGGTGTAGGAGGAGGATTACAATACCTGCGCTCCCTCCAATCATTGTGTATAAAGCATTGTCCCAATTTTCTCTCCTCCTACTCACCCTCCTTGTCTTGTTTCCCATTTCCATCCTCCCTTCAAGATCTGGCTATTATTGATTGTGTGAGAGGCATGGAAACTCTGGTACAAAACCTCAGCTCTCTCACTAGATTGTCCATATGGGACTTTGGGGATTTAAGAAGCGGGAGCATGTGTTCCCTCCTCACCCAAGGCCACCTTAGAGTGCTGGCTGTCCATAAAACTCCCGAATTCTTTGTTGGGTCCAAGCCATCGGGGCTGCAACAGCTCTACACGGATGACATCGTAGGGGTATTTGTTGAGCCTACTTGCAGGCTTCTCTCTTCATCACTCACCAAGTTAAGCTTAAGCATGAACCACAAGGTAGAGCGCTTCACCAAGGAGCAAAACATGGCCCTTCAGCTGCTCTCCTCCCTCGAGGTCCTTATATTTGTGCAATGCTCGAAGCTGCAGTCTCTCCCTGCTGGGTTACATAGACTCACCAGTCTCAAGAGATTAGAGATCGCATACTGTCCAAACATTCATTCGCTGCCCAAGGGCTGTTTTCCGAGTTCACTAGAAGTACTACATGTTTATGAAAGCCAAAGCGAAGAGCTCAAAAGGCAGTGCCGCAAGCTAAAAGGAACAATTGCAATCATCGAAGATGAAGACTACTTGGAACTGGTAACAAATACTCACTTATTTGACTTAGCCCAGTTCACGTTTTGTTTGGCACAACACTAGTATGTCATAGACGAGCGCTTAACATTTTTTTTTCAATTAGCGTGGGAACTTGTGACTTTTCTAGTTAATATGGGAGCTCCCAAGCTTCTAGAAATAGAGTTATGTGAGAAGTACACACCAAATCTATGCATGCTGAGCTTAATGAAAGTAATATGGTCAGAAAACAAATATTTACAGATCAATGTATGGACACAGGATGCTGAATTGATCAGACCAACTTGATCACCTATTTGTCATATGTTTTCTGTCGAGCAAAGACTCCATCAAGTTTGAAAGGTTAAATTCAAAATGAGAACTTCTCCATGGGAATAATTACATTTAACTAGAATGTGCACTACTTATATGTAATATGTTCCTCTGTTTTTTCTTGATCATTACTTCTGGCAGTTTATTAGCATGCAAATCTGGCAGAAGTATCATACCATACATTAAGAAATCATCAAATTATGAGATCTGTGAAGAGTGTAGGTTAAGATAATAGTTTCCATGTTGCTATATTTGAGTCTCTGCACAGGCTTCATGTGTTGATGCCATGGAATTAGAAAAGTAATAAGGAACATACTTATACATGATTAATGGTCCTGCTAATTGATCAACTCTTTGTGGGTGCTAATGTCGTGCTCGTAACTATCTTCTCTAACCAAAGTATGTATACATTTGGTACCCCAAGTTTTGAAGTTCTTGGAATAACCGGAAACAGAGGTAGCCTTTTGATTCTTTCACAGACACCACTGGTAGATGTGATTTTCCAAGTATGAAATCGAAGACTCAATGATGACTTACTTGTTATATGATCTTTGAACATGATTCTTTCAAGTATGTTCTTTATATGTTCAGCTACCTGTAGTTGCTGCATCTAATTTAATAGAGAAAATCCCCTGTGTACGTCTGAAAGTTCACCTAATCCCTTCTGTACCCCTGAATTTTACTCAATCCCTTACATACCCCTGAATTTTAGTTTGGATCCCTTCCATGCCCTTTCCACTAGTTGACCATTAGTTGACCATTAAATTCTTATGAAAAAGTCCATTTTGCCCTTTGGTATAAAGAAGCATATAAATTAATAGAGTATATTGTTGAAGCATAGAAATTTGTTATATGAGACTATTATGTTTATGAGATAGTTATGCACCATATTATTTGCGATAAATATACTTTTAGATATGATATAAAAAATTAATACTTATTTATTAGTTATTAAAAGATTTTTTAGCATATGTGTTTTGATAGTAATAAATAAATCTGTTGTATTACTATAAAAACACATATGCTACATAAAAGAACTTTTAATAAATAATAAATAAGTATTAACTTTTTATATCATATGTAAAAGTAAATGTCACAAATAATATGGTGCATCACATACTCATAAATATAATAGTCTCATCCAATAAATTTTTACATTCCAACAATATACTTCATTAATTTATTATGTTTCTTCATAGCAAAGGGCAAAATGGACTTTTTCAAAAGAATTTAACGGTCAACTAACGGTCAACTAGCGGAAAGGGCATGGAAGGGATCCAAACTAAAATTCAGGGGTATGTAAGGGATTGAGCAAAATTCAGGGGTATAGAAGGAATTAGGTGAACTTTCATGCATACATAGGGGATTTTCTCAATTTAATACTCAGGGTGGCCATGCACCATGGACAGAGATGCAGAATCAATAATTTCAACTCAAGAACCTTTTATTTTTACTGACAAAGGAATGCATAAAAAACAAGTATACTCATTTTTTTCAACATATTATAAGTTCTAGTGAGTGTTTAATTATGATAGACATCATGTTGTTGGTGCTGTTTATACTTATTTAGTTGGATGCATAGGACAAACTATTATTTGTAATTACACCGAATAAATATATAAGGCTGCCACTAGTCAGAACACAATATAAATGTTACACCTGTATGGTGATAAATAGGATGGTCTTAATTCCGAGATGTGATGATTGATGATCGCAAGTAGTAGGAGATTTCCCCGCACAAAGCAAATTTTGCGCGTGCTAATTGAATCGGATTTGTTATACAACTTTTAGCTCATGTTTACGTATATGCAATTATATTTAATACCTTAACTAATTAAAACAATCGTCACCTCGTCCGTGCGCTTTTTCATCCGTCCCCCCCCCCCCCCCCCCCGCCCAAAAAAAAAAACCCACAACACAAATACGAGTCCGCATCATAATCTAAATTGGACCCAAATCATAGAGAAAACACTACTCCAATAACACAAGAACAAGAACAACATTAACACAAGAACACAAGAAGAAAAGGGGAGGATGCTGCCATCACCGCCGTCGCAGGGACGCATGGACATCGGTCCGCCGCCGGCTTCCCTCCTGCTGGATCCGGCGGAGGGGAGGACGCCGCCGCCGGGCCGCCACCGCCTCCCCTCCCCTCCCGCCGTATCTGGCACACCGGGCCGCCGCCGCCTCCTCCCCCGCTGGATCCGGCGGAGGGGAGGGCGCCACCGCCGCCGAGACACCGGGCCGCCACTGCCTCCCCTCCCCTCCCATTGGATCCAGGACGTCGGGCCACTGCCACCTCCCCTCCCACTGGATCGGTGGAGGCGAGGGCGCCGTCCCTGCCCGCCGCCTCCCCTCCCGCTAGATCGACCGCCGGTGGTGGGGGAGGGCGCTGCCGCCGCCGCCTGTGATGAGGGAGGACGCCATCGCCGCCGTCGGTGGTGAGGGAGGACACCGTCGCCGCCGCCGGTGGTGGGGGAGCCGCTGCCGCCGCTCGTGGGGAAAGGGCGACGACGCCGCCGCCGCCGTTCGGGGGAGATCGGGGCCGGGGGGGGGGGGAGGGGGTTGAATCCTAGGGTTAGGGTTAGGTTTCAGGTATATTTATTTAGGTTAGGATTAATCTGGACCGTCCATTCGATTGGACGGCTCAAGCTGCTCCCACGTCGGGCTGCCTATTGGGCCGCCGAATGGAGGACACAAAATGGACATCAACTAAGAAAGGAAACAGGCCAGACACTTAGGCTGCGTTCGAGCGCAGGAGAAAGAGAGAAAGATAGTTTTGTTTTCCGCGCGCACGCTTCCCGAACTACTAAACGGTGTGTTTTTTGCGAAAAATTTCTATAGGAAAGTTGCTTTAAAAAATCATATTAATCCATTTTTGAAGTTTAAAATAATTAATTCTCAATTAATCATGTGCTAATGGCTCACCTTGTTTTGCGTATCTTCCCAATCTCCTCAATCCCCTCTTTCTCAAACACACCCTTAGGGCACCCACAATGGTTATCTATAGACTCTCTATAAGAGATCCATGTCAGCATATTTTTCTACTTGGAAGAGATTAAATGAAGAGAGAGAGCAAAGCTATCTACTAACCTGAAGATAGTCTATAGAGAAAAACGAGGCAATGTATTAGAGAGCTATAGATACCCATGTAGACATACTATTGAGATTGTTTACTATTAATCTAGTCTATTGCTGAGATGTACATGTTTTATAGATAGCACCTTACTTTACCATTGCGGGTGCTCTTAGAATAGATAAAAGGGAAGGAATATAAAGTTTTCTATATTCGGCCCAAACCTAAAAGGGAGGATTTTGATTCCTTTTTCCAATTAAATAATTGTTAAATGATGTTTGTCTTATTTAAATTAGCAATTAAGCTCTGAAAATTCCAATAAAATTTCAAAGAGCGTAACTAATCATGGAGAATTTAATAAAATTAAATTTAACCATGTCATTTTATTTCTCACTTACTTTACTTGTAAATTGATTTAATTATATACCTACCTACTTAAAAATACCAAATATTTCAGCAAATTTGTATTTTAATTAATTACATAATGTAAATTTTTCTTAACTTTTCCTCAATTTTCTGGTCTGTACATTTCCCGTTGCAACGCATGAGCACTTTTGCTAGTATACAATAGATATTAAAAGTAGGGAAAAGCTGGAATACGGTGCCCCCAACTGCATTCACAATTTCATCCTGACCGCCCTGTCACGCACGTGAGAGGGAAAACAGAAGATTTCCCCTTTCCTCTCTACTCCACGTCGCCTCCACCGCCAGTTGCACTTCTCCCACCGTCGGTGCAAGAAGATGCTCGACATCAAATAATACTCCTGTTCGCGTGGAGGTCAGCTTCCGAACCACCGAAGAAATCGATTTGTATCGGTTTTTGAAGTAAAGAGATACGTTATACCTAGCTTTGTGGTTAAGGGATACAATTTGCTGGTGAGGGATACAATTTGACCGGCAAGAGATGACGAAGGCAAAATAGACTTACTCCTAACAAAAATGATAATACATTGCTAGTACTTCAGTAAGTCGCAAATACTGTAATCATGATATTATTTATTGGCTCAATAATCATCATTTTTATCCTTGTTATTTCTTATTGCAACATAAAAGGGAAATTGAAGAGGGTATTCCGGTACCAATAATATTACATGTTTGCTGTGAAGATCATACATTTAACTCAGCCTCAGCAGCTAATGGTTCAAAAACTGATTCCACCTCACCCTTGTCCACGTCTTCCAGAGTTGCTGGCTTCCACTTTGGATTCTACAAATTGAAAAGGAAATTTAGCTATACGTTTAGTAAATATATATCTATAGAGTTCATCTCCACCAAGTTTAGTAAATATTATTTCTCTCCTCTCTTATTAAGTCACATCACCTCGATTATTTCTAGCCCTTTGATAATTGATATGTGGTCCAAATAATTTCCCTCCTTTTCTTCTCTTATAAAGTCATACCACCTTAGTTTTGTCTTTGATGATTAATCTATGTTACTTTCTTTTTTTTTCCTTCTCTCATCTAGCCACATCACGTAAGTTTTGCTTTTGAATGATCAATCCATATATGATTTAAATTGTTATAAACCACAACATTTTAATTGTTTATAGCTTTCTTTTTTAATAGTCGATCATAGATGAAAATTATACAAAGTGTAGCCATCTTACATGTTATTTCGACTAATATCATACAAAACTCCGCAGCAATGCGTGGGGTTTTATCTAGTTCTATTAATCCTAACTCTAGAGACATAACACCATTAGTTAAACAAAACACACCACACATGTAACTATGTGCCTTTTTATATTATTACTAGGTATATGGAAAAAGAACAGCTATGTGCCTATGTCATCTAGCAAGGCAAAGGAGAGTGAACTTTGCACCGTGCCACACATGCTATAATGTCTGTATCCCTCTTTCCCAGAAGTCGCACAGTGTGCAAGACATGGTTGAATTCTAAGGTCTACCTCTACTGGTTTACTTCTTATTAACAACTCAGAGAAATGTTCAAACTCTGTAGTACGAAGTGTTCTTCAGAATTTCATTGACAGAAGTTTCGATCCATTAGTGGATAGCTCCGCGAAAAGTAGCTCAAGGCTTAAATATTAGGGAGTGGCAAATAAACAATTGATTTTAAACAATTAAGCTTCTTAAGTTTAATTACAAGTTGAATAAGCTGGCGGATGATACGCCACAAAAGCAACTATTTAGTGTGACATTCATAGTTTGTAATTTGCAACCCATGTGCTATACATGTGGCCCTGGGACCCACAGACACAGGAGGTGTCTAATTATCACTATGGAGAGGCAAATGTCAGAAGATGGATGTCCTTTGAATTATGGAAATGTGATCCTAAAACATTTACTATACGCTATGGTGATTATAAATTGTCCGCCAAACAATTTAAGTAATCGGAGAGTAAAGAGATACTAAGTCACATGGATAACTTGCCTGGTCCTTGTCAACTAAGACAGCACGTACACCTTCAACAAAATCATTTCGAACCGATGACCTCAAGGCAATTCGATATTCAACTTTCATAACACCAGCCAACTGAACAAACCAAATGTCAGAATTAGCAATGTCCTTGCAAAAGAAAAAGAGAAGCCTGAAGATAAAATAGTTAACCAAATAAAAGTATTCAATTGTACAGGATAGCAGTCATACCTTCGATAGATAGTGTTCATTATTCCTATATGCTGATGCAACTTGAGAAAAATGTTTTTGAGTTAAACATAGAGAAAATGGAGCCCCTTTTTTGAGTCCTGCCAAGGCCTCGTTGGCCCATTCTGCCACTGCAGACAACAATGAAAAGGATACACGTGCAACTAGTCAGTACTAAACTGAATTTATAAAACGGTCTCAATATAGAAACACTGTTGGCACTTGTGCATAAATATAACAACATTCTCTTGACGCCTTAGCTTAAAAGCAGAGTACCTGCAGCATCATCACTTTGACTACACTTCTTAAGCTCTTCCACAGATTCAGCAACTGATTTGTCAGGACCAAAGGAAGAAATGATATATGGTAAAAACTTATCTAGCTGGGGCCCTGACTCTGGCTCGTTCTTGAACTTTGTCAGCAATGACTCAACATCTCTGTGAGGATCATCTGTGCTGCAAAAATAAAAAACACGATATCAGATGTCAAGACACTATCAAACAGAATTATAACCGAGTTTTGAATGTGTCACTATTATTCTATTAATGAAAAATTATGGAATTTATACTTCTTTAAAAGAATGGAATGGTGGAGGCAGTGAATCTGACATCCCACCTACTCCCATTGTAAATTTTGCAAATTGCCCCTTGAATCTAAATGGATAGCCACATATAAAATCAAATTAAGATGGATGTTCCCTATAGAAAAAGGATGGGTAACACATATCATGGAAAATATGTTTTTATTTATTTTCAGTAGCAAAGCAGGGGCATTCAGCTAGTAGTAATTAAAAGAACATAATGATCTTGCTAGCATTTAGTAAGTTTTTACCAAATAACAGTTCGGAACATACAAGTTAGCACTCAAGAGGGATTCCCTGAGAGGTCCCAGGTTCGCTGAAGGTACATAATGAGTTCCAAGACCAATGAAAAGGGCATCAGCAGGTGATGATATCCTTTTCCCTGTCATCCCAAGGTAAGACCCTGAAAGAAGCAGAAGTGAGCAGTGAACCGTGTTATTAAGGCGGTATGGCGAAGTATGCCAACCCAGCACCGCCTTACCGCCATAGTGATAAGACGTATGGCGTGGCGACGCCTTAAGTGCATTGAAAAATAAGAAAGTATTAAGTAATATGGGCCCTAAAAATACTAATGGGGTACTCCATTCATCACAGCCCAGCCCAATAGTAGCACTTACCTAGCCTAGTCCAAATACTTTGCTCTTTTGACCTAGCAAACAACATTTTAACCCTACCCAACAGCTTCCCTCCCAGCAGCCGCCACCTCACCTTCATCTAGATCTCTCTCCCCCATTGTGCAGCACGGCTCCTCTCCTCCACCTTTCTTCTCTCCTTGTGCACGATGCAGCAAGCATACACCATCATCCTATCCTTTCTCTCCTCTATTGCAGCCAGCAGCCTCCTCTCCTCCACCTTTTCTCTCTCATGTGGCACAGCAGCAGCAGGTGGTGCCTCTCTTGATCTCCCTGTACTCCCCATCAGCACAAGAAGGGAGAGGGCGATGCTAGGGAGGACCAGCAGCAAGACAACAGACTTTTCCCCTCTGCTCTCACCCTCTTTCCTTCAGTTTATGCCTGTAAGGCGGAGGTAGCCTATGGCGGAAGGACGCCTTGCCCTTCTGGGAACGTCACGATGCTATAGCGACGCCTTAATAACCATGGCAGTGAATAGAAGGAAATGAAAAAGGCTTTTACACATTTGGAGCAGCAAATAATTTAGGAGAGCAAATAAAGACAGAGTTTAGAACCAGGTTACATATCTTGCAAAATTGAACAAGAACTGAATAATATGCAATGTCCAGAACTCATAGCTCAGAACTACAGAACAATTCCTATGTTGTCAAGCTCAAAATGAGTTATGATGATAGATTATTAACAAAATTAGTAGCGGAAGACATGGTTCTACAGGGTTACTGAAACAAGATAGTCAAGAATCTTACCAACAGCACCACCTCCTGGAGCTTTGGCACCAATGTAAGCAAAGCCAACGTCCGGGAACAAGCCAATACCATTTTCTGGCATAGCCAGGAGCGTCCTCTGTAACAGTAGTGCATGCGAACATTTTGAGCCTTACAATTCAAATACTGAGAATACAAATGATGAACATAAAATCTAAATCAGAGTTACAGAAATTTCAAACTTGCCTCAGTAATAATGCGGTAGCGGCCATGCCCTGATAATCCAATTCCAAATCCCATTGTCACACCATCCATCAGGCATATATAAGGTTTTGTATACTCATGAATCTTACAAATCAAAGAGTACTCTGCTGTGAAGACCTGAAAACAAATAAAGTACCTTTTCAGTGATGTAAATTTTAAGAACATTTTGGACAGAGGACATATCAACTACATCCATTTTCCCATGCAGCAGAGAGAAGGGGGAAGGGGGAAGGGGGAGGGGGGGGGGGGGGGGGAGGAGGAGTAGAAAATGTGTGCTACTGCCTACTAGGACTAATCATGCCTATAGCCCTGTAAACACCATTTGTTGTGCAATAATAAGATGCAAATGGTGTCTCAGTGCTCAGCAGCCTAACCTCAAGTCATTTGCAAACCAGCTAAGCATGCTGAATTTCAGTTCCCATGGTACTTTAATTAAAAGAAGAAGAAACTAGCATGGAATAAGGTTCAGAAACCCCTCTACGACTGACTACTAATTACCTAAAGTTGGCATCAATAATTAAATATGCCACCAGAGTCCTATTTTAGATTATTTATGTACAAATCAGCTGGTTATGAATCATATAGAAGTTGTTCTGCATAGTGTGGGGGAAACATTAAGTAATTTACAAAAATAACAGTCCATTTTTTTTTTCAAATGAGTCGAAATATGTTTTGCACAAGTGCATGTATACATACATGATAGATGTATTATGTGAATTAGGCATGGTTAATCCAAAGCAGGTTATTGGTCACAAGTCATAACCAGTTATTTTCAAACAAGTGCATGCATCAAGGAGCACACCAAACACAGCTTGTAGTTTGCAGCAGATAGAAGTGATTGTAACTGTGTTGGAAAATGATAGTGCTTCAAAGTGAGTTGGTGGCGGATCAGATGGTGTTAGAAAAGAAAAGGATACAACAGATTACGATGGATTAAACAACTGAAGTCTTTCAACTGTATGTGCATTGCACAACTTGAGAAGAATAAATAATAAATGTCAGTTACTAAACCCACAGATCAGTTCCTTCTTTCTTTTTATTTTTATGTGTAATATGAACACACCAATAATATGTTTTGACAACATAATCAAAACCCACCAATAATATGTGAAAACAATGCCAGGATTTTTAGATCCTCATGTCTCAGTAGGAGCAGGAGGATGTACTTGTATTTTTGGATATTGCAGAATCATCAGTTAAATTTAATTATGTGTTAAATCTCAATTATTGTTTAGATGTATCAACTACAATATTAAACTGCAAATCAAAATTTTCAGAAAACTATTTCAATATTGCATGACTTTCAGTTCGTTATGAACTTCATATACAAAAAACCTATTCAGCTCTCCTCTCAAATTATGATTGCAATATCAATTCCGATATCTTATATACACTTTTTCAGATACAAAGAGGGCATTATAATTTTTAGAAAATCAGAGAAAAATAGCCACAATCAACAAAAGGTTTTCCATCATGCGATGGAAACTATCTCCAGGAAAGCATTAATCATGCTATTACTAGACCTCTATTATCTCTGGCATTGTGCAATCATTAGCAAGTCTCTTCACATCCCCACCTGCAGTTTACACTAAACAATATCACTATCTGAGCAAAGCAACGATTGTTAACAACACCGTTATACTGTCACATAAACTGTTGAACAACAAATAGAAAAGAAATATGAGCTTTAAAAGTAAAATCAGATCAAAAACACACATGACAAAGGTAAAAACCTTTTGCACAAGTGGTGTGCTCTTGTCCTTTTGAATTTCTGCTGCAACACCCTTAATATCCATCCCTGCATTGGTCATGAATCTTATTTGCAAACATCTCCAATGCTCCGGAAATAAAAAGGCGCAAAACAGCATGTTCAATGTACAAGGCCCAGCTTTTTCAACGAATAAAAACAGAGAGGTGATCACCAGCTGAGAAGGCACGGGGTGAACTGCTTTCCACAAGAACACACTTGACACTTGGATTTGTTTCCCATTCATCAAGAAATGCCTTGTATCGAAGGTCCATTTCTGCAATCATATGAGACCTTAAATATGTGAGTGAACCTCAGAAAGCTACCAATGTACTCGATACACAGTTGGTGTGCATCATTTCTTCAGAAGGTTAGTGTCACTTATATACAAAATCAAGAAGGGAATTGTTGAGTAAAAAACAAGGGATGCTTGTTAAAAATAAATAAATATGTAATCTACTTTTCTGCAAGTGAAGAGGACATAACTATCAATACCATAAATTTATGGTGTATCTATTAGTGTCTACATGACAGCGCTAGAATTGTACGGAGTACATGAAACCCATGTAAGTGCAGTAAGCTTTGCAAATTCCCAGCTCCAAATGTGGGTCTAGGGCTCTATGCTACTAACGGAACGCATGAAATCTGTAACTGAGTGTCAATTTTCAAAACCTCAAACTAAAACAATCAACTGGATGAAATATTTAACATGCATTTTGACTAGAGTGCCAACTGTACCAAACTTCACTTAGCTGCATGCCATTGAGCAGCAAATTATTTTGATTGCTTTCCCATCACCACTTTGAGCTCACAAACCGGACTAAAAAGCCGCACAGCATCCAGTTAACCACTAACACTGTACAGACATGTTCACCTCACGAGCAACACTGATTTTAATTCATTATTCGCAACCTTCCAAACTAGTGGGAACGCCACAAATCGTGGAGACCTCCGCCGCCCGGCCCGGTCGCCCTACTCCCAGTAACCCAAATAGGAGGAGGAAGAGAGAGAGAGAGAGAGAGAGAGAGGAGTGACCCTCACCGAGGTTCATGGCGTTGAGGGCCTTGGGGCGGTCGAGGGTGATGACGGCGACGCCGTTGGGGGTGACGCGGCCCTTCACGAACTCCTCCGCGGCGGCGGCGGCCATGGCGGCGAAGCGGCGGAAGGTGAGGGTCGGGGCTAGGGTTTTGGAGGCGGATGCGGCGGTGGAGGGGCACTGGAGGAAGGAAGTGGTGGAGATCGATCCGGGGCCGGGCGGGTGGATGCGGGAGAGGAGAGCTCGCATAGTGACGTGAGAGCAACCCATGTGGAGAGGAAGAAGCCGAGAGCGAGAGGGGGGGATTAATGTGATGAAATTGACTATTAAGAATTGGAGGGGGTGTGTTGTTGGAGTACCTTTTTTTCCCGCAAAAAATGCGCTGAACTCGCGACTCGCGAGGAACTGATGCTAAAAGTCAGGGAAAAGTCTAAACTGTCAATTTTTAAAAACGAACCTTCCATCTGACCCTATTTTCACTACATCGTTAAGATTTGATTTTAAAAAAAAGGAAATATAATTAAAATTCATAATACCCAAAATACCCTTGAGGAAACCATACCCATCTTTAACCCTATCCACATGTCTCTCCATGTCTCTCTCCTGCCAGTGAGTTGCGGCGGCGGCACTCGGCGGCGGCGGCGATGTGCGCAGCGGGGAGGGAGGTGGAGGTTGGCGCGCGAAGCAGGGAGGGAGGCGGAGGTTGGCGCGCGAAGAAGGGAGGGAGGGGCGGCGCGACGGCAGCTGGCGCCGGAGGGAACGCAGAGGAATGAAGGAGGCGACGTCAGAAGAAGAAGAGAGAAGAGAGAACTGACGGGTGGGTCCCACATGTAATAGGGTCAAATGACTAAGGGTAAAATGGACCTTTTGTGCTTCAGTTAACACCGTTAGAAGCCCTTAACAGAATAGGGTCATACCATATCTTCAATTTTGAAAAGAAGGGTCAAATAAGCAAAGTTGAAAAAAGAGGATCAAATTAGTAGTTAGCTTTCAAAAGAGGGTCAAATGTGCAATTGCCCCTAAAAGTTAGTACTAATATTATAAATTATTTGACTTTTTTAAGTCAAACTTTGTTAAATTTGATTAAATTTGTAGAAAAATTTAACAACACATAAAATATTAAATTGGTTTCATTAAATCTAACATTAAATATATTTTGATAATATGTTTGTTTTGTGTTGAAAATACTGCTATATTTTTCCATAAACTTATAATATGAAATGAAGGGGTACTGGTTTACCGCTAATGTAAAAGGGAGCAGGTCCTAAGCGTCATCCACAATGCAATGATAATTAGGCCATTCATAGTACAGATCCTCTACTTACAGGTCACTGATATGTGGATCCGCTGGTAAAGGGTCCATATGTCAGTGACACAAGTTAGAGGATCTCAATCCTTGCAGTGAGGTGGCGTTTGGTCTAAATACGCCACTTTCAAGATTCCCTTCCACGTAAGCAGATGTTGTTCATAGTGAGTCCCTCGTCCTCCTGTTAGGATTTGGTGGCCTTGTTAGAGAAAAGTAGAAAGACGTCCAGCGAAGCAGAAAACATGAGAGAGATGTTGCCATCGCGGAGCTCCCATCTCTGCCACCCTGCTTCGCCGGTTTGCCGTTGATCTTGCCTAGCGAAAGGTGCCTCCGGCAGGGAGTGCCCTCAATAACTAGATCTCGCCCGATCCACCTTTGAGAGGTTGCTGCCTTGATCTAAATTGGGAGGACCTCGTCAACACGGTGCCGCCTTGGCATCCTCGCTACTGCCATGGTGTGGAGAGAGGGGAGAGGAGGAGGCACCACCTTGATCCGCACTGGCTACCCCGATGTGCGAACTGTCATGAGTTTGTCGGCCGCACCGCCACAAGGCTATCCACCTCGCTCTGCCGGGCCGAGCGCAAATGCTAACATTGTCGACCTGCGCTGCCCCGTCTACTCATTGCTCCATCTGCTCCATTAGGAAGAAGGGGGATGGTTGAGGCAAGAAGGAGTGGCAGAAAGGGCATCGACAAGAGACCGCTGTCCTAATCTGTGAGTTGTTAGGAGCTTATTGGGAGAGGGAGGTGAGGAGGTTGTCGGCATCATCGGGCAGCCGGGCAGGAGGGATAGTGGAAGGAGATGGGATTCCATTGTTCTATATCACCAACAGGTGGGGCAGCAGAGAACATCTTTGATATACTTTTGTTTAGAAAAAGGTCCTTTATGTAAAGATCTAACTAGAAAAAAAATTAATATATAACAAGGGTTGAAACAAAATATTCATGGGCTTAAATGACAAAATTGCATGGGCCAATGGAAACACGGTGCACCGTCGAGATGTGTGGTTCTATTTACTTTCTTATTATGTGGAATTTGAGTATCCAGTTAGGTGTAGACTACAATGTGAGTACCCTTATCTAGTGGTCTCATGTTGCCAGCTCGGAGATTCTAATCCAGATCAGCACTGCGTGCCCCACGAGAGCGCTCGTGCCTTGCAGGGGCACGGATGCCTTGACAGCCGTGCAGGTCTCCTCCTCTATTGTGCACGTTTCTTTCGCGAGATAGCTAGAGAGAGAAGTTGCGGCCGAAAAGGGAAAAGAAAATGGCCGGAGAGGACAGAGACAGGTCTAGAACAAACTTTAAACTTATCAAAATGACCTTACCACCGTCAACGTCACCGGGTGTTGAGCTCGCTAGTTGGAGCTGTCTAGTTCCTTTTACACGGATCTGGAAGTATACGACGCATATCTAGTATTTAAACGGTGGCGATACTGATGCAACACCTACACAGTGGTGCTCAACGATTGGATGAGGCAACGCCAACAACAATGATGCGTGGAAGGTCGGAGACAGTGGCCCTCGCCTATGTTCAACCTTCTCATTGACCGCGCGGTGCACTAGGCGAGACCCAGCAGCAACTTCACCAATCGCCTTCAACTGCCATTGCCATTGTCGCTGGGTTTTAGGTAGGAGATAAGCACCATGGGAGGGGAGAGGAGAACGATGGCGGTGGAAAGGGAATAGGATAGGTGCCAGTCGGAGCCCAAAGGGGATGGGGGGACGGGGGAGGGGGGAAGGGGCACGGGAGAGCCAATAACCTAGAGATGGGGTGCTATGTGCAAGCGTGCTATATTCAAGCGCATGCCCCCTATTGCTTGCCTAGCTGCTTACCAATAGTACAAGCGTGCTACATGTTAGCTTATGATAAGTGTTGACTGTCAAAAGCCTAGAGACAAGGACACCGACCCTTTATAATTGACTAAATGGTAAGATTTGTTTGAATTAAAGACCGTGTTTTTTCATCTCATCCCAGGGCACCAAAACCTAATGGTTGTTCTATACTCAACTTGTCCAAACATTCAGTACATGTCTCTCCTCACATTACATTAGTGCTTGAGTTGTTTAACTAGGCAAGAAGCTTAATAGCCGAGTAGGCAGACGTATAAAGAGAAGATCGGTCCGACTTATTTTAGTCATCGTAGGTAAATTTAGTAATTAGTAGCGAGGGGAAAAGTCTAAAGTACTTCTCGTTAAGAATAGAAAATTACGTAGTAGGAGTATCAGTGTATTACCACGTGATAGGTAAGTGATATTGAAAGTATAATACTTCTCGATTTTGTTGACGTAGTTAAGAGGGTAGAAATTAATTAACTTATTTTTATTAATTTTGAATGCTAAAAATTATGTTACTAATGTACAATTTAAGATTATTTTAATTTTGTCACTAACTTCACGAGTGTATTCCCGCCTAACTACCGCATATCCTTTTATGGTGTTCATTGATCTTATAGCCAAAACCAATCATTAGACGAGACTTGATAGCTCCATTGCATCCAATCTCACTTTTGGAAAACGGTAGTTGGAACCTGATAGATTCATCTGCCAATCAAGGCCCCCCCGTACGTTCGTTTGGTCAAAAAGAGATGCATGTTTTTCTTACTAGAAAAAAAATGTCTGTACGTTGCAACGGGTAAAAATATTTTTTATCCTACGCACTATGCTCCCTTTAATGCCCATGCGTTTTGGACCAAACGAACGCACATTCCTTCTGTCCTTTTCAGCTCTAGTCCTAGTACAGTCCGGTATCTCCCTCTGCTCGATCTACCTCTCTTTGGCTCAGTCCATAAATGGAGATGTAGGCCCAAGTCGAACAGTATCGTGTCCGTACCATTACAAAGCCGATCCTCCCATCAAATCCGGTAATCCGCTCGAGCTCTCATAGTCTTATACCATGACGGAGCCGATCCTCCCATCAAATACGGTAATCCGCTCGAGCTCGCATAGTTCCGTACCCGTACGATGACTAACGAAGCCGATCCTCTCCATTAAATCCGGTCGAATCTTTCTCCATATCCAAAATTATTGAGGGATTTTTATCCACTTGATCTTCCTTTTCCTTTTTTTTTACCAAAATTAAAGCAATCAGCAAAACTTGGGATAAAAAATGACGACGATTAAATGGTTCATCAAAATCGAAGCAATATGCAAAACTTGGGATAAAAAATAACGATGATTAAATGGAGATTCAATCTGATGAATTAAAGCTGAATCAAAAGGGGAATTCATGGGGAAAATAATGAGAGAGTAGTGGGGAATCAGTTATTGCAACGAATAGGAGGAGGAAGCATATAGGGAGTAAAATCAACGTGGTGGCGGCGCTGGGTTTGGCCCGATAAAAAAACCACAAAAAAAATATAGCGATAAAAGAAATAAACAGAAAAATTAGTGAAAGAAAATACACAAAGAGGGGAAAAAGAAAACGGACAAAGAAAACCGGAAAAAAGGTGAAAGAAAAAAAGAAACGGGAAAAGAAAATAAAAGGAAAAAAACAGGAAAAAAAAAGAAAACGAACAAAATTTTTTTATTTTCGCCACTTTCTTATGGGGAATCGGACTTTTTTATTTTAGGTTTTTTTCTATTTTTTTTTATTTAGACGGACGAAGGAAACATCTTTAAGTAGTAATAGATACAAGATAATGTAATTTTTTTATTGAACTTGGATGATTACACCAAGGTAATATAGACCGGTGGAGAACTCATTTTTATTCCCAGTTAAAAACCCCCCACTAGTTCCGGTTATAACACCGTGACCAACAAATCGAGACTAAAGATCTCGATCTTCAAGTATCGACTGAAATAACCGGTACTAAATTTGCATATCAAGTTAAAAAAAATATGTGGGATGTGAGAGATTCGAACTCAAGATTCTCACCTCATCCTACGTTACCGTCCCTCCTACTACACACATCTAACTTAGAAAGATATTTTTTTTAACTAACCTTGTAGACATCCAACCGGTATTAAAAATATCTTTAGTACACCAACCGAGACTAAAGAGCTACCAACCGAGACTAAAGAGCTAGGGAGCTCTTTAGTCTTGGTTAGTGTTACCAACTGGTGCTAAAGATGCATTTTTAGTACTAGTTGGTAACACCAACCAGGACTAAAAATGTTTCCATGAAGTTAAATTTTTAGAACCGATACTAAAGCATATTTAGTACTGGTTCCTAATCTAATCAAGATATTTGTGATTTTGGGTACCACAATAAAAGATTAATTCTCTAGTAGTAATAACTAATAATTACTCCGAGAATGCGCTCGGCCTCTGTCTAACTAGGATGTATGTAGCTATAACAGAAACCAACAAGTTTAAAAGAAAGAAAGTACAAGCAGCATTAACGACTAGGCAAAGTTTGCTACAGAATACCGCGACTTCGTGGTTTTAGCTGTAGGACACCGTACGAAGTCACTTTTGAGGGAGCGCATTATGTAAATGTGGTAATTTACCAAGGGACACTACATCTATTAAATTAATGTTTTCGTGCTGACTAGACGAGAGGGGACCCACTTTTTTACACAGCTTGACCAAATTACCCCTCTTATCTCATTCTGATCCTCTCTTCTTCCTTATCTATTCCCATCTCTCTTTCATTCTCTCTTTTACACGACAGCGGATGCCCACTTAGCAGCGGCAGCGTGTGTGGCCTACTCGGCGGCGGCTGCGGTGGCCTGCTCGACGGTGGTGGCAAAGCTCGGAGCACATGCAGCCTACTCAGCGGCGGCGACGCACGCGGCGGTGCCAAGAGCGCGGCCTACTTAGTAGCGGCGGTCGGCGGTGGCCGTGGACCACGCCAGCTGCAACGTGCGGGTGGCCTAGTGCCGGACGAGCACCCGCTGCTCCAGCGTGTGCTTCTCCTTCCTCAACGCGACGACCTCTGACCGCAACCGTCATAGCTCGTCGCACCAGTGGAGCTCCTCCACCGCCGCCCGCTTCTTCCCTGCATCGTTTCTCGCGATGATGGTGTCTTTCGTCTACTCGACAGCACACTTGAACGGCGGTTCTTGGCCGCGGCCAGCTCGTGCTCTTCGCCGAGCGGCATGGAGGAGGGGATAGAGAGAGAAGAGAGATAGGAGAGCTGATATGTGGGCTGAAGGGCATTTTTGACATTTCACGCGATTTATCTCTCATCTTCGACCGGAAATTATTATTTTAATGAGTAGGATGTCCACAAGTAAATATTTAACTTTTGAGAGTGCCTTCCTCAAAAGTCACTTCGTGCGGTGTCCTACAGCTAAAACCGCGAAGTCACGATGTCCTGTAGCAAAATTTCCCTAACAACTATCAATCGTAATATTAGATCACCACACATGTCCCTGTTAAAACACTCTTGACCACATGCTCCAAACATAGATATGCCGGCAATAATCAAATCCTGCAAGGTGCAAGCTGGGTTTCTATAGTATAACCCAAGGGCGTAGCCAATGGATAGTTAAATAGATAGCCTGCATGGGAGAAAAAAAAATTTCTATCAAAAAAACATATCACTCCTACATAACTTAAGCAACCAGCATATAACTTAAGCAACCAGCATATAGCAGTCGCCCCTAACAAGATATATATGGTTGCAGATCTTCTTGAACACCCCAAATCCAACTAGTGAATTTGCTGAAATACTACCAGATGGAATAATTCCTTACTCCACACTAAATGGGCTAAGTGGCATTCAAAGAAAAAGGGTTTAATTGTCTTCTTCTTCTTGTGAATAACAATAATTTTAATTGCCTTGTCAATTATGTTTATATAAATTATCTTTAGTTAACACAACTCCGCGACGAATGTATCAATGGAAAATTTTAACCTTCAAAGGCACTTTTAGTTTTCAGAGATTTGGGATGTCACTATGGACTTCACATTCAACCGTCCATTAAGGGTTAAGTTCCATATAAACTCATATTGCTCCTGAATTAAATCAATATTAGTGATGTGTGATAATAAATTATTCCATGCCAGTAATTTTGATCTAGTTAGATCTGTTGTCTAAAACATCTGCAATAGTTACCTATTTATACCTAACAACACTGTAGAGGAAAGTGTACTGTTCTCGTAGGGTTACATCTCCCAATCATTTGTCTTTCTATAATCTAATTTAATTTAGTAACCATTCTTAATTATGTAGGATCCAAGACAAAAGAGATCTCATTTCATCTTCATTAGGCTGTCTCCGGCCTTCTACTGAACTTGCGTGAGCGGCTGTGAACTCAAATACTTATTTTGTATTAGCTGTTTCCAAACATCATCTACAGTAAGCAACTGAAATAGCCACTTACTGAGTAATACTGAATTTCTAAACCACCTTATCTTTAAGGCGGCATAGTATGTCTCACTTGGCTTTTTTTTTTTACCATCACTCTAACAACAAAAACCAGAGCAAAAATAGTAGATTTTTTTTAAAAAAATTCCTCTCGCTACTGTGAAGTACTTCATTCATGAAAAAAAAACTCAATCTAAATGGGATGTGACATACTCCCTCCGTTTCACAATGTAAGTCATTCTAGTATTTCCCACATTCATATTTATGTTAATGAATATAAACATATATATATATCTATCTAGATTCATATACATTAATATAAATGTGAAAAATACTAGAATGACTTACATTGTGAAACGAAAGAAGTAATATAGTATAACAAATCTGGATACCTTTATATCTAAATCCATTATACCAAGTTGGTCGTGTCACATCCCCCAATTAGATTGGGTCTTGTTTTATGACGTGAATAAACACTAAGTTAATTAGTGTGAGCCCTCCTTCAATAGATAGAAATTTTCCTTTCCAACTATGGAAGAGATGCATATGCGTGTCCAAACACCAAATAATAGTACATTAGCCCGGGAGCAAGCCATTGGAGCATACTCCCTCCGTCCAAAAAATCAAATCTAGAAAGAGTTTGTTTAAATTAGTTGTACTAGAAAGAGATCCTTTAAGGTTGTCTTTAAAAAGCCCCAATCTAAAAGAGATTTGTCCAGATTCGTTGTACTTTTTTTTTTTTTTACGGAGGGAGTACGAGACTAACTACAAAATTTTCAGTGTAGACAATGACCAAGCGGGGGGGGGGGGGGGGGGGGGGGGGGACATATGTCGCTGGACTCAAACTCCACGACGGAACTGGCAAACAGACGACAAGATCTCGACCGAATCTGATCGACACTGGGTAAGGTCAGGAAGAACAGTCTTACTCGTCTTTTTTCTAATCCAACTTAAGCTCAGTGATGACGCCAACTAATCTGGACCATGTTTAGTTGTTTAGGTGTAAAAATTTTAAAGTACACGGACATACATTTAAAGTGTAAAACATAGACTAATGATAAAACAAATTACATATTCTGATGGTAAACTGCGAGATGAATCTATTAAGCCTAATTAATTCGTTATTAGTAAATGTTTACTATAACACCATATTATCAAATCATGACGCAATTAGGCTCAAAAGATTCGTCTCACAATTTACATACAAACTGTGTAATTGGTTTTTTTTTGTCTATATTTAATGCTCCATATATATATGTCCAAATATTTAATGTGGTGGAATTTTTAGAAGTCTAAAGGTAACTAAACGCAACGCTGGTTGAGTTCGTGGATGCGACACTGCCATCTCGAACTCTTGTGCACTCCTCTCGCTCGCCACACGAAACGCCACACCACTAACAGATAAAAAAATAGCTGGCCAATTGCCACCCATTTTGCCTATGCGCCATAGCTGAGCTGAGCTAGAGCTCTCACTACAGCTAGCTAACCGAGAGCCACACGTCGGTGACTCGTGACCTGTGGAGCCATGTCGCCGACGCCGAGGCCGCACTTCCTCGTGCTCACGTTCCCGCTCCAGGGCCACATCGCGCCGGCGCTCCGCCTCGCCAGGCGCCTGCTCGCCGCCGCCCCCGACGCGCTCGTCACCTTCTCCACCGCCGCCGCCGCGCACCGCCGCATGTTCGCCGAGGGGGAGGGCGGCGACGGCGACGGCAGGCTCGAGCTCCTCCCGTTTTCCGACGGCACCGAGAACGGGTTCGTCAAGCGCGGCGACGCCGCGGAGCTCGGCGCGTACATGGCGTCGTTCCACGCCTCGGGCCGGCGCAGCGTCGGGGAGATGGTCGACGCGCTCGCGGCGCGGGGGCGCCCCGTGTCGAGCGTCGTCTACACGCTCCTCCTGCCGTGGGCGGCCGACGTCGCGCGCGACCGCGGCGTGCCGTCCGCGCTCTACTGGATCCAGCCCGTCGCCGTGCTGGCCATCTACTGCCACTACTTCCACGGCCTCGGCGGCGTCGTCGACGAGCACCGCCGCGACCATTCGTTCGTCCTGGAGTTCCCGGGCCTTCCGCCGATGGCGGCCGGGGACCTCCCGTCCTTCCTCACCGAAGCCACCGACCCCTCCGACTACTTCCACAGCATCTTCACCACGTTCCGCGACCTGTTCGACGCCCTCGACAGGGAGACACCCAAGGCCACCGTGCTCGTCAACGTGTTCCAAGAACTCGAGGCGGACACGCTCGCCGCCGTTGGGGCGTACGACGTGCTCCCCATCGGCCCGGTGCTCCCGTCCGGCGACGACGCCGCGCTGTTCAAGCAGAACGACGCCAAGTACATGGAGTGGCTCGACACCAAGCCGGCCGGCTCGGTGGTGTACGTCGCGTTCGGGAGCTTAACCGTCATGGCGAAGGGGCAGGTCGACGAGCTGCTCCATGGCCTCGAGGAGAGCGGGAGGCCGTACCTCTGCGTGGTGCGGAAGGACAACAAGGCCGCCGTGGCGGAGACGGGCGACGCGACGGCGGCGGCGGCGGCGGCGGCGGCGCGCAGGAACGGCGTGGTGGTGGAGTGGTGCGACCAGGTGCGCGTGCTGTCGCACGCGGCGGTGGGGTGCTTCGTCACGCACTGCGGCTGGAACTCGGTGCTGGAGAGCATCGCGTCGGGCGTGCCCATGGTGGGCGTCCCGCGGATGTCGGACCAGCAGATGAACGCGCGGCTCGTCGAGCGCGACTGGCGCGTCGGCGTGCGCGCGGAGGTGGACGGCGGCGACGGCGTGCTGCGCGCGGCGGAGCTGAGGCGGCGCGTCGAGGAGGTGATGGGAGACGGGGAGGCGGCGGAGGTGCGGCGCTCGGCGGCGGCGTGGAAGCGAGCGGTGGCGGAGGCTCTAGGGAAAGGAGGGTCGTCGGATCGTAATCTGACGGCCTTCGTGGAGGGTGCCAGAAGTGGCATTTGAAGACGACTTAATTTGAAAACGTTATAAGATGTATTTTAATTTGAAAACGATTTGGGGATCCTAGGGTCTTCCCTTGTTGGTTTGGCTGTTTGTTCACTTGTATGTACAACCTCTACTGAACTACTCCCTCCGTCCTATAATATAAGGAATTTTGAGTTTTTGCTTGCACGGTTTGACTACTCGTCTTATTCAAAAATTTTTGGAATTATTATTTACTTTTTTGTGACTTACTCCCTCCGTTCCAAAAGAAGGTAAACCCTGGATTTTCGCGTCCAACTTTAACTGTCCGTCTTATATGAAATTTTTTTCTAATTCGTATTTTTATTGTTGTTAGATGATAAAACATGATTAATATTTTATACGTGACTTGTCTTTTTAATTTTTTTCATAATTTTTTCAAATAAGACGGACGGTCAAACGTTGGGCACGGAAACCAGGGTTTGTCTTTTTTTGGACGGAGGGAGTACTTTATTATCTAAAGTACTTTACGCACAACTTTTCGTTTTTTATATTTGCATAATTTTTTTTATTAAGACGAGTGGTCAAACACTACAAGTAAAAACTCAAAATCCCTTATATTATTGGACGGAGGGAGTAGCTGCCAACTGGGCTCTCATTTTTTATGGGCTTTTGCTATATTCTTGGGCCAAATTATTACCACCGAACTGAACTACCTGATGGGTAAGGGAACATGGGCTTTCTCTGGTGTACTTTCTACTTTGGGGTCCTGTGGGTAATATACCATCCCTGCCCTCGCACCCAGAAATGACCAGGGCCCCCACCCGCTTCCCCTGCAGGTTAGAATTCCCACCCGTCCCTGTAGGGGCGGGTACTCACCGGGTCCCCAACCCCAACCCCACGGGGGAAATTACCACCCATATATCCAATCGTTCGTAGGCTCGTATCATGTTTGTTCTGCACAACCCAGATATCTAATTGCTGACAGTTTGCTATAGTTTTACTAGCTAGGCTATTTGGTGAGAAGCCGACAAGTGAACGGTGCCTACACATACGTAGCCCAATACCCTACCTATGTACTCAACCAAGTTCTTCTTTAGTCCATGGCCATGTTTGGATCCGGAGGGCTATTAAATAGCCCTCCGGAATCTTTCTATTTAAGAGTATTAAACGTAGATTACTGACAAAACCCATTCCATAACCCCTAGGCTATTTTGCGAGACGAATCTAACGAGGTATATTAATCCATGATTTGCTACAGTGATGCTACAGTAATCAGCCGCTAATTATGGATTAGTATACGTCATTAGATTCGTCTCGCAAAATAGCCTAGGGGTTATGGAATCGGTTTTGTCGGTAATCTACGTTTAATAATCCTAAATAGCAAGATTCCGGAGGGCTATTTAATAGCCCGGAGGATCCAAACAAGGCCCATGTATACAATCACTCCTATTCCTTCTTCAGTCCGTATCCTATCGCTCGTAGGCTTCTAGGTGGCAGCAGAGGTGCGGCGTAGGGCGGCGACATGGAAGCGAGCGGTCGAGGCGGCTTTAGGGAATTGAGGCTCGTCGGTAGGGGTGTGTCAGGGTTACGGGTTAGGTATACCCTTTACCCTTTGATATACGTCACATATCGGTATGGCATGCCCACGCGCATACGGATACTCTCTACATACACTAAGGAAATCCTTCACGGAGTTTACAGACGAAAAGAGTCCTACTCAGACAAGACTGGGTCGTCAATGTATCGTGTAGGGTATGATGTCTCCGAGTTCTACTTGGAAACCGCCTGACCTGCGATATAAAAGGGACCCCCTGGGGAGGACATAAGGCATCGAATCTCAGAGCCAACACAACCCCCACAGCCTACGAAGTCGGAGCCTGCAGGAGCCAAATCGTCGGGGATCTAGTCGAACCAACTCGACTACGATCTCGTCGGATCCATCGAGTTCCATTGTTCCCTTTGTAACCTGTGTTTTCCATCATATAATCCCACATCAACTAGATTAGGGCTATTACCTATCAAGGGGCCTGAACCAGTATAATCTTCGTCTTTTGTTTGCTTGATGTCGTATTACGTGAACCCTTATACCAACGTACCCCAATACCCTCTATATCCGGTCTACGGGTATCACCCGTCGACACGGTGGGCATTCGGTCTAACCGAAAATTTTAGTCTTGGTCTTCGGTCTTTCGGTCTTTTCGGTTTTTGAAAACTGAAGACCAAATTTCAGCGCAAAAATGTTAGGACCGACAAATTCGGTCTCGGTCTCGGTCTCAGTCCTGACTGAAATTCAACAACATTTTCATATATGCAAAGAAATAATGGAAATTTTCAACACAAAAATCACAAAAAAATTTCGTAAGCACTTATGAGTAAAGACTCTTGTTAGGTGGCATGCCTAGAAGAAGTAGGGATGTGAAAATTAGAGTTTAATCCTATTAAACATAGTGGATTGTAGGTTGCATTTAGACGTTTTTTGATAATTCTGTCTTTTCGATATATTCGGTTAACCGAGGATACTAACCGAATTGACCGAACAAAATTCGGTCTTTCACTGCCTAGGACCGAATTAATGACCGAATTTCTCGGTCTCGGTCTTTTCGGTCTCGGTCTCGGTCTTTTTAGTTCGGTCTTTCGGTTCGGTCTTTTTCTGCCCACCCCTACTCGTCGGATCATAATCTGATGACTTTCGTGGTTGGGAAGTGCCAGAAGTGACATTTGAAAACAATTTGTGTCAATTATAAGATGTATTTTAATTTTAAATTTCCACCTTTGTAGATTTTAATGATGAATTAGTCAGATAACAAGTATATTTATACATTTTTTCATTTTATTGATTATTAGTGTGGGTGTGGGCACGAGGGAGCGAGGGGGAGCTTTCTAAGAAATTATAATGTGCCTATTGCAAAATTATCGCCCTTGAAAGGTAGGATAGAAAAAACACACAAGAATTAAAGTTGTATTTTTTAAAAAAGTCTATAGTAACCAAAAACACCGGAAATGAGAAGAGAAGAAATTAACTACACCACAGGATAATTTTTTTTCTAAAAAAAATCAAAAGGTCTTATCTCTTGCTTTTTTTTTTGGAATGTAATCCTGTGGAATTAGTCCGTAGAAATGCAATTCTATGGAATATTTACAATTTCTATATGAACTAAAGGGGTCTATAGAAAAAAAAATTAGCAAATTGAATCCTCTAAATATTCTAAAAGTTTCTATGCAGACAACATAAAACATATATTGTATACTTGGTTCGTTCAGCCCATAAGGTCGCATGCTCCATACATTATTGTAGGACTCATGGAAGTTAAAGAGTGGCTGTTTTCAAGACTTGATCGTGTTGTTGACTCAATAATCTCCAACGCATAGCTTGAACATTGTTAGTTGTATAAATATTATACCAATAGATTTACAGTGTGCTTTTACACAGCATTAGTACTGCTGTCATGAAAAGTATGTTTTCTGATAAATCCATGGTCAAAAGTTTTTCTAGCTCTAGAAATTCATGGAGTTGGGGCTGCTGCTAGAGTAGAGTTATTAAAATGTGACATTTAATTCATATCTTAGATCAAATAAAAGATTGAACCATTTTAATTCAATCTACAAACTATAATTTCTGCAAGCCTGCAAGAATTAATCCAGGAGTTTGGCCATGCCAAACAAGAATAAACTTTGTTGTGTTGTATAGTGTTAATTTGTAAATTGTATTATGACTACAAAAGCATTGTACAGACGGTATATATCCAAGTCACTATTACATATAAAAGCATTGCAATATATAAATGCTTTTTTTTTTACAGGCGATCGGGCCCATGCCTTTATTTTTACATGTCTTTAGTCACATATGACATGATCGGTCACCTGTTAAAACGTGTTTTGGCCGCCTACGACAACCCTATCGTAGTAGTAAGAGTATAAAAGGAATTAAGCGTATGCGAATAATTTCTGTGCTTTTTTTTTTTATGACGGGAATGGTCCTGAACTCCTGATCCATAAGTTTTGAGATGCATACAAACAACCATATTACTCCACCACGCAAGCTGTCATCTATGGACAAATGGTGAATACGTATGTATCTTGATCTCGTGGAGGTTGAGTCGACGTGACACTTACCTTGTTCAATAGTTGATCCATGGTGTCGAATTCACGGCACCTTCTCTTTTTCACATTGTGACACAATTTTTTCTTTTACAAAATAACTTTATTTATTTTCTACCCAGACCACACATACCAATATAAGTGAAAAAAATAGAATACCCTCTATTTTATCAAATCCAATATAATTGTATCCCATTTTATCTAGTCCAATATAATTGCTTTTGAAAGATGAGTTAATTTAGGATAAATAAGATGGTACAAAATAAAGTTATTTCGGAGAGAGAGGGAGAAGTAACCTAATGCAGATCCTAGCTGGAGTAACATTTTTTCTTAACTCCTGAATGAAGTAGTGAATTTTTTTCTTATCTGTGTTTAACCTACCTGGCTTACTAGGCGACGGCCGGAGATCGCTGTCTCCTGGCAGATTGAACTTAATTGCTTGGAGGCAATGCCGTCGAGATAAGATTTTAACATGAGCCGCAGGCCGGCATATATATAGCTGTGATTATCTACCTGACCGGCCTGACTCTTTCCTACTGTTTCTATCCTGTATCCACAGATCGATATAGGTCGTTTTCAGTTCAGCTCATGGCCTAGCTTATCACTATAAACATCGGTATCGTGTTGCCGGCCTAGCAAGTGTATAATTAATAGTAGTATAAGAGTTAGTTTGGAGCTTATGATTTTTTGAAACACAGCATAGGAAAAACGTAATATTCAAGTGTATTTGGTACCTCAAATTTTATAAATGAAAAACAAAGAAAAGCATTATAAATGATCATTAAAAAAATACCACTCTTAACTCGTTACTCATGGCTACAAGCTAGAATACTATACATGATCAAATTGCTTTAGCCTCCTTCCCCATCTTCTCTCCCAACTCCAATGTCATATTTCCCTCTATAAATACCATCGGCAAGCCACTGACCGTCCCGGCTCCTCACCTTCCTCCTTTAAGTTGCCTCGGAGTTGGGGACTTGGGGCATGCCGGTCGCTGTGTCGGAGTTGGAGGAGCCTGACTGCCGCGCCAAGGCTCAAGAATGTCGCGGCGATGTGGGAGTCGAAAGAGGCCACCGTTGTCTGCTCATCCCTCCATCCTGCTGTTGCTCATGCTCCCCAACCACGACGGTGGTGCGCCGCCACGTGCCTCTCCTGCTGCTTGTGGGCGCGGAAGAAGTGTTAGAGTTTATATCGAATATATGTACTTAGTCGGTTACAGTTTAGGACTTGGAGTTGTAAAAGGTATTAGGACTAGAGTATGAGTCGGACTCTATCCTAGGATCCCTCATAGATAGAGGCGCGTGCCTGTTATAACCGCATGGCGACTTAGCATAGAGAGAGGGAGCAGCTGTCGGCATCGACCGGCCGTAAGTCGTTGTAACTCTGATACGCTGTATATGCTGGATCGGGGAGGAGCGCCCGTAATCAGTGCCCCGGAGATGTAAGCTACGGCTGAACTCCATTACCAAATATCGTGTCTCAGTGTCGTCATCGTTTTGGATCTCCTATGGCATTTTCTTCCGCGTTTAGCTACCGATGTCGATTTCGGGGCTGGTTTTATAACAAGTGGTATCAGAGCTTGCGGGAGGTCCATGGTAGAGGCGCGATGGAGGTGCTCCACACCGCGTAGCCTGCTGTAATGCCCAGGGAGGGGCATTGGCGCAAGGTGGAGCACGGCGGCGATCAACGGAGTCTTGATCGGTGGATCGAACACTTCTGGCGGCGGCCGGAACCGTCGATGGCTGCCTTCAACAAGGAGATCACTAGACGTGGTGCTCGGATTGATGGCGGCGGAAGCGATTGGCGATCCAATCGGTGGGTCGGACACTTCGGGCGGGTGGCTCGGACTTTCCGGTGAGCTACTCTCGACAGGGAGACGTGCGGCCGCACGCTCGGGTTGATTGAAGCTGGAGGCGATCGGCGTTCTCGATCGGTGGATTCGAACACTCCGGGCGGGGTGGCCCGGGCCTTTCGATGAGTTGCGTTCGACAAGGAGATGGCTAGACGTAGCGCTCGGGTCGTTCGGCGGCTGGGAAGACGGCATGCGACTTGTCGGCTTTGGCTCGCGACTAGATTGATGGCGTTCAATTGGATGTCGGAGCAGGTGGATCCTATAGGCTGTTTTGGAGGTGTTGATAGGTATTTCCACACTGGAATTGCTTCAAAGGCGGCGTATTAGCGGTGGATGGCAGAACTAAGCGTAGGGCGTCTAGACTAGCATCTATGCTAGTTCCAACCCTAGAGAGGTCTGGTTCTACTGTTTCTAGCACAGATCAAGAAAATCACGATGACAACAGATCAGTGGCACTAGTCATTAGTGTAGTCGGCAAGTGGTGTTTGGCGGTGGTGCTAGGTTCCGCTGGAGATACGAAGAAGCCCAGGAGGTCAGGGTCGCGGCGGTGTGCGCGTTTTGCGTCGAAGCCGAGCTGGCGGCGGAGATCAGGGTGATGCTGAGAAGGAGCGGGCTGAGCCAGGACGTGCAAGGTTCGGTGGTTGTCGGATTCGTGATGCAGAGGAAGACTCGGCCATGGAGTTATCTATGTGTCGGTCACGGCATGGACACGACCGAAGACAAGCTGGATGGATACCGCGTTCGACACGGGAGGGAGTTGGATACGGATTCGATTTAGACTGGAAATCGGACACGTTTTTCCCCAATAAAAGTAGCAAAGGGACCACGGGATTGTAACAACGCAATCGAAACAAATCATCTAGCAGAGGGCGAGATTCGTACCCGATTTTCGCAGAGGCAAAGGTGGTTTGGGCGGCGAGGTCACGGGTGGCTGGAGACGCATCATTGCAGGCGGCGCACGGCGGCGTGGTACTCGGCGGCGTTCGTCGCAGCTCGGGCAGGAGCTTGCGACGGCGGCGGCAGCGGTTCCCGGCGAGAAACCGGCGCCGGACTTCGGCGGCGGGCGCTCCCAGGTGGCAGGCCGGCGGCTTCCCAAGGCAGGTGACGCGGCGGCTCCTCACGGGGTCGGCGCAGGTGACGGCGGTGGGAGGCGGCGGCGCCCCAGGCGGTTTCTGAGGCGGGCGGCGCGGTGCTTCTTGCGGGGCCGGCGGCGTGAGGAGCAGGAGGCGGCGGCGCATCGGGAAAAAGCGGCATGGGCGCGGTTTCTGGGAGGAGCGAGGAAGCCGAAGGAAGAAGGGGAACAGGGTCGATCTGTTTTTCTTTGACTGGTGGTTGACCAAGTAAAAGACACCGGTCCGGTTTTTTGGAGAGAGAAAAAAAACTGGTTCGGTCCGGCTGGTACTATTCGAGTTAGTCGGTGGGATCAATTAATCAGGGCAGATCAATTTAATAGGGCAACAGCTGTTGAGTTGATTATCGTTGATGGCGGCGACGGTGGTTTCCAAATTTGAGGTGGTGAAGTTCGATGGCACCGGGAATTTCGTTCTCTAGCAGATGAGGCTGAAGGATCTGTTGGCTCAACAGGGGATATCCAAGGCTCTTGAGGAGACGATGCCGGAAAAGATGGATGCTGGCAAGTGGGAGGAGATGAAGGCGCAGGCAGCAGCAACAATACGCTTGAGTCTCTCGGATTCTGTCATGTATCAGGTCATGGATGAAAAATCACTGAAGGAAATTTGGGACAAGTTGGCAAGCCTGTATATGTCCAAGTCGCTGATGAGTAAGTTGTATCTCAAACAACAGCTATATAGTTTACAGATGCAAGAGGAGTCAGATCTTAGGAAGCACGTGGACGTCTTCAATCAGTTGGTTGTGGATCTAAGTAAGTTAGATGTGAAACTGGATGATGAAGACAAGGCCATAATTCTTCTGTGCTCGCTTCCACCGTCTTATGAACATGTGGTGACTACCCTGACACACGGCAAGGATACTGTCAAAATTGATGAGATAATTTCGTCGTTGCTTGCACGAGACTTGAGAAGATCAAAGAAAAACGAGGCAATGGAGGCTTCTCAGGCTGAGAGTTTGCTGGTCAAGGCAAAGCATGATCATGAAGCGGGGGTGTCAAAGAGCAAGGAGAAGGGGGCACGGTGCTATAAGGGTCATGAGTTTGGACATATAAGGAGGAATTGCCTGTTATTGAAGAAGAGGAAAGGTGGCATTGCAAGTTTAGCAGCTCGTGGTGATGATTCAGATAGCAGCAGTCATGAGATTCTCACAGTGTCTAACGAGAAGTCTGGAGAAGCGTGGATGTTGGACTCAGCTAGTTCCTATCATGTGACATCGAAGCGGGAGTGGTTCTCTTCATACAAATCTAGTGATTTTGGTGTTGTTTACTTAGGCGATGACACGAGTTATCGTGTTGTTGGAGTGGGCGATGTCAAGTTCAAGATGTATGATGGAAACGAGGTGCTACTTTCAGATGTGAGACACGTGCCGGGACTAAGGAAGAGTTTGCTTGGGAGCCTACATAAGACGGGTTGGTTGTATCAGGTGGATTCTGATAGGAAGACCATGAATATCATGAAGGACGGCAAGACTGTTATGACTGGTGAGAGGACAAGTTCATGTTTGTACAAGTTACAAGGGAGTGCTGTTGCAGGTGGAGTCATGGAAGATGGGTATGCTGGTGTTGTTGTGCACGATCCTGAAGGCGGCAAGCCTGGCGTAGGCTCGTCGAGCGGCTCGGTGTGAGCTGCGGTAGAACCAACTCAAGTCCTGGTACATGGAGGTTCGAGCAAGTAACAGATTCAAGTTGGTGTGGCATATTCGCCAAGATAGAGTTTGTTAGAGTTTGTGTCGAATATGTGTACGTAATCGGTTAAAGTTTAGGACTTGGAGTTGTAAAAGATATTAGGACTAGAGTATGAGTCGGACTCTATCCTAGGATCCCTCATAAATAGAGGGGCGTGCCTATTGTAACCGCATGGCGACTTAGTATAGCGAGAGGGAGCGGCTGCCGGCATCGACCGGCCGTGAGTCGTTGTAACTCTGATACGCTGTATATGCTGGATCGGGGAGGAGCGCCCGTAATCAGTGCTCCGGAGATATAGGCTACGGCTAAACTCCGTTACCAAATATCGTGTCTCAGTGTCGTCATCGTTTTGAACTCCTATAGTATTTTCTTCCGCGTTTAGCTACCGATGTCGATTTCGGGGCTGGTTTTATAACAAGAAGTGAGATGTCGCCACGGGACAGGAGCGCGATGGTGTAGACGTGGCTGGACTAGCTGTCGGTGAGGAGGTGGGAGCCGTGTTGCGCCATGACCGCGTGGGGACAGGCAGCGACCGCGTGGGCGCCCACAACAGGAGGATGGAGCAGGCACCCGTGATATACATACGTGGGATGCGACGAGGAAAGGCCCGCAACCGTCACCGTGGCAGGCCACGAGGATGAGTTCGTCGTCACCATACAGTTCTAAATGGAGTAGTATTATAACGTCTAGCCACATGTTAAAAAGTGATATTTTATCAAAATCCATCTGCACAGTGGCTTTTGAGCGATACTCACTTGTGACAATAGAACAATGTCAGGCCCTTCACAGTGGGAGGACGTGGCCAGTTCCTTCAGATTTCCAGCTCGGATAATCATCTACACGTTGACAAAACGCGTGCCTCTGCTCAGATGCTCGGGCCTTAGTTGGGAAGCGAGTTCCTTCGCCTGCAGGCAAGGACGCGCGGCGCAGGAGACGTCTCACGCGTCCGCGTTGCTGAGAGCGTGCCCCCGCATATGTTTCCTTCGCCTCGCGTGCGGCAGATATTCTAGCCATCAAAAAGAGATCACGAGCGTTGTGGACTGCATGGCTTATGCGTTGCTGTACAGATGACTTTGGACTGATTTCACTGTACGGATGAGCTAGAGCCACGTTATGCGTTGCTTGCACTGGTACTGCCCTCAGATTTCTCCTCCAGGAGACAAGGGATGAAAGGAATATTCAAATTGGCAGCTTAAAGGCCTCTCACAGTGCTCCATGCTGGACCGGTGCTATAGGCGGCCACGTAGGAATTGGGCTTGCGTGGAGCTAGGGCATGCGCCCATGGTGAGCACCTCGCACCCAAACTGAGGCACGCGGTACCTTCTCTCGCGAGGCCTGGTAGCGGCTGCTTTTCCGCACTGTGGAGCTCGTGCCCTCACGCCGCCCGTGCCCTCACGCCGGCAACTAATCTACACAAATCGCGGCAACAAAAGCGGCAACAAATCAACAAATCGACACAAATCGGCAACAAATCGGGTGGCGCGGTCGACGGCGAGGCGAGGCGCACGATGGCGGCATCCCCGACGTGCCGCCGCAGCATGGGAGGCGAGGAGGTGCGACGGCGTGGGAGGAACCGCTGGCCGCAAGCACCATCGCCTCGGCCTTCTCGATCCACCGCCGCGTCCCCAACCTCCTTTGCCGCGTCCCCAGCCTCCTTCGCTGCCGCCGCCGTGAGGAGAGGGGAGAGGAGAGGCCACCGGCGGGGAGAAGGGAGAAGCCGCCAGCGGGGAGAGGGGAGAGGAGAGGCCACCGGCAGGGAGAAGGGAGAAGCCGCCGGCGGGGAGAGGGGAGAGGCAGCGTCATCGAGGAGAGGAGGGGACAGCCGGTGGAGTTGGAAGAGGGTGAGGGGCGTGGTGACTGAGGGAGGTGGGGGATTCGGTGAAGTAGTATCTGTGGGTCCCACACCGGTGCTTGCACTGTAGAGAAAGTTTCTTCGTAGTTTTTTATCCTATGTGTCATCCTGTGGTACCTCATAGTAGGTGCTTGCACTGTGAAAGGCCTAATAATCTAGAGGTTGCACATGGCCACATGGATAGATCCAAGAGGGAAATTTTGCTCCCTTTATTGAACTGTTTGTAGATGATATGGCAACATCTAAAATTTAATGAGATCTCCAATTAAATTTGCTGTTACGTCGACTAATCAACATACTGATTGCGTCAACGCCACACCAAATGACAAAGCTATTATCTGGGAATATAAAAAAACAACAATAATCCAGCCGTTGAGTTCGCCATCGCCGGCGGCCGCCGGCGGAATCACCTGCTCGAGCACACCGCCTGCGTCACGGCCCCGGACGCGAACGCCCGGAGATTCCTCTCCGACGACCCGCCGGCCGCGACCGCCTCCGCGGCGCGCTCCCTCCATCGCTCCGCCCGTGCCCGGACACCGCCGTCTCCGCCGCCCGCCATGGCGAGCTCCACGCACCGCTGCAGCTCGCCGCGCTCGACCACGCCCTCGCCGTCCAGCCGCGCGCGCACGCCGGCGCCCATGCGCGCCTCGACCAGCCACGCCACCGTCGGCTGGTCCGTCCACTGCGGCACGGCCACCATCGGCACGCCGCGGGTGATGCTCTCCAGCGCCGAGTTCCACCCGCAGTGCGTCACGAAGCAGCCCACCGCCGGGTGCGAGAGCACCTTCATCTGGTCGCACCACTCCACCACCATCCCTTGCGCGTCCCCTTCGCCGCCGCCGCCGCCGGCATCGGCGGCGGGGGTGGGTGCGCTGTCCAAGGTCGCGCCGCCATCGACGGCGCCCTGGCGCGCCACCCACAGGTACGGCCGGCCGGTGGCCTCAAGGCCGCGCCTCATCTCCTCCTCCTGCCGCTTGCTCATCGACAGGAGGGTCCCGAACGAGACGTACACCACGGAGCGCGCCGGCTTCGTGTCCAGCCAATCCACGCACGCGCTCGCGTCGTCTCGCCGGAACATGTCCGTGCTCGAGCTCGATAGAGACGCTTCGCCGTCGGGCACCACCGGCCCGACGGCGACGACCTCCAGATCGGGCACGGCGCGGAGCGCGTCGGGCTCCAGCGCGTCGAACGTGTTCACCAGCACCCTGGGCTTGAGCTCGTCGAGATCCTCGAACAGATCGCGCAGCATGGCGAGCAGCAGGTAGTGCTTGTGCTCCGGCGAGACGATGGACACGGCGGAGGGGAGCTCGTCGGACCTGAGCAACGGCATCCCGGGGAGGCGCACGACGGCGCCGCGGGCAGGGTCGTTCGCGCAGGAGGCGAGGGCCTCGCCATGGCCATGGAAGTAGTGGTAGTACACGGCGAACGCCGCCGCCGGCTGGATCCAGTAGATCGCCGAGGGGATCCCCAGCGCGCGCGCCACGGCGGGGGCCCAAACCACGAGGAACGTGTACACGATGCACGTCACCGGGCGCCCCCTCGCCGCGAGAGCCGCGACGATGGCGGAGAGCGACTCGGTGCCCGCAGCGCGGGTGCGCGCCATGTAGTCGTCCCTCGCGTGCACCCCGGGCTTGTACCCGTCGTCGTAGCCGTCGGAGTGCGGGACGTACGCGACGCCGGTGTCGTCGACGTCCTCGCCGGCCGGGGACGGCAGGGACGGGAACATGAGGCGGTGCGCGGAGACGGCGGTGGAGAAGGTGACGCGCGCGGCCGGCGCCGACGCCATCAGGCGCGCGGCGAGGCGGCGCGCCGGGTTGATGTGGCCCTGTATCCCGCTCACCACGAAGAGGAAGTGCGGCGCCGGAGGAGGGCTCTTCTCCATTGCCATTGGGATTTCTGATCAGAGCAGCTTTGCAAAGCAACTGATACTAGCAAGGGCTACCTCAATTTATATGGTTTGGAAATGGAAATGGCTGAATATTAATTGCTCTTGCTGATGATAAATCCGAAGCTCCTTTGAACCCTTTCTTTTTTGCCTGGCTTTTGGCTAAGGATCGCCTCCCAACAAAACGCAACTTGCACAGGAAAACCATAGTGCCGACCCCAACCTGTGATCTTTGCAATTCTGCCGATGAAACAGCTCTTCACCTCTGCTTCCAGTGCCCCTTTGCTGTGGCCTTCTGGGGCACGCTGAATATGCAGGTTAATGTCGCGACGTTAGCTGAGCTTGCTTCTCTTCCCACACCGATTCGAGTTCCCTCCAAGCACTTTTTGGGTATTCTACTTGCTATGCTTTTGGAACCTGTGGAATCACCACCACTGGTTTGTCTTCAGGCACGAAGCCCCCTCTTTGCGTCGATTATTAGTGTTGTGTATTGAAGATGCGTCCCTCTGGGGCGAAAGACTCAAATTAGAGGATCGGCATGTAATTTCGTCCTGGAAGGACCTTTTTTCTTGAGTAAAGTGTACGGGTGGTCCTTAAACTTTTAGCGGTGTGTCATATAGGTTCTAAACTCTTAAAATGTATATCCAAGTCCCAGAATTTTTTATAGTGTGTCATCTAGATCCCAAATCGCCACAACCCCTTCAGGATCCTACGTGGCGTTGATGTGGCATGCCACACGGAATGACGTGGCATCATTTTGACTGAAAAATGGGTCCCATTTAAAATTTTTCCTTTTTCTTTTTTCTTCTATTTTTTCCCTTTCTTCTCCTTTCTCTGTGACTCGAGCAGAAGAAAGAAAAAAACGAAGAATGAGAAGAAAACAAAGAAAAAGAAAATAAGAAAAAAAAAAGAAAATGACACGTCACGTCCATGTGGCATGTCATATCAGCGCCACATAGGATCCTAGAGGGGATGTGTTGATTTAGGACCTATATGATACACTTTGACAGGTTCTGGGACTTGGATATGTATTTTGAGAGTTTAGGGACCTACATGACACAACCCTACAAATTTAAGAACCACCAATACACTTTACTCTTTTTTCTTCCTCCCTCTGCTCTCTGAATGTGTAATGCCCTGAATTTGTAGTTCGCTAATCTGGACCTTTGCCCACTCTTAATGAATTCAGGTGGGGAACTTCTCCCCCCCCACCCCAGTGAAATTCTTTTATAAAAAGAGAGTAAATTAAAACTCCATCTATTATGGTCCAAATTTCATGGAATAAAGTTATTTTGGCACGTGACATATAACCCTAAGTGTTATGTTCGTAAAGTTTCAGGAAACCATGCCATTAACCAAATTGTGGCACACTCTTAAAGAAAATTAAAAAGTTTTACTTACGTTGATATAACATTATGTTATGGATAAACAACTTACAAATTTGAGACGTGATTGTAGAACTTAAGAGTTTGATAGATCAAATTCAAAAAGATCACTAGTGTGGTTTCGTGAAATTTTATAGTAATAATATCTGAGGTTATATGTCATGTCTCGAAACCCCTGTGATTTTACTGCAATTTAGACCACAATACCTGGGTTAGGTGAATTGAGTTTGAAAAAAGATCCTCATTCCTGGTGTGTTTTGTTAATTCAGTTCTTTTGAGTTTTGATCAGTCACAATATGCTTTTGAGGGTTTTTTTAATCCGTTGCCTAGTCGCCGTTAAGCACTGCTGGGCTGTCAGATTTTTGGGCCAATTCGTCCTTTGTCATCAGTTCACCAACCATGATGGCCGACATCCACTGCTCAGTAAGCACAATGTCGTACTCCTTGTGGAGTACTCATTCCGTTACATAAAAAACAAATCTAGTATCAGATATGATATATTCTAATACAATGAATTTAGGTAGATGTATATCTAGATTTATAATATTATGATGTGTTATATCTGGTACTAGGTTAGCTTTTTTATAGGATGGAGTGAGTACTCCCTCAAATCTAGAACTAGATGTGATATGTTATAATACAATGAATCTAAATAGAGGTGTCCAGATTCATAGTACTAAGTTGTGTACTTCTATTATTAGATTGGTTTTTTTATGGTACGGAGAGAGTACTTCACTACGAAGAAAGCAACCATGCGGAGTAGTGGAGCCTTCATGTAATCGGAGTAGTGGAGCCTTCATGTAATCATGTAGCGTATTTGAACTTCGAACTGAATCCTCTTTGGATTACTAGTCGACAGCAACTACAAAACTAATACTACCACAGAAGTAAAATCTTAGAGATACAAATATTTTTTTGGCCGGCTAGCTAATAAGAAATGGAGCAGTTTTGGCCGACTAGCTATTAAGAAGTGGAGGTCATACTCTTGATACTTCATCCGTTTCACAATGTAAGTTATTCTAACATTTTATACATTCATAATGATGTTAATGAATCTAGATAAATATATATGTCTAGATTCATTAACATCAATATGAATATGGAAAATACTAGAATGACTTACATTGTGAAACAGAGGGAGTAGTTACTAATACAGAGCAATCGGCAATCACAATGTAGTGTAGATTTGTTTCCCCATCAAAATTGTAGTCCTCTCTAAGTTGAACTCACATTGTAACATAAGGATTATTGTGTATATCCAGTGGATTTTCCTACGTAATCTTACATAGAGTTGTGTTTATTTCACGTCAAAATTTAAAATTTGGTTGAAATTGTAACGATGTGACGGAAAAGTTGGAAGTTTGTGTGTAGGAAAGTTTTGATGTGATGGAAAAGTTAGAAGTTTGAAGAAAAACTTTGAAACTAAACACAGCCCTAGATGTAAAATTGGATTTGATATATCACTGTTAGCTTTTGTTTTGCAATAGATTTTAAAATCCAAATTGGATTCCATATATAACCGTCATCCTCTATCTCAATAGAGAGTTGTAATATACAATAGATTTTAAAAATAAAATTGGTTTTTTTTACAACATACGTATAAACTAGACCTACCACGATATAACAATACAAAAATTTCATTTTTCTTTTATTATTAATGCAGTAATTCCCAAGTTTTTAGAACGGGCGTGGTCGCCGTGGTGGCACATTTTTAACTATCTTAATAATTTAATAGATAATACATAAATAAAAACAGACAAACATAACCTCAAAGCATGGCGCGCATAAAGCGACCTGCTAGGAAGGCAGCTATCCTCCAGAGCAAAACCTGATACTTCTGCTTAAACAGCCAAATCCGTACAGTAGTTTTCTCCACAAGTTATCGTAGTGTGACTGTATGAAGTATCAGACTATCAGTGGCAGAAACATAATTATCGTTTTGATAATTAGCGATTCCTTTAGGGAGAGAACAAAAATACAGGGCGCCATACAATTCTACTACTCAGTGCAATACAATTCATTGCATATTCTTCCTGACTTCCTGTAGAACAGAAACTACCAGCATTTTTTTAGCTATTACCATACATCTCAGTTTTTTATCGATGTAAAACTTCTCCTGAATCAGTAATGGGCTGCAATAATTATCTCCCATATAACCCCAACAACAAACATGTCCAATCGAAGCTACAAATTGGAATGAGCTAAAATATTAACTCATTCCTTGTGGTCTCTGACCTTCTTTCTCTTCCATTTGAGAAAGATTTGTAAAGAGAGACCAGAAAAGACCATCACAACACTTCCCCATTGCTTCAAGGAGAGTGGGTTACCACTGATGACGGAGGAGATGACAATGCTCATGAACTTGCGGGTGGTGGTGATGGTAGTGTTAGTAAGAGAGCCAAATCGGCTGATGGTTAGGAAGATGAAATTCTGACCCACGGCACCACACAGGCAGAACAGGAGAATGTCCCATGCCACCTCTGGGTTCTCCTGGCAAAATCTCACTGCCTCAAAACCGTTGGCGTAAGGCCAATTACTGAATAGTAATGGAGCAACAAACATAATCACAGCATTGTATATGGTCCCCCAGAGATTCATGCCAAGCATTATATCCCATGGATTAGTCTTTGGATACCTGCAATAACACGACATTACTTTCCATGTAGATAAGAAGATGATAAAATTTCCAGAATGCTTTAATATGGAATGGACAGGGTGTAGTTACCTAGACTTTATCAAATCTTGGGTCGAATTGGTGTAACCATCAAAAGCTAAGTTGAGGAAGCACAATGTGTAGCCCAGAGGCGCATTAGGGTTAGCAAGCTTCTTGATAGTCTTGGAGCTTGTCTGATACATAGGAAACAAACATAATACTCAGAAATGAAAACACAGTTAACATCAGCACATCACACATAAAAATTTTATTAGGCCATCTACAGCTTCTAATAACATTAGAGGTGCAGATTCCTAGTTATAGTGACTTCGATGTGGCTGTTTTCTCTTCTAATTTGTATTCATCATAATACAAATGACTGTAAGGAACAAAACATATTCTTTTCTACTTTCATACTACGGAGTGAAACAGTGCCAAAATGTTTCTGCTTTTGCTTTAGGCTCGTGGGATATTGGTGAATAATTGAAATAGATTAAATCTTTACCTTCAACAACGCAAAGGATGATACACCCCCAGCAACAAGAAAGGTGCAAATGTACTCCGGAAATGTGTACTTGACACCATACAGTATAGTTCCCATCAGCATTACTGTACATATTAAATCATTGGTCAGAGATATGCGCACATCACTATACAGACTATGAAACATGAAAGGGCTACTGTTAAAAGTTATTCTTAACACTGATTGCTCTATTACCTACACCACTCTGACCACCAAATACCAGCACTAATGGAAATGCTCTTGTCATGAAATTGATATGGTTTTGACAAAAAAAATGCAAGTATTGTCGTACTAACAGCTAAAGCAGCCAATATTGTGGTGCCAAACCAAAATCCAATTTTCCAGTGTACTTTTTTTTTTACACAGAAACTGCTCAGATGAGTATACCCACCCAAGCTCAAATTAATGATCAGAAGAACTATTCAGATGTAGATAATGTTCTGTAAGGTACATTACATAGCATGCATAGATCAATGCAACTCACCTGGAATCATCTTAGAAGATTTTGCCAGGACCTGTTAACATAGAGCAAATAATTCCTTAGCGGTAATGTGCTATTTAATCAAATCAGCATATATTATTACGGCACAAAAATGAGACACAAAAATGATATTCAGAAAACACAGGCTTGTTGCGACTGTTCCAATAAGTTCAAAAGATAAATCAAATTACATTGCGCTTGAGCCAAACACATTTTGATGTATAACTGTACATTGGATGGTTCAAAGTTCAATCAAAAAGTTTGATGAGGAAATATGGTTCTGTCTTCACCCATCCATGCGATACAGCGATAAGAGTATCATGGATAATCATATTTTGGCATTTGTGCATAATACTCATGGCATAAATGTTTTCTACGTATAAAAATTGCTAATAAACAAATGATCTAAACATTGTTTATATGTTCAGATATTTCTGAATCAGCCCATAAGCCGTCTGACTTGGTCAGACCGAACCAAATTCAAAACTCCAGTATATCAGAACCAGAGAGTCTGAATTCGTAATTTCACTCAACCAAACTTAATTTTCTTCTCCAATAATCACTCACACATCATAAATTCTCCAAATGACCGTATCTATCGCATCAATCAAGGCAAAAATAAGGCTATAGAACATTCCAACCACTGATTTACTTAGCACAGTTGAACAATCCAAAAATAGAACATTCCACTTCGCAGGCATTATACTACTGCGTTGCCTATCACCCATAACGAAAATGGAAACATCCAATTACAGATACAATAGCTGCACAAAAATGCATAGAGCAACAAAGCAAGCGAAGCGAGACGACAAAAGGGCAGCTGCAACCAAACCTGAGCTGGGTAGCTGATGAACTTGAGCGCCTCGATCCCCATGGCCGGGCCGACAGTGTTGGTGATGCTGACGCCCCAGTACTTCCGCAGCGGCGCGCGGCCAGCGGAGGAGCTCCCACCACTCGACCACAGCTTGATCACTGCGCGAGCAAAACCAGTGTCACAAACTCCTCACACGATCCGCATTCTGCGCAATGGCATGCGATGCGACCGCACTGGATTCCACACGACAGGGGCAGGGGATGAGAGAGGGAGGAGAGGAGGCTCACTTATGAAGGACCAGACGAAGCAGACGACGTTCTGCGCGAAGTTGAGGAACGCGAGGTGGTCGAACCGCCGCGCCTCCGGCCCGAACCGCTTCGTCGACCTGAACGAACGGCGGGGAGAGAAAACGGCGAACAATTTTCAGAAACTCGCCGAAGCAGAGCCCAATTCCCCTCCGCTCCCGAGCACCATTAGAGAGAGAGAGAGAGAGAGAGGGAGGGAGGGAGGGAGGCGGGCGCTTACAGGGTTTCCTGGAGGACGCCCTGGGTGATGTACGCCGACCAGATCCCGGCGACGCAGAATGCGAGCACGGCCACGCGCGACACCATGCTCCCTCCGCCGCCGTCGACGACGCGGGGGCGGGGAGGGCCTCCGCCTCCGCGGCCCTTGCGCGCGGTGACCATGGCGCGGTTCGGTTCGGTCGGTGCGCCGCCGGCGAGGGGGGAGGGAGATCGGTGCCGCGGGGAGGAAGGCGGAGGCGCGTGTTATAGAAGCGGGGGCGCAACTGGGGAGAAGGAGAAGGGGTCGCGCGCGTCAGAGGGGTGACGTGGCGTGATGCGATTGGGGAGATGTGCCACGGGAGACAGCTTATTGGTTGGGTTGGCGTGGCCGCGTGGCGGGGGAAGGGAAGGGAAAGAGATCCGAGCGTGCTGTTTCCGTTTGGTGTTTCACGGGCCGTTCTCTTTTGGATTAAGTCCAATTTGACTCCCTTAACTAGTGGATGAGTCTAATTCATATCCCTGAACCACAACACCGGATATCATAACCCTCTAACTATTAAAACCGGTGCAATTTAGCTCTCTTGACGGTTTTGCAGAGCGATTTCGCTGATGTGGCGCCTACGTGACGGTGTTGAACTGGTCTTTATACAACGTGGTGTTGACATGTCACTTATGTAGCATTAGAATTAAAAAAATATATGGGTCCTATTTGTCATTCACACAAAAAAAAATTGTGGGATCCACCGCCATGTGGGTCCACATGACATGTGCCAACCACCGCGCGGGCCATGGCCATGCCAACGACGGGCTACTCCTCTCGCCGACCTCCGTGGACCTCATCGCCAACACCTCCTCCACTACGCCGTCCCTGACCTGTCGTTGCCATCCCCGACCACCTCCTCTCTGCCCCCGATCCCTCCTCCCTACTCAACACCTTCGCCTCTGACCCGGTCCTCTCCCCCTTCGACTTCTCCTCCGCTACGCTCTCCTTGGGCCTCGCCGCATCCCGCATCAAGCAACTTCAAAGAGGTTATCCGCCTCCTCCACCTAGGGATGACAATTTTACCCATGGGTCCAGGTATCCGCGGATACCCGACCCGATGGGCACGGGTGTGGGTGTGACATTTTACCCATGGGTACGCCCACCCGATACCCGAAGACGTCATGGGCAACAGGCGGGTTTTATTTTTTACCCATGGGTAACCCATGCCCGACCCGATACATATGTATTAGCTAATTTTGACTCATTTCTTAATTCTTATACCCTTTCTATTGGTTCATTTGTGATGCTAACTGATACTAAGTTGTGATGTAATTCAAATTATTGTTGGTAACCAATAATTTCGTAAATTATTGATTTTATTTTTCTTTCTTAAATTATATATATTTTAAGTTATTATTTATATGAGATCCATTGGGTACCCGCCGGACATACCCGCGCCCACCGGGCCTGGGTACGGGCACGGAGTTTTGCCCGCTAACTCTAGTGGGTAGGGTTTGGGCGGGCAATATTAGGCATCGGGTCGGGCATGGTTTTGCTCTACCCGTGCCCGACCCGACCCATTGCCATCCCTACCTCCACCGACACCTCCTTGCCGAGGAGCTCCGCCGCCACCCGCTCCTCCCATTCGACGCCACCGCTCCGGGCCTCGGCGACGGCGGCGTGCAGGCGAGGGGAACTGGGACTTGGGTTGTGCTTTATCAGGCCGGCCTAAGGCATGACGGCCCGACACGCTAGAAAGCACGGTCTGACATGGCCCGTAAATGGGCTGGGCCGTACTTGGGCTGGCACGGCACGCGAATGGCCCGTAGGCACGATGATGGCCCGATGGCCCATGGCACGATATTGGCCCATCAGGAATGGCTGCTAGCCTGCTAGGGCGCATGCGCATCGGGCCATCAGCAGAAAATCTGAGTGGCACTACAGCTCCGGACCCCGGCAGCAAGACGCTTAGACCTCCGAAAATGCTTAGGATCATATGTTCGACGCAACCAATAAAAACCGGACGGATAAACTACTACCTCCCTATTCACTTCACAAATACATACATGTTGTAATGGTCTTCAAAATAATTTTTCTCTTGAACTACTTATCCAATCTACGATATGATCACACCATTATATTTGTTATAATTAAATCTTTATAACAAGGTATCACATCATTACATTCCGATGAAAGAAAAACATATGTTTCAATCCGTTAAATTTAATGTTTCAGATGCGGTAGCAATATGTTTCAACGTGTGTTTTTGTTATGTTTCATAAAAAAAGTTTAAATATTTCAACAACTGATTTTTTTTCACTATATATAACTCAATGTTTCAACAATTTTTTTGTTTCACCAACATATAACTCATGTCCCTACTCTCTCTCTCTCGCCATCTATTGGCTTTCTCCCACACCATGCATGAATCATGATGCAAGTATTTAGTGATATTAAAATATTTTTCCTTCTAAACTACTTATCCGATGAACGATTCGATCACACCGTTGAATTCATTATAATTAAATCTTTACAACAAGATATCACATGATTATATTCTGATGAAAGAAAAATATATGTTTTGACAATAAAAGCTTAATGTTTCATACGTGATAGTTATATCTTTCACCATGTGTTCTTATTGTGTTTCACAAAATTTCAATATGTTTCATAAGCTCATTTTTCTGTTTCACCACGTATAATTTAATGTTGCACCAACGGTCAACTGAAACATTTGACCGTTCGATTTTTTTTTTTACATCGGACGTCCGATTTATAGCTCTCTCCTCGTACCTCAGAGCATCTCCTGCAAGGATGCGATGGTGTCCGGCGATTCCCTTCCGCATTGGCGCAATGAATGGAGGCGGCCGGCCGAAGGGACACAGCCGTGGCGCCGCGCAGACACAGTCAAGTGACGCCGCCCGGCCGAACGGACGCAATCGAGTACTGGGGATGGGGACGGCGGACGGCCAAATGGACACATCCTGCCATCTACCACTGGAAAACGCTCGACCTAGTATTAGGGACTAGGTAGTAGATGCGTGTGTGCCTGTGATTCCCTTGCAGCCTTGCTCTGCTGCTCCTGCGCCCTGCCTTTGCCTGCCCGCATGTGGCATGCCATCGCCATTCGCCGTAAGCGTTTGCTATTATGGCCCCAATTTCATATTTTGTATGTGGTCACATGCACGCTGTAGCTGATAATACATGTTTGCATGTTGCTGTTTTAACTTGTGCAGATGTGCACGTGCAGCCGCGGAGAAAAGGCGCCTGCCTTGGATTGAGATGGAGATGGGACGCCTGGCAATAGAGAATATGGGCATGGCTAATGGTGATTGGATGTGCCTCTGTGGAGCCTGCAGGCAGCACGTGTATTGTGTGGTGTGTCATGTGTGTGTAAGTGCAACGAGAAATAACTAGCTCATGAGGGCAATTTGTTCTATAAATTCCTCCTCCTCCTCTTCTTCCCAACACAAAAAAATGCAGCGCAAAATAAACAGAGCAACATAGTTATTTCCCTCCCACAGCAAAAATGTGGGGTGATACTCGTCGGAGGACAACCTCGTCGAGACCCCTGCAAAGACGCCGCCAATGCTCGCCTAGTCTTGCCCATAGGTCGGTCGATGCCCACCAACTATCCCCGGGTATGGACGACTACAGGATGGATGACCGCTATATGGATGGTTTGGAGGGAGATGGGGATGATCCTACGGAACAGCCCATCCCTAAGGCCAACGATGACACAGTCTTGCCCATGCCGGGAAGCGAGGCCGAGCCATCCACACCATCTACAGAGAGAGCGGAGTGTTGGTGACACTTCGAAAAAATCAGGGTAATGGTGGACTACAACATTGTGGAAAAACTTTGTCTGCATCCTCTAGTTCAGGAACAGGACATCTCAAACGGTATTATTTGACGCACCTCAAGGATAAAGCACCGGTAGGAGCAAGGCAAACACAGCTGAGCTTCGGACCCGACGGTTCTGTAAGTACATGGACTTATGAGCCACAACTAGCTCGAGATGAAATTGCTCGTTACATAGTTTCGGAGGACCTACCGATAAGGATGGGCGAAAGGAAAAATTTTGAGAGGATGATCCGAAATGCTTTTTGTCCACAGTACACCCAGGTTTCAAGGAAAACCACCAAGAACTTTATTGTTTCATTATATCGTTCTAGGTTGGATGAGTTGAAACGCTTGTTCAGTATTGTTAGCTTCTCTTTTGTTGTGACATCTGACATTTGGACATCCAAGCACCAAAGAACCTCTTCTGTTAGTGTTGTTGTGCATTATCTTGACGATAATCGCACACTAAATAAGAGGGTTATAGGGTTTTAAATGATGTCGTCACATACTAGACGAGCCATTGCTGCCACACTACTAGATATACTACAAGAATTCAATTTACAATCTAGGGTGGTTTCTATTACTCTTGACAATGCATCAGCAAATACAATGGGCATGACGATTTTGGAGCCAAATCTGCAAAGCTACATTGGAGGTTATGTTATCCATCAAAGATGCATTTGCCACATCATCAACTTGATTGTGCAAGCAAGTATTACTAGTCGTTGAGAATTTATTGAAATTCATTTTTTAGTGCAAATAATTTATCAATTTTAATGCATATGTGACAAGGAATTTATTATCTATGTAGGATTTACTATTATTACCAATTTACACAACAAGATCCGTCAAGCTGTTTCTATCATCGGGGGTCAGTCAGTGATGAAGGAGAGATTCCGGGACTATTGTCGAGCAAAGGATAAACCTGTGAGGATGTTTGGCATTGATGTGAAACATCGGTGGAACACAACATACCTCATGCTGCGTCAATTGAAAGGGTATGAGGAAATAATTTCTGTTTTCATTAATTCATTGCACTTTAGAAGTAATGGTACCGATGAGGATGGTGATTGTGAGATTTTGCTTCTTACTGAGGTAGAATGGGACATAGCAACATGTCTGTGTATATTCCTAAAGCCTTTTTATAAAGCTACAGTCCTACTATCTGGGATTTACTATCCTACTTCTTGTTTGGTGCTTGAATGTCTTTGGAAATCGTCCCTTATATTTCAAGAAAACCGACATGATAGAGTTTTAGCTTCTGCTGTTCAACCAATGAAGGAAAATTTCTCAAATACTTCACTACTATTCCACATCTTTATTGTTTTGCTTTGGTACTTGATCCTCGTAAAAAGTTGGAGGTCGTGGAGGCTGCTTTCATATCAATAGGTGATGCAGTGGGTCTTGATTATTCTGAAGCTTATCAACATGCTAGAGATGAGTTGTTCAGGGTTTTTCGTCTGTACCAAACTAAGCTAAGTGTTGCTCGTTAGGTGCCTGAGGAAACCCCACAAAAAAAGTAAAGCAAATCAAGTGCAATGAATTTGTGGAAGAAGATCAAGGGCAAGGTACAAGCTTCCTCATCAGGTAGCAGGTCAAATTGGAACCCAGATGCGGAGCTTAACCATTACCTCAACACCAATCGCACAGAACATGATCGAACACTAGATGGTGAAAATGTTGATCTGTTTGAGTGGTGGAAAGAGAAAGAAAGGACTCTTCCTGTGCTAGCTCACTTTGCACGGGACGTTCTATTGGTTCTGGCTTCCTGTGTCTCTTCAGAGCATGCATTAGTGAGGTTGGAAGAATTATCGAAGAATGGAGGTCATGCCTTGCACCTGACATAGTTGAGGCAATCTTTTGCCTTAAAGACTTGATTGAAGCATATGCAAGGACGCAACACCGGCTAGAGGATCCAGAGATTGCCGATGCAACGGCAGACGCGTTGGCGGAATTTGGCATATCCACTGATTGCGGCGGTGCTAATCAAAATTAGTAATGTAATTTATGTAATAATGTAAGCAAGTTGTTATACTATTTTTCTTACCGGGGGAACCCTACTCTAGGGTGTAAGGTTTTTAACGAAGCAACAACTTTGCATCCAATTCTGAATAAATTTGTTTTCCCTCAATTTTTACATCTCAGGTTATTTGCATTCGGTGTGAGAACAAAAATACAATGCATATTTTTAGACGAGGTAATAAAGTATTGCAGAGCCATCTGGGCGAAAAAAAAGAAGAGTGTGACCATATTGTTTTCCCTACTCCCAAAAATTCCCTCCTCTTTTTAGATTTCCATCCCAAAATTTCCCTCCTCTATTTCATATTACAGGCTGCTACAGCAGTGCAGCACGAGGTCATTAGCCATCGCTAAGGGTGCAAGCGGCTACCCACGAAACACACTTATAAACTAAACTAACCCGCGAACTTGTTTATTTCGACCTATAAGTGGGTTCGCGGGTGACCCACTTCACCCATCACCCGTCCACGGTCAAAACTTCCCATGCAGGCATGCAGCTAGCCGCTAGCAGGTAGCAGCAAGTAGCAGCTCTTCTTCATCGCCTCATCGGTGGCAGGTAGCAGCAACCAGCAAGCCAGCACCAGCAGTTGGCAAGATTGTTCGCTGACTGACGCGGCCACGTCGCCGCGACGAGCCGACGAGGAGGAGCAGGGTGCGCGTGGCCGTCACTGCCGCGTCGCCGCGACGGGACGACGAAGCCGCACGCCACCACTGCCGCCTACCTGCGCCCATCGCCATCACTGCCGCCGCCGGAGTTTCTTCTCAGCGCAGCCGGCCTGCTCCTTTTCTTTTGGGCTGTGCTTGTGCCGGCCCGGCACGAATAGGCCCATCGGGCCATTGGGCCGTGCTTGGGCTGCGTCCCTGAAGAGGCCGTGCTAGCACGGCACGACACGACGAGTGGGCCGTGCCGGGCTAGCTGCCGTGCTGGCCCGGCACGGCCCAAGTCCCTGAAGAGGCCGCCGGAGCGGTGGAAACGGCGTGGGCGCGGCAGCGGGGACGGCGTGTGAAGGCCGAGGGTTGTCGGCCCCTTCCGTCCCGACGGCGGCGGCGACAGCGCTGGACATCGTGGAGGCACAACTCCGCGCGCTCCCGCTCGGCGGGCGCGGCGACGGCGCTGGACGTCGTGGACGAAGACGACGACCCCAAGGTGCGGCTGGCGCGCGTGGAGTGGAAGCTGAGGCTGGACGGGGCGACGAACGAGCTGGAGGACCTCGTGGGGGAGATGGAGGAGGCCGTCGAGGCGGAGAAGAAGGCGCGGTGCTGGGCGCCGTGGCGGCGGCGGTGCAGGGGGGCGGCGGAGGTGGTGGCCGGGTGGCTGCGGTCCGACCCTAGGATCAAGGTCAGGTTGGAGCTTGACGTGGGAAGGCTCACAGTCACCGGCGTGTACGTCCAAGGCGGAGAGCTCTTGGTTCTTGGATGATGTGACTAGCGACGGTGAAGGAATAGCTGCATTCCAGTGAAGCGATGGCTGCGCTCGACGCCAACCGGTCGCCATGACAACCAAAACAACCGAACCGAGGGTTACCCGACGACGACGGACGCGTCGTCCTCGCCGTCGCCGCTCGCCACGGAAGTGACTATGCTAGCGAGGAGAACTTAGATGACATGTAAGTAGCGAAATTAATTTCGCATCGCAGAGCATATGCATCGTAATTTCGTCGCTCGCTGACTCGCTTGCCATGCATTGTAATTAACCAAACCTTAAACTCTTGTTTGCATGGGCCTCAAATCAATCCCGAATTATCCAGCCCGGAATGAGGGCCATCCCGAGAGGATGACACGTGGGTCCCACACATATTTATTTTAAAAGGAAAAAGTACGAATTACCCCACGAAGAATCGCGGTCGTCCAAATTATCCCCCTGAACCATAAAACCGGATATTCTTCACCCCCAACTATGCAAACCGGACGAATTACCCCCCTCGAACCAATTCAGAGCGGTTTTGTCCAACGTAGCGCACATGTGGCAATCCAGTCAGCACTTTTGTAATAAAAAATTGTGGGACCCGCCTGCCATACTCTTCTTCCTCTCTCTCTATTCTCTCTCTCGCTCTTTTCTCTCGCGGCTCGCGCAGCGCGTACGGCGAGGACGGCGCGGGGACAGGCGGTCAGTGTGGGCGGTCGGCGACGGCGGAGGCAGCGAGCGCGGCGGAGGAGGCAGGGAGCACGGGGAGGCGAGGCGGTGGGGCAGGGTAGCGGTGGCGGAGGAGGCGAGCGGCGGCGGGGTGTGGCGAAGGAGGCAGCGGCGGCGGTGAGGCGAGCACGGCGGCGGAGGCGGCGAGGCGAGCGCGGCGGCGAAGCCAGCGAGCGCGGGGAGGCGAGCGACGGGGCAGGGTGGCGGGGCAGGGCAGGGCATTGGAGGAAGCGAGTGGCGGCGGGAGCTCGCATTGCTGGAGGCGAGGCGGCGGCGGTGGGGTGCGGCGAAGGAGGCGAGCGCGGCAGCAGAGGAGGCGATCGTGGCAGCGGAGGAGGCGAGGCGGCGCGCGGACGGGGCTCGAGGCGACGGCGGCGACGGGTGACGGACGACAGCGCATGGCGCGGGCGGGGCTCGAGGGGAGATGGCGACAGCACGCGGCGCGAGCGACGACGACAGGCGACACGATTGGTCCCATCTGTTCCTCCGCTTCGTTGCGGGCGCCGTCGTGGGCTGGGGTTGGTTGTCGCGCATGGCGTCAGCCATCTCGCCGCCGCCGTACCCCGCCACCACTCGCCTCCTCCTCCACCGCCGCCCTGCCCCGCCACTCACCTCCCGGCGCTCGCTGCCTCCACCGCCACCTCGCCTCGCCGCCGCGCTCGCTACCTCCGCCGTCGCCGACCGCCCATGTCGACCACCCGTCCCCGCGCCGTCCTCGCCGTGTGCGCTGCGCGAGCCACGAGAGAAAAGAGCGAGCAAGAGAGAGAATAGAGAGAGAGAAAGAAGAGTATGGCAGGCGGGTCCCACAATTTTTTATTACAAAAACGCTGACTGGATTGCCATGTGTACGTCACGTTGGACAAAACCGCTCTGAATTGGTTCGAGGGGGGTAATTCGTCTGGTTTGTATAGTTGGGGGTGAAGAATGTCCGGTTTTGTGGTTCGGGGGGTAATTCGGACGACCGTTATTGTTCAGTGGTGTAATTCATAGTTTTTCCATTTTAAAATTCTAATGCCACGCGGAACAAAGACCATGTCAAAACCGCCACGTAGACGCCACGTCAGCGAAACCGCCCTTTAAAACCGTAAAGAGAGTCAAATTGTACCGGTTTTAATAGTTGGGGGTCGAGATATCCGGTATTGTGGTTTAGGATACGAATCAGAAACAATCCGTCCGCATCCGCACATTATCCGCACTGGCTTCGAATCCACTTAGAAAATATGGTATAAGATATCGTATGACAACTATCCATCCGAATCTGATCCGTTTTCACCTCTCTAGACTTCTATCTTGTTTTTATTTCCGCGTCCGCCACTGATTGACTATAAAGCGAACCAACCTGATTTGTGCCCAGTGACCATATGCTGATGCAGGCTATAAACTTTCTGCGGTTCATTCACGGAATTTCCAAACCTTCCTGATGAAGCATCTCTTGGTGGGGGAGCACGAATCGCAAAGCACTACTCCCTTCGTCCCATAAAAAACCAACCTAGTACAGATATGACACATCCTAGTACTACGAATCTAGATATACATATGTTCAGATTTATTATATTAGAATATGTCACATTCGGTGCTAGGTTCGTTTTTTAAAAGACGGAGAGAGTACAGGAGTAACCGCCAAGTTTCCTGGGCTTGGTGGGCCGGTCGCCAACAGTTTGTTTGAACCCAGTATCCTTTCCGTGGCAACCAAGTTCCCGTGAGCCCATCCGCAGCCACCCGATTCCCCCATACAACTCAAATCAACGGCCCAAAAACAACGGAACCACCCCTCCCGGAACCTTCCAGAACACCCTATAGCCTCTTGAACCTTCCCGAATCCCACCTTTCTATAAATCCCTCCACCTTCTCCGACCTCCTCATCGTCAAAATCACAAACACAAGAAGAGCGTGGAAGAGAGGGAGGAGAGGGGAGAGAGCAATGCCGACGAGGAGGTTGAGCGGCAACATCACGCAGGACTGGGAGCCGGTGGTGCTGCGGCGGACGAAGCCGAAGGCGGCGGACCTCAAGTCGACGAGGGCGGTGAACCAGGCGATGCGGACGGGGGCGCCGGTGGAGACGGTGCGGAAGGCGGCGGCGGGCACGAACAAGGCGGCGGCGGGGGCGGCGGCGCCCGCGCGGAAGCTGGACGAGTCGACGGAGCCGGCGGGGCTGGGGCGCGTGGGCGCGGAGGTGCGCGGCGCGATCCAGAAGGCCCGGGTGGCGAAGGGGTGGAGCCAGGCGGAGCTCGCCAAGCGCATCAACGAGCGGGCGCAGGTGGTGCAGGAGTACGAGAGCGGCAAGGCCGTCCCCGTCCAGGCCGTGCTCGCCAAGATGGAGCGCGCGCTCGAGGTCAAGCTCCGCGGCAAGGCGGTCGGCGCGCCGGCCGCGCCCGCCGGCGCCAAGTGAATCCTTCGTGGCCGGAATCGCACCTCCGATCCCTCCTAGTTAGGCGTTGATCCGTTTGTGAATGTGCAGTTTGTTTGTGTTCTTGGCTTAATTTTGGGGGGAAACTATGATATGCTAACTGGCTCAGACGCATGTGAAGTGATGATGGCTAGAAATTGAATTTCCGTTGGATTTGTGAACACATAGTTTAGTTGAAGCGCTTTTCGATCCGGTTGTGTTCAATCGTCGTTGTGCTCTGCTTCTAGTTGTGACTAGCTTTGTTCTCTGCCCATATTTCATTGATTGATCCAAGTGATTCTTCCTGGGAATCGCAAGTTCGCAACTCCGGGCCTCCCTAAGTTCCTAGTTATAGGCGTTGATCCGCGTTGTGAATGTACAGTTCGTTTGTGTTCTTGGCTTGGTTTGGGGAAACCATGAATCCATGATGCTAACTAGGCGTATGTGAAGTAATTTCTAATAGAAATTAAATTTACCGGCCGAATCGTTGTGCTCTGCTTCTTGTGTGTTGTCCGGTGCCTAGCTTGTTCCCTGTTCATGTCTCATCGACAGCTCAGGTTGCTGCTACCTGTGCGGAGCTTCGGCGGTCCGTAAAATTGATCGAGTCACTAACTCGGTGGGTTCAATTAACCAATGTTTATTCGTTCATTTTTCTCGGCTTGAAACGGATGAACTCCAGAAGAGCATTTTTCGGCTTACATATTTGTAACAGGCTTCACGGCTGAGTTCTTATCTTCACTTTTCCAACCAACATCTCTCATTTTTAAACTGCTAAACGATATAATTTTTTTAAAAAAATTCTATATAAAAGTTATTTTAAAAATCATATTAATCAATCGATTTTTTAAATTTATTTTAACATACTTAATTAATAATACCTAAATGTTGTTTTGTTTTGCGTGCTAGGAAGTGAGGTTTTTATCCCTTACTCCTGAATAGAGCCTTAAAGTTTGTTGATTACAGCCACGGGTGGATCGCTGCTCTCGCAATAGGCCTTGTCACTTAATTCTGCCAAATTATGGACTAGTTATGTTTTTTTTTTCTTTTTGGTACGCAGAAAAATATGTTTGGTTTGCTACATTGACAAAATATGACTATGCTAAATTATGCTAAATAATATTTGTGTGGTATTGGCAGTATTGGTAGTAGTAAACTAAGCGTTGCCAAAAATTAATGCTTAAAATGCAAATATTTTGGTATGGCAAGTTTTGACTTCCAAGGTAAAAAGGAGAATTTTGGCTTCCAAAGGTAGTATAAAAAGGAGGAGAACACCAACTGGCATATACAAGGAAAATAATGGATAATGAAACTTATTGACTCTCTGTAATAATCTTCCACCGTTACAAATACTCCACCACCCAGCAAATCCAACAACACCAACATGTGTACATACGCATGGCCGACTCGATCGGCGACGAGATCCAGAAAGAACTCAGAACCAGGGGGAGCCATGGACGGGGGTGACGACGGACTTGACGGCGAGGAACTTGTCGAGCGCGTGCATGCTGTCGTCCTTGCCGAACCCGCTCATCTTGCGGCCACCGAACGGGCAGCTCCTGTCCATGGCGAAGTAGCAGTTCACCCACACCACCCCTGCCCGGATCGACCTCGCCATCCGGTTCGCCACGTCGATGTCCCTCGTCACCAGCCCCGCCGCCAGCCCGTACCTCGTCCCGTTCGCCCTCTCGATCGCCTCCTCCACCGTCCTGCACCCAAAATTAATCTCTCTTACCACTATAGTAGTTTCTTGGATAATAAATATTTTGAATTGATATGACATATCATGGTCAGATCCTCTGCGATCGAAGTCACGTAACTTTGTCACTTCCATGTGGATCCGATGATCCCTAGATCCACAAGTTAGTGATAAAGGTACCGTGCATTTGACTAGAGAGGATATCGATCCATATATATAGCTGGGTTTACTTGAACTTCATCAGGCACATGACGGGGCCGAAGATCTCCTCCCTCGCGATGACCATGTCGTCCTGTCGTTCAGAATCGCAAGCGAATCATCAGAGATCAGACTGTGAAGACACATGGTGTGTTCGTGGTAAATTCTAAAGGTTAATTTATTTTTTATCTTTACCTTCACATTGGTGAAAATGGTGGGCTCGATGTAGTACCCTTTCTTACCGCAGGGGTTCCCTCCCGTGAGAACAGTTGCCCCTTCTGCCTTGCCTTGCTCGATGTACCCGAGCACCCTCTCATACTGAGCCTTGTCCACCTGTATGAACATAGTAGCAGGGCAACACAGTACGGTGATCAGTCTCTGGTTCAGATAGTTAATCAGGCCTGAATCATCACTGAATTATTGGAACTCACAAGAAAAAAAATGCTCGTTGGAATGGATGATGATTCAGATTTTTCGGAATTTAGTTTCAGACTCACTCACCTGCGGTCCTTGATTGACGCGAGGATCGAAGGGGTCGCCGACGACCCAGCTCTTCATGGTGTCCGCTAGCTTCTGCTCGAACCGGTCGTAGATGCCCTCCTGCACGAACACGCGGCTCCCGGCGACGCAGGCTTCTCCCTGCAGATTGATCAGATCACGGCTATGGCTCTCATCAGTCAATTCAATCAAGATCACGGCAATGCATGGCGCTCTGCCAATTCGGATGCTCACCTTGTTGAAGAAGTTCCCGCCGATGGCGAGCTCGACGGCCTTGTCCAGGTCGGCGTCGTCGAAGACGATGAACGGCGACTTGCCGCCGAGCTCGAGTGCCACCGGCTTCAGGTTGCTCTTCGCGGAGGCCTCCATTATAAGCCGTCCAACCTCAGTAGATCCCGTGAAAGCCACCTGCAAAAAAAAAAAAAAATAGTTGTAAGAAACCGATCAATGTCCATGCGCTAATTGACAGATGAATGTATGATATCTTACCACGTCAACATCCATGTGAGATGAAATTGCAGCTCCCGCTGTTGGGCCGAATCCTGTCACCACGTTGATCACCCCATCCGGTACTCCTGCCTGAATATCACATTCCGAAAAGGTCAGAGATATTCAGAGTTTTAGACTACCAGCAATCACACAGCACAAAATGCCTGATGCAAGAACAGAGCTACTACTATATCGTTTTTCTTTTTTCAATTTTGCGTCCTGTTCTAAATTGAAGATTGGATTAGCTACTTTCTCGATTTTCATTAGCGCGTTTTCCAAAAATGTTATGTTTTGTATGAAAATTTTCTATATAAAAGGTACTTTAAATAAATAAATAAATTTATTTGTCAATTTTCTATAATTAATAATTAGTTAATGTTAATCACATTTCTCGTTTGTGTGACTAATCTTACTTGCTTATTTTTTTAAAAAAAAAATTCTTACTTGCTTTGATAGGTGGGCGAGGAACAGGGCGCTGAGGGGCGTCTGCTCGGCGGGCTTGACGACGACGGTGCAGCCGGCGGCGAGCGCCGGTGAGACTTTGGAGAAGAACATGATGGCCGGGAAGTTCCAGGGGACGATGAGGCCGGCGACGCCGAGGGGCTCGCGGAGGGTGTAACCCTGGAGCTGCCTCGACATCTTGAGCGTCTCGCCGTGGATCTTGTCGGCGGCGCCGGCGAAGTAGCGCAGGATGCCGACGCACTCGCCGACGTCCACCGCCCTGGCGGCGGCGAGCGGCTTGCCGGCGTCAAGGCTCTCCAGCGCCGCCAGCTCATCCGCGTGCCGCTCCACCACCTCCGCGTACTTCGCCATGACCTTCCCTCTCTCCTGCATTTGACAAATACGCCATTGATCGGTCACTTTCCAGCCATTTTTTGCACGATTGAGAGGAAGAAGAAGATGACCGTACTGATCCCGACATGCGAGGCCATTCGCCGTGGTCGAATGCTTCCCTCGCCGCCTTCACCGCCAGGTCGACGTCCTCCTTGTCGCCTTCGGCGACGCGGGCGATCACGTCGCCGGTGCGGGGGTCCCTGGTCTCGAACGTCTTACCTGGAGAAGAAGCACGGAGCACGGCGGCCTTCCATGATCAGGATGAGATTATGTAAAGATAAAATTAAGTGAAAATTTCAGTAAACCTCACATTTCATGGTTAAAGTTATATAAAATCCTAGGTATCATAACCTTGATGAAGAGAGTTAGTTTTAGTTTACGACTCCCATCAAGAGCAAGAAGTCTTTAATTTTAGATTGGACTGCTATAGAATTTGACCCATCGTTCAAAAAGTTTCTGATGATAAGAATCATACTTTCATGGAACTCTATAGGGGCATAGGGCTATAGGCTTCAACACGGTAGATGTTTTGTTCTAAATTATTCTGAGCAAACTTACGACCCAACGATACAATGATTTTTTTTTCTATTCACAAAGAAAATAATTTAGGAATCGCAATGCTACTATACGCTCCCAAAGGTGACACATAACTCAACTACTATTGTTTTAAAGTTTTACAAAACACCACCTCTATAAATATTTAGTAAATATTTACTTAAAATTGTAAAATGTAGAATATATGTGGAACTTTTAGTTGTTGATTTTTTTATTAAGGTTTTCGGTTTAACTCTTCGCTACTTTGTAAAATATTATCTTAGATATGTTAAAGTCAATTGAAATATTGTCTTGGATTTTGTTAGCATGCTTTTACATTTCATTAAAAAAACTTTCTATATAAAAGTTACTCTACAAATATCAAATAAATATATTTTTTAAATTTATAATAACTAAATTTAATTAATTATATTCTAATGACTTCTTGATTTTCTGTGCACTAACTTCACCTTAATGAGGCAAACCCCGAATTTGATTTTTCTTCAAAGCACGAAACGTGTATAAAAGTACACAAGAAAATAGGATCTCTAGTACGGAAGCATTTATCTTCTTCTAAAAATTCAGAAATGTTCCAAATCTGAAACGTGCTACTGCTAGAGCCACATATGGGCAGTCCCAACTCATAACACAAGACATGGTTTCCTTAAACTCCATATCATCAAGAAACTAGTGCAACTACTCTTCCAATGCAAACACCACTATTCCATACTTTAATTTAATGCTACTTATCTCACATGATGTTTTGGATGTTGTGTAGAAACCATGTCTCATACAAGACGTGGTTTTCTTCTCTTTTCTCATTTATTCACTTGCCACATCAGTTTTTGTCCTAGGTGGCAACTTATTTAATGCTATGGACACTATCCTAGTCATTGGGTTGGGAATACCCTAATGATTTGATTTGAATAGTTCTTTACTACTTAGTACTATTAGTACGGAGTACTAGCTAATCATTGAGAAAAAAAAGATGTGAGATGAAAACAGCAACTAGCCGGGGACGCGAAGCACATGGTATAACACGGGACGATGGGAAAAATAGATGCCAGAGGTTGGTAGAGACTGAAACTGCAGGCCCGTTCATGCTTCTTTGTCGTGTTACTCCTTGGCGAACTGCCCATGATCTCATCTCGCCATCAAACCGTACGATGCTAGGAGCACCACAAGTTTACGGTAACTCTTCAAAATTTACTTTCTCGGTTATAAAAATTAGCAATATAGTACTAAACTTTCTTTTTTAAAAAAACTATTTTTATAGGCAACACATGCAGAAACAAATATATTAAAAACGATGTATATGGCTTGCTCCCTTTGTCCCATAAAAACCCACCAGTATGAGAGGTGATATTTTCAAGCACAGTGAATCTGAACATAAGACTATCCAGATTCGTTGTACTTGTAAATACCATATCCAATACTAAGTTAGTTTTCAGAACGAGGGAGTATGGCTTATGAAATATAGCAATATAGTGAATTGTTTTTTTCATAGGCAACACATACAGAGACCAATCATATTGAGAACAGTGTATGTATATGGTTTCATATAGATAAAACCCATTTCATCTTTTTCATATTATTTTTTTCATATTTAATGAGAATGGATTTTTAGTGGGAGTGGCCTAAGAATTAATCTAAACTGGCTGGTACTAATTAATTATGGAGAGAATCATTAAGAGCAAGTTTAATAGTATAGCCCACTGCTAACTCCAATTCATCTATATATAGTCAATCTAACAGCCAATTCATACAATAGTTGCTTACGATACTATAAATATTTGGTCTCACATGTCATACACATACTGTGTCTTGGAGTCCGTGCTGCAGCTGGCTACAGATCTGTAGTCCGCTGCTCTTCTCTGTCATCTTTTATCTCACTAAAATATATTTATAGCTCGCTAATAGTTTGCTATTGTACCTGCTCTAAGAAACAGCACTGATTGCGATAAGGAATTGAATCCCTACTAGTATTTGGAAGAAAGGAAATAAATCGAAGAGAGCAATAGGACAACCACGGCGATTATGAATTGGATCCCATTACTAGGTTTTGGTAGAGTACAATTAAGTCCTCCAGTAATTAACGCAGGTGGGCTGGACGTAGCTAGATAACCACAGCCCACGGCTAGCTAGCGCGCGGCTAACACACACGTACGTACGTACCGGAGGCCGCGTCGACGAAGCGCCCGTTGATGAACAGCTTGGTGTACCTGATCTCCGGCGTCGTCCTGGGCGTCCCGCCGCCGTCGTCGCCGCCGTGGCGGCACCCCGCGCCGCTGTTCTCCGCGCGCGCCTCGTCGCCGGCGTGGTGGTGGCCGTTGCTCTCGCTCTCGCTCGCCATGGCGCGCGGCGGTGTGGCTCGATCGCTCTCTCTCTCCGCGCGCTGCTTTGCTGTTGCGTCGCTAAGCGAGAAGCGTAGTCCTACTGTGTGGGGGGGGGGGGGGGGGGGGGGGTGGGGAATTTGGGCGAGGCGATACGCCGATTTAAAGAGAAGCGTGCGCCCTGCCCTGGCCAGGTGCTAGTTGGGCTAGCCGTCCTTCAAATTTGACAGTTTTTTTTCCCATTCACAGATTTGACTGGTCTAGCCGACTAGCTAGTCCTTTAAATTTATCCTAAATTATAGATGATTTTATAATCTGAAGATGATCATTTATTGCCCATGTACCCACCCCTCCCTCCCATTTTAAGCGCAAACATGAGTTTCAGTGTCAAATTTTAATTGTACGTCTTTTTTTTTTGAAAAATAGTACTTTTCATGTTTTATCATCTAATAACAATAAAAATACTAATTATAAAAAATTTTAAATAAGACAGATGATCAAAGTTAGACAAGGAAACTCATAATTACGTTTAATATGGGACGGAGGGAGTATAGTTTATGAGTCTATTAGGTTGATGTTATTTTAAATCTTTTTGGTAAAATTGAGAAATACGTGGATACATTTGATTTATTCCCAAACATTGGTAATGCCTAGATAATTTTGGTAACAATACATCTATCCTATCCTATTAAAATTTAATAATATTACCAACTCACCAAAACTTTGGCATTACCAAAATTTTAGAAATGTTTATTTTGGTAATAATTTGAGCCAGCCTTATATCTCGCTTATCCACTCTTTTATAGTTTATTCCTCCACCTACCTATTTTTACTTTAATCCTCACCTATCATCTATTATTCCCATTCGTTTTAAAATAAACAAACATATCACACCTCTAATATTAGGTTTGTTTATTCGGACGAAAGGAGTAATACATTATTTTATCTCCTATCATCATTTTTCATTACTTGTACTTTTGCTATCTCCTTAATAATCATTAAAAAAGGGAAATTATTCTATTTGAGACGAGGGAGTATTTCCATCACCTTACTTTACTCCAAGACGGCAAGGCCTGACAGGCACCCGCACATGGGAAACAAACGGACGAGTCAAGGAGTGTACTCATGTAGTGTGGTCGCGCACTCACGTGATTACCTGAAGAACTTGCAAGGATTGGGATCTGGTCTCTTTTTCAATTCATCATCGATATGTATATATAGAGAAGGGTTAATTGGATCCATGCCACGCGAATTGTGGCAAATCAAAAAAATGCCACACCTATTCCGGAATCCGGGTGCATGCCACTACTATTTCGTCAAATTGGAACCATGCCACAATGTACGCCCTGCGCGCGCTTTGCCACCGTTTTAGGGTACCGTATTTTCGTATGGACGTTTCTGCCCTCGTGTTCACGTGTGCTTAGACCAGCTCCGGTCCGGCTCGAACAGCCCGGTCGCCATTCGTTCCCCACACCGAAACCCTAGTTTCTTGGAGGCGACGCAGGCGACGGCGCCGGCGCAATCGACGGCGGCGGAAGGCGGCGGAGCAGGGCAGTGGCGCAGGCTACGGCGACGGAGGGCGGCGTCGTAGGCCGCGGCGCAGGCTTCGGCGGCGGAGCAGGGCGGTGGCGCAGGTGAAGGTGGCGGCGGAGCAGGCCGGCGGCGGAGGCTACGACGGCCGAAGGGGAGGACCTCCGCCGATGGGAGGATGAGTGCGCAGGGGCCTACGCATGCATCCCCCACCGCGTTGGCAATGTATTTGGGCGAATCCCTTGTACGGGTTGCTTCCAAACCGTGAGTACCTTCCCCCATGAACTCTTTATGCAGATAAAATTGCGATTTGAGTTTCGATTTGAACTTTGTATGTGCGATTTGAGTTATTGTTTTGTCATTCGTTGGTAGGCATTGGTTTTCAGTCGATGTTAGGGTGCAACCCTATGCGACAGTAGATGCTGATGGTAGGAAAATCATCAGTAAAGGAGGCACTGGGCATTGGGTAATCGATTCAGAGAGTTTTTCGTTTGATTTCCTAATGGAAAGTTTGAGGGTTGAGTTTAAGTGGGGCTCGAACCAGTCTCCCTCAGTGTGGTATTTTAACAAAAATTTGGGTGAGGATGTTAGGCTCATAGGGGACACTGATTTGCCAGATATTTTCGAGATGTATGCAACCGAGGCCAGTTTCCACCTACTTGTAGCAGTTCTTGAGGAAAGCATGGATGTTGCTTCTGTGTGTTGTGTGCATGAGCCCATTGCTATCATCCCACCTGAGAACCCTTCCCACAATGATGGTTCTGGACAAGCTGCTACTAATGATGGTTCTGCACAGCCTACAACAGTGGAAGTAGATGTTAGAGAGCCTGACATGTTTGATAATGAGGAAGAATATGTTGGTGTTAATGATGAGCAGTTGTATCTGCCTCCAAAACCTACTCAGCCACCTGACACCTCTGGCCAATCCTCTTAGCCTGCTGCCACAGGGTTTGGTGGCCAATCCTCTCAGACTGCTGCCACAAGGGTTGAAGCTCCTGAGGTAGAAGTCACCGATGAAGACCCTCAGGTTGTTAGAGTGTTGCATGATCCAGAGAATCCAAATATAGTGAAGAATGCTCTATTCCCTGACATGATATCTTTTAGAAAAGCAGTTAGGCATTATGCAATTAAGAAAGGTTTTGAGTTTGCTGATTTGAAGACAGATAAAACAAGATTCATTGCAACCTGACGCGCTGAAGGCTGTCCATGGAGAATACGTGCTTCCCTAATCCATGATAAGAAAACAATTAAGGTATAAATGTATTATTTTAGTTAATTTATTTTTTCATCTCCTGAAAGTAGTGTAAGTTTTAGTAACTTTTTATCACCATGTCATGTCATGCAGATTACAGTTCTTCCCTTTGAACACAAATGTGCATCTACCAAACTAAGAGAGGGCAAGATGGCTACACAGGGCTGGGTTGCTGATAGACTTGGTGATTGGTTAAAGAACAATCCAAAGAAGGGTGCTAAGGATGCAAGGGGGAAGCTGCAAGAACAGTATGAGATCAAGTTGAAGTATTCAAAGGCATGGTCAGGTATAAAGTTAGCACTAGAACAGATACATGGTAAATATGAGGAAAGTTTTCAGTTGCTTTTCAACTGGAAGGCTGAAATTGAGAGGAAGTGTCCAGGTAGTATAGTTGAAATTGAATTGGAGAAGTTAGGAAATAAAATGTGCTTCAAGCGTTTGTTTGTAGCTCTAAAACCATGTATAGATGGCTTTTTGCAAGGGTGTAGGCCATATGTGGGTGTAGACTCAACTAAGTTGACTGGAAAATACACTGGACAGTTAGCTTCAGCCACCTCTGTAGATGGTCACAACTGGCTGTTTTATGTATCATATGCAATTTTTGATTTGGAAACTGATGACAACTGGTTGTGGTTTATGAAACAATTGAATAGAGCTATTGGTTGTCCTGAAGGGTTAGTTATCTCAACCGATGCATGCAAGGGGTTAGAAAAGGCTGTTAGTGCTGCATTTAGTGATCCTGTTGAGCATAGAGAATGCATTAGGCACCTCTATGCTAACTTCCTAAAGAAGTACCATGGTTCTGTTATCACTGAGCATTTGTATCCAGCTGCTAGGAGCTACACCGAGGAGGGTTTCAAGTACCATATGCAGCAAATATATGCAGTGAAACCAGATGCAATAGAGTTTCTTGAGCAACATCATTCAAGAATTTGGTACAGATGTGGCTTTGGAGAAACAAGCAAATGTGACTATCTGACAAACAATGTTTCTGAGAGCTTTAATGCTCAGATCAGAAATCTGAAAGGACTGCTTCCTCATGAACTTGTTGACAACATACGAGAGTTAATAATGGAGAAGATGGCCACTAGAAGAGATGTTGGCAAGAAAATGGATGATGGAATCATTCCAGGTGTTATGAAGCAGCTTAATGATGCCACATCTCTTCTTAAAGTGGTGAAGATTGCCAGAAGTGATGATGGGTTTGCAGAGGTCACACTTGTGGATACTGACAACAAGACTAGATGGCATATTGTTGACCTAGACAACCAAAAATGCTCCTGTAGGGCTTGGCAAATAACAGGGAAGCCATGCAGGCATGCATTGGCCTGGATATGCAGCAGTGGAGGAAGGATACAAGATTTTGTGAGCCCATATTATAGTGTGCAAATGTTCAGGACAGCTTATGCAGGCAGAGTACCACCTATGACTGACAGGACACAGTGGCCAGTAGTTGATTTGGGCTTCAAGGTGCATGTCCCTAAGTAGAAGAGAGGTGCTGGGAGGCCTAGAGTACAGAGAATAAGGGGATTTCTTAAGCTTGGAAGAAAGAGAGTGAAATGCAAGAGATGTAAAAGATTTTGACATTTTGAGAAAACATGCAAGCTAGCTCAACCTGCAGATGCAGATGACATGAGCAGCCACTGCACCCCCCAAAAACGGTATATTGCTGTCATTGTGCTTCCATTCTTAATTAGTCTTTGTGCAAACGGTTTGTGTTCTTTAACTCCAACTTGATAAAAAAACCCAACTTGATAATTATTGTTAGTTACACTCCTGATATATTGTGCTATGTTGTAGTCACTAAGATTCAGGCTTGTATGCTTGCCATATGGTCTAAAAATTCTCACTTTTTTGTAGGAAGAGACAAGTGTGCAGGCAAGGAAATGATCCAGGAGTGTCAACAAGTGAAGCAAGCTGCTCTGCACCAAAGAAGAAAAAAACACCTATGAAAAAAAAGACACCAAAAAAGAAGAAGACTCCCCAGAAGAGGAAAGACCTAGCATCCTCAAGTGCACCACCAACTAGAGTAGTTAGGAGCCTATCTACCTATCTTCGACTGTAATGCCAGCTGCCTCCTCTCTAAGTATTTTGCTAATTGCCAATGGCTGTGATGAACTTGTAATGCACGTGTGCCTGTGAACTTGTAGTAATCTATTTGCAGTGACAATGTAGCCTGCCCCATCTCTTAAGTATTTTGCTAGTAAGGCTGCTATGAACCAGTAATGTTGCTCATGTATGTCTGTACTGTTGTATGCATATGTTGAGCCTGAAAACTGAAATTATGGAATGCATCAATGATCTCTTTTGCTGAAAATTTACTGTACTCATGTGCTCTCTCCTTTTGTAAAGATTTCTGTGCTGTAAACTGAAATTATGGAATGCACCAATGATCTCTTTGCTGAAAATTTGTGATGGACAATTGTCTGCATGGCACTGATTCTATACAGGAATCTGACAATTTTTCCCAGCAATCTGCAAATTTTATGGTTCTATTATTGTAACAATTCACTACTTTCTTCTCAAACATACACTTTCATTCATATTGTTTAGCACTGCACATACACATACTTTCTTCTGAAACATACTCTTTCATTCATATAGGTCACCAAAGTACATACACAGAACAATACATGACAATACATCCATATTTCCAATCCAAAATACACTTGTTGACAATACATCCATTTTTTTCCCATCTAATTTCTACCTACCATTAAGCAAGCAAATAAGACAGTGATCACTAAGGTAAGGTATAGAAGTCTAGCACGGCTAAATTTAACTTCTTCCAACTGCTTCTTCATCGCTAAACACTCCAGCCTACACTGGTTGAGCGTCTCAATTGTTGACTTCAACTCATTTTCCTTTGCATCAAGGACCTCACAAATCTTCGCTTTTTCATTCTTCTCATCATCTAAATATTGGCGAAGAATGTCGATTGTTTCTTGCATATGATCGTACTCGCCGGCGTGACAGTACGCAACCATCTCCTCAGCATACTCATTCAGTAGGTCTTCCCATATCCATAAGAAGCAACAGCCCTAAGCAAACAACTAAGAATTAAGACACCGAAATGCAACGAAACTAAGCAAGTTCTTACCGAATTGCCGCATTGTAGCCACCGGCGTCGAGGATTCCTTGGCGTGTTCGAAATCTGCACAGTGGCGGAGGCACCGCAAGCACACTTCAGCGTGGGGATGGAAGAAGGTGATTCCATCGTCGCCTTGCCGTCGCGCCAGGAAGGAGGTGATTCCATCGTCGCCTTGCCGTCGCGCCAGGTCGTACTCGCCGCCGGTCGCCTGCGCCGTCGCTAGGAGCTCCGGCGCCACCGCCTTCGGCCGGCGTAGCCTGCGCCGCCGCCCTGCTCCGCCGCCGCCTTCGCCTGCGCCGCCGCCCTGCTCCGCCGCCGAAGCCTGCGCCGCCGCCTGCGACGCCGCCCTCTGTCGCTGTAGCCTGCGCCGCCGCCCTGCTCCGCCGCCTTCCGCCGCCGTCGATTGCGCCGGCGCCGTCGCCTGCGCCGCCTCCAAGAAGCTAGGGTTTCGGTGTGGGGAACGAATGGCAACCGGGCTATTCGAGCCGGACCGGAGCTGGTCTAAGCACACGTGAACACGAGGGCAGAAACGTCCATACGAAAATACGGTATCCTAAAACGGTGGCAAAGCGCGCGCAGGGCGTACATTGTGGCATGGTTCCAATTTGACGAAATAGTAGTGGCATGAACCCGGATTCCGGAATAGGTGTGTCATTTTTTTGATTTGCCACAATTCACGTGGCATAGATCTAATTAACCCTATAGAGAAAGATCCTCCAATCCGTTTAATTTTATAACCTGCTTTGTTTATACGTGATTTGGTTTGACATTCATCGATCTTTGCCAATAAACCCGTATCATATTTGATCACAGAAAAAAAAACTTGTCGCGTTTGGCGATTTTGACGAGCTTTGGTATAATTTTAACATCGTCACCGTTGCCTGCCCTCCAACCTTTGCAGCCACCTGACAGCTCAGTATAGCTTTGCATATGACCCCACTTAGCTCTATGCATGCCCCATACATGGCTTGGCACATCCGTGTTATTGTTGTCTCATCTTCTTTTTCTATATATCCAGCCTAGCTTGACAAGTTTTTGCCTTGTTCTGTCCTCGTACTCTGGTTTTAACAGTTACAAGCCTACCGTTATACTCCCTCCGTCCCATAATATAAGGGATTTTAAGTTTTTACTTATAACGTTTATCACTCGTCTTATTCAAATTTTTTTAAAATTATTATTTATTTTATTTGTGACTTACTTTATTATCTACAGTACTTTAAGCACAACTTTTCGTTTTTTTATATTTGCAAAAAAAATTGAATAAGACGAGTGGTCAAACGTTGCAAGCAAAAACTCAAAATCCCTTATATTGTGGGACGGAGGGAGTACTATTTGTTTCGAAAAATGTTACTGATATGGGTTGCCAGTTGCCCCTCGCACAATATTCACTTCTTCTCTCTTTTAGACCTATATGGTATTGGCACCACTGCCATACGTACTCCTTTTATCTATCGTTGTGTATAAGATCCATCTCTATTTCTCTGTTCCAATAAATTAAAAACTTTCCAAGTTTTTTTAAATAAACCGGTATCTTTAAGTGGGTCTACCAGTGTAAGGGGTCGGTCCATCCAACTATAAGTACGGTTTTAAGTTAAGAACCGGTACCTACAAATGAGAATAGGCATAGGTTCCAATTAAATCGGTACATATGAGCATCATCTATAGCAGTGTACGCGCATAATTTTTCATTAGCAAGTACGCAATATCACCTTATTTGCTTGGGGTCAGGTTGAATCCAGCGACACCGAGGCTAGAGGAGCTGAGATAGGACGTAGGATTTGACCAGCTTTATAACCAAAAGGTTAAACGAAGTGGACGATTCACTATTGTTTCCACAAAGTCTTCGGTTATGATGTAAAGTGACCAGGGACATGACATGGAAAGATGATTCTTTACGTAGTTAATGATCAGATGATGACAACTATACTACTGTCTCTGTTTTTTAATATATAACATCGTTGATATTTTGACAAATGTTTGATCATCTGTTTTATTCAAGACTCTTATACAAATATAAAAAATATTTAACTTATATAAAAAAACATTTGATGATAAATCAAGTCACAATAAATAAATGATAATTACATAACTTTTTAAATAAGGCAAATAGTCAAACGAGTATTTTAAAAAATCAATAGCATTATATATTAAACAACGAGAGTACTTAGCTAAAGCAAAGAAAAATAAACATGTACGTTTTGTTTCCTTGTGTATTTACAACTCTGGTAGGCTCACTCAAGAAAGGACACAGTACATATAAACTCCAATAACGACTGCACGTTCTAAACGCCAAACTGTGCAAACGTACAACAATCAATAAAATAAATCTCATATTACTGTTTTGACATCTTCTTTATAGCCTTTATGTACGTTATATGCGTCCATTTTCTAGCACGCACAAGTTGGGAGAAGAAACTTAGCTAAAATTGCGTCAGTGCCGTAATTAATTTCTTGTATCATCAACAAGCAAAATTTTCTCCGAGATCTGAAAATGCACACCGACACACCGTACGCCCCATAACAGATGCCGCACGTGGGAGCTATTATACCGTTGAAATTTTCAAGTTAAGAAATACTCGCTCTGTTCCATTTTAAATGCAACTATGTTTTTCCGTATCCAATTTTGATCCTTTGTCCATCTTATTTAAAAAAATTTTGAAAAAAATTAAAAACATAAGTCATGAGTAAAGTACTATTTATGTTTTATCATCTCATAATAACAAAAATACTAATTATAAAAAAATTTTAAATAAGACGGACGATTAAAGTTAGACGCGGAAGCACTTAAATTTGGACGGAGGGAGTAATACCGAGTCTCTTTTATACTAGGTACTATATGAGTACCATTCAAGTGCCCATATTTTAGATGAAAGGTAGCATCCTAATTGGCTGTGTTTTGTGATGTATGGTTGATTGTTGAGACTTGAGACTTGAGACTTGAGGCAGTAATTCTTTTTAGATAATTAAACTTGACGAACTTTGAAGCACAATTTGAAGGAATTTTTATTTCGATAAATTTTCGTTACCATATTCGAGCCTGTCCCTATTCACTTCGTTCTCATGTTTACCAATCACTAAGTCGCGCGTTGCGCAACAATGAATATACACTCCTAAGTGTTAACCTGTACATATTCCTAAGTTGTCTTGTAAGTGTTTTATACTGTTATTTTAGAAAAGTAGAAATTAGTGGCACATCGTTTTGTTGCCCAATATTAGGATACAACCATTCAAGTATTTGTTGTTGGTGCATATGACACACCCTTCTCTCGATCACTATATTTTCACTCAACATATTGAACTTTCATCACGATATATATATTATAAGTATTTCTAAGGCATTTTTTATGCTGAATGGAATATAAATGATAATTTAGATAACATAATGTTATAAAAGATGCTTTTGAGCTCAACTATAAACACAACACTTTAGCGATTAATAAAAAAAATCAAGCGTATACTCCCTCTAGTTTTTAACGTACGACACCGCTGACTTTTGAACATGACTATTCATCTTATTTAAAAGCCATGTAAATATGAAATATACATATAAGTTATTCTTAAAGTACTTCTAATAATAAAATAAATAATAAAAATAATTACGTAATTTTGGTCAAATATATATTTAAAAATCAAGAGCATCATATATTAAAAACTGAAACAGAATAAAGCATATCGAAGTCCATCTAATATGCTAGTACTTTGTACTATTCGTAAATACATTTTATAATTTTATTTGAATTTGAGTTGTGCCATTCTTTTTTTTCTTTGGCTGACCGTGTGCCTGGCAGCTTTGAGACTTCCTCGTTGGAAGTCTAGAAGTTTCTTGAGGGCAGCTCCTGTGCCTTGAAATTTTTTTCTGGTTTTTTAATAGAAGTATGAATCTAATGTTTCATTTTTTGCTTGCTGTCTGCATCCAACAGTGGTTCTTTCGTGACCTAACTCGATTGCAAGAAACTTTAGTTCTTTAAATACTTTAGATTCGGAATTTTCCCCTGAGAATCACGATTATTTTGGCCCGGAAATTCCTTCCGAGGGCCCCCACACATAGCGTTTATCTGGCCTTCTTTTCCCATGACAAGCCAACAAGGCCAGATACGGATTCCATCTCCATACGTTCATCATGTTACGATGGACCGAAATCCAAGCCCATTTATGTGTTAACAAGGCCCAACTATGCTAAAGTTGTTTCATATCTGGCCCATCAACACGTTGCAGTTATGGGTCGTCATTCCACAGTGGGTTTGTCACAACAAAACTCGTAGGTACCCTCCTCTTCTCTCATCTCTATTACGGTACGCTGTAGCTTAAAAGCGATGTCGTACTCCTTTTAAGTCCACCGAAATTCCTGATCGAGTGCATTTTTTTATAATGGGTACCGTTTTCGACTGTACTATTTTTAAATTTTGTTTTTCTTAATTTCTTTCTAAATTATATTAATATCGACACTGAGTAGTTTAAATAATAAATATGGTCAATTATTAGCCGATCAAGCGTCGTTTCTGAAGAGAAGCTATTGATTCTGACCGTTTTCACCCCTGCTTCCAACCTCCTCACACCACGTGCATGATTCATAATATTCGGATGTGTTACATCCATTGCTATGTTAATTTTTATTAGGATGGAGGGAGTATAACATAGGTACAACGATTTTGCTATATATTTGTTGATAATATTTTTTTCTGAAAAACTTGATAATGTAAATATAGCATAATCATAGTGTAATTATATTGTAACTTGTTGTAACTACAAATTAGTTTTAAACCGTTCGATTTGCTTTAAAATTTGTGCAATGGAGGTAGGAAAAAATCACAACCCACGCACATGTGAGGTGATTCGGTACAATTACCTCCGTTTTCACTGAATTTTCATGTCACCTAAGGATTTTTAAGGATTTTTAAAAGTTTCATATAAGTTAAACTATAGACTATAGTTATATGCAAGTCACACTGTAATTACATCACGATTATACTATAATTACATCTGTCAAATTTTTTTTGTTAAAATTTGACAACAAATGTAGAGCTAATCCCTATATACATAGCCACCATATATATTCAATGTTTTATTTTCTAATCACATTTATAGTTTAGCCCTACTTGCATGATTACTTGTAGTATACTTATCCCTCATCACACTTAGATGCGTTCTACAGATGGGCAAAGAGCTGAAAAGTCACTCTTTTTTCGCACAAACACATCCTAAACTACTGAACGATGATTTTTTTTTAAGAAAATCTACATAAAAATTGTTTTAAAAATCACAGTAATCTACTTTTAAAATTTAAAATACCTATAAACATGCCCGTGCGTTGCAATTAGGGATGGATGTCGAGCTGGCTCGGCTCGGTCTGGCTCGTTAGGATAACGAGCTAGCTAGAAACCTAGCTCGGCTCAGCTCGTCTGCAAGCTCGAGCTAGCTCGTTTAGCTCGCGAGCTTTGGGGACAATAAAGAAATTAGCCGGTGACCTCGGGGAGAAGCTCAACCTCACCGGCGCCGTGACCACGGGGAGAGCTTGCCGGCGACCATAGGGATGAGCTTGCCGGTGACCACGAGAGGAGCTCAACAGTGGATTGGACGAGCTCGACCTCGCTGGCACTGCAACCATGGGTAGGAGCTTGACGGTGAAGGAAACGAGCTCGAGATCGTCGGCGACCACGGGAAGGAGCTCGACGGTGGATGGGACGAGCTCGACCTCCGCCGGCACTTGGACCATGAGGAGGAATGCTGGGGGCGAGCGGCGGCGTCGGGCGCAGTGGGCGGGCGGCGACGTCGAGCGCTGAGGCCGTCGGGCGCTACAGGCGGGCGGCGACGTCGAGCGCTAGTTCCGTCGGGTGCTGCGGGCGGACGGCGACGTCGAGACTCGAGCGCTGGGGAGAGCGGCGCGAGCGGCTGGAGCATCCCACGCAAGACGCGACGTGAACGCGATGTTTGTGGCGGCGGAGCGATGGAGTGAGGAGAGAATAGATCAAAGACTCGAGAGACATCATCAGTATTAGGGTTTGCTCTAGTCTGATGGGCCTACTGGGCTTGTGGGCTTTGTGGGGTGCCTGCTGCTGCTGGTTACAAAAGCTCGTTACGGCTTGCGAGCGTCTCGTTATCTCTAACGAGCTGAAAGGCTAGCTCGGCTCATTAGAAAAATGAAATGAGCCGAACCAAGTCGAGCCGAGCTTGTCACGAGTCGAGCAAGCTAACGAGTCATGAGCTTTTCGTCCACCCCTAGTTGCAATGGGTAAAGGCTATTTCAATCATATTATTATTAGTTTTTTAATGTAAAAAATAGTATATTGGATTTTTATTTTGATAGTATTGATATCTAATTTGAATTTTTTATGGGGATGATGGCTATATCCTATACATTGTTTTCTTATGATTTGGCAAGAATTCTAAAGGAAATAGGAGTCCAACTCTCGTCCCAAATTAACATGAAAGTTTTTTAAAAATATTTCTTATATGACTTCTTACGTATTTTCAAAAGGTGAACAAACTTAAAAACTAACTCAAATACGAACAACGTATCAAAATATCAGCGAAAACATTTTCAACTTTTATAATAGTAGAGATTAATACTCTATTAATCATATGCTAGTTTTGCATATCTTTTCTTTTTCTCCTCTCAAACGTATGATAGGATATGGTGTACCCTGTTCTTTCTACTTGGTTAAGTCAATTTCTTTTTTGATGGATGGAGTACAGCTCAATAATCCGTAGTTCATCCAATTTCACCAGTTCGACTATCCACGCCATATCCTCTTCCAGTAAAAAAAAAAAAAAACAATCTTCTTCCAGTAAAGCTGGGCGCAATGCTTTTTTCTTTAAAAAAAAAAGAGAAAAAAAAAGAAGTGGCTGATGCAAGTATGCAACCCAAGTCGCGAAACCGCGTGCTACTCTTGCTAAACGGTTTCAGCCCGGATTCCGTGGGCACCACCACCACTCGCCGGCAGATGCCGTCACCCATGGCAAAATCGTGTCGACATATATGACCTGGGCACCCCCACTCGCCGACAGATGGGCCCCACTCCACTGCGGGGCCCGCACCCTCGCATGCCCTCCTCACGATTGGCCGGCGGGTATAAAAGGCGGTGAAGTGAGTGGCGTGTGCTCTCTCTCTCTCTCTCTCTCCTACTGTAGGCCACCACCACCGCGACTGCACGAGTCAACCGCACGGCAGCCAAGCGTTTGGTTGGGGGGATCGGAGCGGCGGCGGCGGCGGCGGCGATGCAGTCGCTGCAGGACAAGGCGTCGGAGTGGAGCGGCGTGGCGGCGGGGGATGCGTTCGCCATCGACGATGGGAACGTCTTCGAGGCGCTGGGCGGCACCACGCAGCCGTTCGTCGACCTCTCCACCAACTTCTACACCAGGTCTCGCTTGCTTTCGCTCGCTCGCCGCCGATCTGGTTCGTTCTTCTTGCTCGCGATTTCGGGGGCTCTGATTCTTGGGGGAGTCAACAGGGTTTATGAGGACGAGGAGGAGTGGTTCCGGCAGATCTTCGCGGGGTCGAAGAAGGAGGACGCGATCCGGAACCAGTACGAGTTCTTGGTGCAGCGCATGGGCGGCCCGCAGCTCTTCTCCCAGAGGAGAGGTAACTAACTTGATTTCACTCTGCTTCTCTCTCCCACTCGAAAGCTCAGCTCGTACTTTTGCACATGTGGTGGCGATGCTCGGATGTCTTAACTCTCAAGAGGGACTGATGGTTGGGTGCATCAGCTAGTCGTTGGCTGTGGAGGAAAGAGTTGAGATATGAGGAAAATTATCGTTTTACTTGTTGAGAAAAGTTAACCCAGATTTAGTTACAAGCTAATAGCCAAGTTCCGCAACAATTCCACTAGCTGCCATTGTTCGCTAGATCATGAGTACCCAACCAGAAGCATCAGAGATGACTAAGAATCTCAAAACGAGCTAGAACTAGAATCCTGCACCTGCTTAGCCTTGGAGGGGAGGGGAGTTTCTGTGAAGAATATTTATTTGCAATGTCCTAACCCAGCTAGACGTGTTTGCCGATGGTAGATGGTTCACTTTAACTTACGTTTAGGGGTACAATTTAGGTCTCAAATGGTTGTGTGAAGCCCCAGAGAGGTGTGTTATGTTGATGCTCTTTTATTTTTGAGAGCATATCTTGTTCTCTTTCTGCAGATTCATCCCTTGCTCATAAATACGATGCTTACAAATAATAAGATACATATGTTGCCTTTCTCTGAGATCTTCCTCTAGAATTGAACGATTAATGTGTGCAACCTCAACTGCAATGTGAAAGCATTTTTTCTACTAAGTACATATTTTCTTGGGTACAGTTGGTAGAATTTAGCTCACTATGATTTACATTTCTTGTTCTCCCTTTACTTTAGTATCATTGCTTTTTCGTAGTACTTGCCGTTGCTGGAGGTGAATCTCAGATTCAGTACAGTGATTTTTTTTTTTGAGCAAGAGAGCAGACCCTGTATAAAGATCTTCATTGTTCTGTAATCCAATTGTATACCAGCACTGATCAGTGATCACCAGTGAATTTTCTTCTGATCTCATTCTTTTACCACATCCATATGATCAGCAATTCAGCATTCAACAACATCTAGCTGGGAGCTCATAATGGTTTAGTGAGATGTTCACTCTTCAATTGGCTCTGCTGATTTATCACCAATCTGCCAGTTGATCTATATTGGCGCAAGAATTGTGTGATGATGCCCAATAATATGTGCTTGTACTTAGTGTTTCGCGTAACTTGCCCTTGAGTAAATTTTGGATGTGATCTCTGATTTTCCTCTGTTACGAACCAATAGCAGCTAGATCACTCTGTCACTGTGCACATCAGCACATGTATCAAATACAACCGCCTGAATAACTTGTTGACCTAAAATCTGCCTATTTGATTTTTCTTTGTAGGACATCCTGCCCTGATAGCACGCCATCGACCATTCCCTGTTACCCACCAGGCTGCAGAGCGATGGCTGCACCATATGCAGCAAGCTGTGGATACTACTGACAGCATAGACGCTGCCACAAAAACCAAAATGATGTATTTTTTCAGGTCTGTGCAACAGCTGAATTCTTGCAAGCTTACACATTTCGTCCTAGGATCTTAATACTGCTCTCTTTCTCCAGGCACACTGCATACTTCCTTGTTGCCGGAAATGAGATGACAAGGCAAGGCCATGGAACTTCCTGCAAGTGCAAACATGGAGAAAGCAAACCAGCAGAATAACGATCGATTCATGCCTCTGGCCAGTAAGGCATCTGGATAATAAACGATTCGAGCCTTTAGCAACCTATCCTGGTGTTATAGAAAAAAAAAACCATGGACGATGGAATTCAGACCATCTATTCATTCACAAAAACAGTTGAGCTAACTGTTGTAGGCTTACAGCCACTCTCGAACACGGAGCAACCGAAAATTGATAGAACCTGCCTCTGGAGGAAGTTGCAAACTTGCAATAGTTATATCATACTCTCTATATTGAACAACGGATGTGTTATTTTGCGTCTGGCTATAGGCTATAGCATGTGTCTACAGACAGGGGGGAGAGAGCAAGGTCCTCTGTTTGAAGAGTTTCTAGCAATTTAAGAGAAACTTTAGCTCCTTCAAACAGTACATATCATTATTTAGATTCTTAATAATTATGGAATCTAGAAAATAAACTAGGAACCAACATCTTTAGATCTCAGAAGCTTAAATTTCTTTAGAGACCAATCAGTTACTTCTCCGAACCTTAAATTTCTTCAAATAAGGTCTGAGAAGGGAAGCCTTGGCTGAAGTTTCTCTTATATAACCGCACTATCGTTGGTCCCACCCTCTTGTAGAGTTGTAGGCTTGCACATTAGTGCCTGACTGCCTGTAATAGCACTTATTATGATATAGGATGTGAACAACAATCATTATCACATTCGATGTGAACTTGGAAGCCTCGCATAACGTAACGGAGTCGGCTTGGGTGACATTGCCTAGCTATGTCACAACATGACATTGGGTAAATCTGGACCATCATAAACAAATCCAACGGATATGCCGCCTGGCCGCCTGGGTCCACCTACAGGTGCAAAATAATACCCAATCCATCCATTCCAGCGCGTGACGGCATCCCAGATCCATCCATCGCGCACGCGCTTCGCCAGTTCGCCTCCCGTCGCCGCGAGCCAGCTGGGAGACTCGCCGCCGCCGCCGTGACCGGAGACCGCCGCGAGTGGGGAGATGACCGGGCGAGCACCGCGCGAGGCGTCCGCGCTCGCCTCGCCCGCGTCCAGCCGTCGCCGCGAGCCAGCTGGGAGGCTCGCCGCTGCCGTGACCGGAGATCGACTCGCCTCGCCCGCGTCCGGCTTTCTGGCCGGGGACCTGTCGTCCCGCCGCGGCAAGGGAGGCGCCAGGCCGCCCTTCCCTGCCGCCGCGACCGAGGGCGCGTGGAGGCGGCCGGGGAGGCGCTAGGCCGCCCTGCCCTGCCGCTGCGACCGGGGGCGCGTAGAGGCGGCCGGCCACCGGGCCTGATGACGCGCTGGTGCAGGCAGGCGGCCTCCCAGCCCGAGCACGGCACGTGGAGGAGGCTGTGTTGTTTGTGGAGAATGCTTCAAATTTTCCAGTGCCCGCAAGGTGTTTGGGAAATGCCCCTGAGGCTGTGTGGTTCTCTATTGTGAAATGCAACCGTCAGAGCTACCGCTGGGAAGCCTGGTCCTGCCCTGCCTCCTGGGATGATGCAGAGTCCTAATTGGAAGTGAATTGTTATTGTTGGCATTGTGAGATTGGGCAAATTGAATCTGTAATCTTGATTTTTGTCATCAAGGAAAAGGTGCCATCGGTAGCACTTAGGAAAATTGATTGAGATTGATTTGGATGTATGACTCATGTATGCTGTAATTCTAAAGGTAGCTAACAAATTTTGAGATGTGTCATTGTGAAATCTTAAAGAGATATTGTGCAGCTAACAAATTTTTTAGATGTTGCCCAGGTCCATGGTTCTGGACTTATGTATTGTCTGGTTTATACTGGACATGATATATATACTCCCTCCGTTTTTTAATAGATGACGCCGTTGACTTTTTCTCACATGTTTGACCATTCGTCTTATTTAAAAACTTTATGCAAATGTATAAGATAAAATCACACTTAAAGTACTATGAGTGATAAAACAACTCATAATAAAATAAATTATAATTACGTAAATTTTTTGAATAAGACGAATGGTCAAACATGTGAGAAAAAGTCAACGGCGTCATCTATTAAAAAACGGAGGTAGTATATACTATTTTCACGGCAAACCTAACCTACAAAGGGATTCACATTTTCACGGCAAGAATGGACGGTTTATAGCGCAAACTAGTGGAGACGGACAAACTAGAGTTAAAACTAGGGAAAATAAGAAGATATGAAATGAAAAGCACGATTCAATGGGTTAATTGTGTGTAAGATTATTTTTTGTTGCTAACAGAACTAGGCATGCTCTTATAAAGAAGTTGATTTTACAATATAGCAACACAGCCTCTCCACGTTTATCTAGGTCACTTAGGACTTGAAAAATATAGGACTCAACTAGATCTAGGGCAGAGGAGCAGCCTAGGATTGGAGATCTAGGAGACCGATGAGAGAAATTGATTTAGGTCTGGGCATAAAGGGATGGAAAAGAAGCTTAGAAGTGGTTGGGTTTGTAGGCTAAGGTCTCAACTCTCAAGTATTGATGTCTGGTGGTGATATTTTGAAACTTGAGTGTGGGAGAAATAATTGGAATGGACAGCGAAAAAGAATGTGCAAGCACACGCCTATTGAAAAGTTTGAAGTTTGAACCACCGTCAAATGGTTCGAGCCGGCTCGTTAGATCGAGCTGATGAGCTTTGAGAGAAGCTCGGGTCGATTTGAATACTTATCAAGCCGAGCCGAGCTTGAGCAACTCGTGACTTCTGAGTTTTCTTGACAGCCCTAGCTAAGAAAGTCTGTACCAGGCTCTACTTTGAACATGCCTAACAAAGGTAGCCTTGCATGTATAGCGAAACACATAGTCTAAGGAGGTAGCCTTGTATATATAGCCAAACACATTACTTTTTATAACGGAAATGAATTCGGCCTCTATATCCACTATACACGGCTAAACATGGAGAAACACGTAAGAAACTCGAAGTTTATATTCTGATAAACTGAAGCTAATTACAATATAACATACTCACTCATATCAGAAGGCAGCTATAGCCGAGCAGCCAGCCGGCATTGCCTCCCATTTTGTTCGTACTTATCATCACAACTCACAAGTTCTGCTACTAGCGACAGGCATGCAAGCCCCCTCCTCGCTGACTCTCTCCAGTTACTTAATTACTACTATCTGATTACCCCATATGTGCTATTCCTTTCATTAATTACTTGTATACGCGAAGTAGTGGCGAACGCGATCGATCGGGCCAGAAGCCAATCAGGCATGCATCACGGCTGTGCGACTCGCTTATTCGTGATCGCCCGCAGCACGGGGCACACGATCGGTACCAGCCGCAGCGCGGGGCACGCGGTCGACCCCGGCAGCCGCACGAGGAACGCGGTCGACGGTAGCAGCCGCAGCACGCGGCACGCGGTCGACACCGGCGGCCGCAGCGCGAGGAACGCGGTCGACACCGGCAGCCGCACGGGGAACGCGGTCGAGCCAGCCCGAACCCGGATCATTGGGCTGGAAAGGGTCGCTTGGATCCACCAACATCTCTGCAAAAATGAAGACAAAATCAGGGTATTGCACAATCAGGTGCATGGAAGCGAACTCAGCAAGGACGAAGAAGAAGGAGAAGGAGAAATCACCGGCGGTGCTGGTGATCACCGCGTAGGCGACGAGCAGCGCCGCCAACTGCAGGAGCGCCAGGGAACGGGCAGATCGAGCGAAGGACGCCATTGCGCGCGGTACTGATCACCAGCTGGGTCGATCGATCGGCAGCTCGAAGTGTTGAGTCGTTAGTCGTTACACACACAGCTTATATATTCTGCTGGCTTTCTTGCTGCATGTTCGATGGTGTTCAGGGGTGGCCGTATTTATAGGCATATCTGCGCGCCACTGTTACTCGATCGTCTCTCTCCATGCAAACTGGGCCCGAGAGTCTAAATCTAAGGGCGTCTGGATACTAAATTTCCAATGTCTTTTGGCTTTCTACCTTGACAATTGCTTTATTAGTCAAGGGAGTGGATCTTATTAAGCTCTTGACAGCATGTGTGCTTATCTTTTTGTATATATACGATCTAAATAATTACGTATGAAGAGTTCTGGAAAAATACACTTCTTTTTTTTAATCGCACCTTAGTACAACAAAAATTTACGGGATTTCTGTCAGAAATCTGATTTTGGGCCACCGGGTCCATGCTAAAGATTTGTGCTGACTCCTTCTCCTTCTCCTTAAGTTCCACCGGTGGCCCAACCAACAAGGTTTAGCTGTGCGAGGCAGAAGACCGGCGGCGGCGGTGAGCGGTGGACACGAGGCACAGCCGGCTTCGGAGATAGGGGCAAGGTACCAACTCATAATTGGTAAATTTACGGGTTCAATTCCTGCTGTATGCACGCGAACCGGAACGTTCCATAAGTCTATTGGAACTGGCTCTCTAGCCTATCAAACCATAGGCGCCTTACCGCCCCCCCTTTCTTTTTTGAATGAAACAAGGGAGAGGAGGAGGCCGAGTGGGCGGGCCTAGCAGGTGCCGTTCGCGCCATTAGGCGCCGACCAGGGTGGAGGTGGGGTGGGCATCACCAGTGAGCTCACTTCTTCCCATTTTGCCAAGCAATGTGTGGGAGAAAAAGGGGTTGAGAGTATACAGTTACTATTAATGTTTGAATCTCGATACAGTTCTAGCCATGTAAAAAGTCTCTCAAATCTAAGGGTTTTTTTTTTGTCAAATGTGCAACGAACATACATGTATACCTTATTCTTACAATCGAGAGAATGACTGATATATCTTGAGATTGATAAAGTTAACATAAACATCTTGGTATTAACTAGTACGTAGGTTATCACTAAAAGAATAATTTGTCACACATACCAGCACCCGTGTTACATACCACCAAAATAATAATTAGCCACACGTATGACATATCAGCACACATTTCTCTTTACAAAAATAGGAAAAATTACAAAAATCACCTTAGAAATCACTTGAAATTTGACATTTTACCTTGTAAGTTAGTTTGCTGCGAATGCCTACCCCCTACTTAGTTCTGTTGTTAAAACCACCCCCAATGTACATGTGCTTAACCAAATCATTACGTTTTCATAAACTGTGAGGTGTCAATATGGTTTATACCAAAATTAAATATTTCTAGGAGTATAGTCTTGATATTTTTTTTTGAGAGTACTCAAATAGAATTTTTGATGAGTGCTTAAGCATTGTTGCACTAAGTTTCGCTATATGACGAAAAAAAAAGAATAAGTCTAATACAAGCATTTGGACAAGGATGACTCGGCTAGCTTAGCTTGGGTGGCTCTACATTAGTGATAACATGCTGATTCGTGATAACATGCTGATTCGGTTAAGCTCATATGTATTAGGGTGGTTTAATTTTTATATTAAAACTGACTAAAGATTGAGCATTTCGAATAAAATGATTTATCAAGTGAAATTTCAAATTTTAACTGACTTATGAGGTGGATTTTATAATTTTTCATATAAAATTTAAGGTTAAATTTGATCCACACGTGAAAAAAATCTATCCACTTATAAAATGAGGGCGGACCTTTCCCCTATTTAATCAAAACAAATAAGTAGAAAGCATGGCATGCTTTGTATATATGCACTTTCTTTTGGACCCAAACACTTGTGCGTGTGAGCTTTTTCAAAACAGATAAGTAGCAAAGTACATCATGCCGTCGTTGGATGCAGGTTTTTCGAAACAACGGCACGGGTAAAGGGTTTGGCCGAGTAGCAAAACTGGAAGATCGATGCGTAGGTGAGTTATGCGTATGACGGGATTACACGACACGGCCGCCTCCAGCCCTCGAGCCTCGCCGCGACGACCTTGCGGACCCACCGGAGGTATGAATTTTTTCATTTTTAATTTTTTTTAAATATTTACAGAAATAATCTATCGTTGCAAAAATTTTAAAAGTAGACCCTGCCGCTCTAGTGGAGGGCGGCAAGCTGACGTGGCAGACGACAGCTCGACGGCGCCACGTGCGCATTTTGCGCTTTGGTCCTTGCCGCCCTTACAGGCGTAATGCATTTTGCCCAGCTGGAAAGAAGCATTTGGCTGGTTTTTTTTGCATCTAGGTCCCTTGCCTCCCTCCTAGAAGGCGGCAAAGGACCTAGATGTAAAAAAAACCAAATCAAATGCTTCTTTCCAGCTCTGTTGATATGGCCCTTCCTGGGTTGTCTTTTTTGCATGGAGGCCCCTTGCCGCCCTGGCAGTGGGCAGCAAGGGTGTTAATGCAAAAAATTCAACTTTTTCAATCGGCCGTCACTGCCCGTCGAGCTGCCGTCTGCCACATCAGCTTGCCGCCCTCCACTAGGGCGGCAGGGTCTATTTGTAAATTTTTCCAATGATAGATTATTTTTGTAAATATTATAAAAGAAAATTTTAAAAATGAAAATAAATTCCCGGAGGTATCGGCCGGCGGGTGTACTGTCCGGGGGGTTTGCGGAGATATGGCTACGAGCCTACAACGCAAGAGCCGGGGGATCGAGGCTGATGGCCCATTTGTTAGTACGGGCAGGGTGATGGGCCAGGCGCACGCGCACACAATGAATAAGTTTATTTTAGGTCTCTTAACTTGACAGCGAGTTTGATTTTCGTCCTTAAACTGAAATAGCAGATACAATGATTCCTTAGCTGCCAAAACCGGTGCAATATATGTCACAGGGCAGTGTAGCGGGTGATTTTGTCTGATGTGGCAATTTGACCGAGTCAACCATGCTTTTCAGCATGGACCCCGCATGTTAGGTCCTCTTCACCTATCTCTCTCTTCGTCATCTCTTTATTTCTCTCCTTCTCCTCTCTTTGTTTCTCGCTGTAGTTTTTGTTGCGATGGTGGCTGGAACAGGGAGTTGGCATGGGAGCAGACGCTGCATGCGGCGCGCGAGGCCATAGGGTGCGGATAGCGGCAACCAACAACAGCGTGGAGAAAGTCGTCAGCGTCGGCAGAGGATGAGGGATGAGGATCGGCAATGGCTTTTGTGACCCAACCAACTGGTCAGGGGAGCGAGACACCATCGCCACGCGTGTTCGTTCCTCTTGTGTATTCTTCAAGTCCTCGGAGCGCTAGCAGGTGTTCTGGCTAGAAATCCAGCCGACGTTCCTCCTCTGGCTAGACCTGGAGGCATAGCCGGTCGCACCAGTTGAGGATCTGCCTGTTGGTGTCGATGTGGTCGATGCGGTAGACCTCGGGAAGGAACCTCTCACCGCCGCCACGTCGGCGTCAACCATGTTGTTGTACATCACCTTCTCATCCGGCGATAGGTGGAAGAACTCCCTCGTTGCGGTGAGGATCTTGTCCAGGAACGGCTCCGCATGATGTGGCCGGTCACTGCGAAGAGCCCCCACAACTTGATCGCTAATAGAAGCTTGGCCACCTCGTCGACGTCCCCACTCTCGGGCAGTCGGCTCATGCCTTTGGTGGGGATGGCAGCGAGCTCCTGCTGCGCTGCCTGCACGGCGCCGACCATAGGGCGCGGGAGTGTGTGGCGATGACTGGCGGCAGTGTGGAGGAAGGCGTTGGCATTGGCGGCGGCGGAGGAGGGACAGGGATTTGAAGAGGGCGGAGGAGACACCGAGCCGTGACGTCCGTTTTCCCCTTATGCACTTTGAGCGATAGCCGTAGCCTCGCGTCGCATAACAAGACCTGACCCGATACCCTCCTCGTGATCTCCCCCTTCCGCTCACTACCACCATCGCGGGAGAAGCTACTTCATTACGCATGGCAGCGTGCCCCGCCACGAGCACGTACGCGCGCTGCACCTACCCACCTTCTGTTATCGCATTAGGGTGACGGATCGATATTGGAGGGTCACACTTTATGTGGGATATATACCACACCTTTAACAAAGCAAGGTGTGGCAAAACTTAAGGGATGTTTGGTTGAGTACTTTAAATTACCAGGAGCATGACATAAGTTTTCAGCTAACTTATGTAATACGTGGTTAGCAATTTCGGAACAACAGTTTAGCTAGCTTGAGCTACTCTTTTTTACCTCAATGGCATGTGGAACTTACATGATGGAGAAAGCATCTTGTGATAAGTATGGCTATGAACCAAACAACCACCTGAATCAGTTAAACATGTACCAAACTTAAGATGCGATAATACTAATCAAGTTGTGGGAGCCAACCAAAATAGCCCCTTTTGCCACCGACCAATGCAAACAACCCAGCCACTTTGTACATTGACAGTTTGACACCACCTTGATGCCTACTTGCCTAGTACTATTTTTATTTTTTGTGTTGGTTTGTGTCTTGGTAGTGCCTCATTTGCAAAGAAATGGTATGCTTTTTCTCCTATCTCAGTAATTCTCTTTGCCACATCTAATTTGATACTATGTGATAGGCCATTAATTACCATAATCACTATCAGCATTGGAAGAGTACACTGCTCTTAGCATTGACAACACCAGTCTTTTATTTCCTTTTTAGACCACATAGTTACACGCTCACACCTGTTCTATTCCAGCTAATGAAACACAAGCACACGGGACGGGCATTATTCGTTTTTAATTAGTAATAACACAATAGTGTGCTGTAGCTAGCGTTGTACCCCGCTCAAGAGAGCTAGCGCCCGGCCGTTCGCCGCACGTACAATATGCGTATGTAATCTCTGGTGTGCGTACGTTTTTATCACACGCACGTACTTAATTAGCCATATGCATATATAATTAAGTGGCATCATGACGGCCGGCCGGCCGGCATGAACAGTCATCATCAATTCATCACGGAGGCGGGATCTGTTTGTTCTGCGGTGGCGGCAGCGGCGGCGACGGTGGCGCCGGCGGCGTCTGACGGTACGGCAAAGGGCGCGGAAAGGGGTAGGGACGTAATCGGCCTGGGCCGGTGCGGCAAGGCCCGTCGTTGCACACAACATGGCGGGGGCCGGGAAAGGGAAAATCGAAGTCGGGATCATCCATGCTGCCGCCGCGTCGGTAGTAGCCAGCAGCCTGCAGGTCAGCTGGACGGACGAGAGGACAGGGAAAATTAAACGTCCAGTAGTACGCTGTTGTTAGTATGATACTGATGCAAATTAAAGTCAAAATGAGCTGAGAGAGGGGGTTAGGGGAAGGAAGAAGCTAGGTAGCTGACCCTCTTGGGCGCCGTGGCAGACGTGGACGGAGCAGCCGATGATCACCGCGGAGACGACGACAAGCAGCGCCGCGAGGAGACGGGTACGTTCGGTGAAGATCGCCATGAATGCAAGCACAAAACACAACCAGCAAAGGAAACGGCCAAGACAGGTATAGTACCAACTTCCCTTACTCTGTAATTAGCTGCTCGCAGTCGCAGCTGATCGAGATGTTATGACAACTCTTAGAACCAAGTCGGTATTTATAGACAGCTCGATCGAGGAGGAGAGAAAAGGCCAGCTAGATTGGCTCCTCCATTTAACTTTATATAGTATCTTTTATTTGAGCATATACTACTTAAAAAAAAAGTTTTTCCGGCAGCCAAAATATGTTTTCATAGGAGGCTGACACAACCGCCAGCGACCTAAAACCAGTAAAAATCGATGATTTTTGCTAGCGGTTACGGTCCGCTTGCGAGCCCCTAAGACGACCGATTGCAAAATTCGATTTTCGAATGCAGCACTACTAGGAGGACCACCAGCAAAAAGGTTATTTTTCCAATAAAAAGTTAATCAATATTAAGAGAAGAGAAGCTATTGCATATTCAAATCCACATCTAGAGATCCAAATTCAAATCCTCATCAGATCCATATTCAAATCCATATCCAAATAGCACTACATAGATTTTTCACTCCATTTTCAATTTGCAAACAACAATAACAGATGCAAATGAAATAGCATCGCCATCACCCGTCGCCGTGCTGTTCATCACTGTCGTTGCACTGACGGTGGTCGTCATAGGTGGAGTGGGAAAGGGAGGACTTAGCTCAGCAAGATCTGGAATCGCGTTGAACAAGCCGAGCCGAGCCACGCTGCCCTCTCCTAGTCTCTTTCCTCCATCGCCGACGAGAAGGAGGAGTGGTCGTCGCCGTCACAACGTCTATCGCTGCCATGGACGAGCTCCCCTCGCCAACACCATGGACAAGGATCCACTGTCGGAGCCTCATCGAAGCCACCCATGCCATGGGACCTGTCACCTCCACCGGATCTATGCCTGAGGTCACTGCCACCACTACTTCCATGGCTTGTCGTCATCTTCGCCACCGCCTCCTCCCCTTCCGCTGCTGGATCTTTGGCATCCATGCACCGTCACCACCGAATATGCCGCCATAAGATCCGTGGCTTGCCATCGCCGTTGCCACCAGCCTCGTCCCTTCTCGTCACATGATCCGCCGCCACCCGCCTCCCGTTGCCATCGCCATCGCTGCCGTGGCATCATCACCATCATGTGGCACGTAGGCACGGTGGAGGTGGGGAAGTTGAAGGGAGGAGGGAGCTGAGGAGACGGAGGATTTAGTGGGTGGCGTGGATAGTGGGCCATAGGGCTGTGCGATTTTAATGCCAGCAAAACGTCAATTTTCGCTGGCGGATACTTAAGAGGTCTGCCTTAAAAAATAGAGTTTTTTTTACAGACCTCCTAAGCATTTGTCGGTGAAAATTGGTTTTTTGCTGGTGGTTCATGACCTAAAATCCTTCAATATATTTTTACAAATGTTTATTTCATTAACCCGTCAATAAAAATAAAAGGGTGACACCATGAAAAAAATCGTTTTTAGTAGTGATAATAATGCTATGGAGTGTCTAGTCTATTTCTATATATTTGTATCACCCACACAATCGTCACTTCTCTTTTGGGTTTTAGTGCGGTTGCTCTTTTGGGTATATACATGGAGAAATCTATATGCATGGTAGTGCCGGTGCTGCTCGCTTTCTCCAGATAGTCAAGGCTGCCCACAACCATGCCGTGCATAGAACGGAAAAATTTGGAGGCACGAAGATATGGGGTCAGGTCAACTAGTGCGCTACTACCTAGCTCGCTCCACCGATGACCCAATGGCACACCACGCACGCTCGCAACGCACGTCGTTCGGTTCGGTCCGCTCCGTTCTCTTGCCGATGCACACCGGTGTGAAAAAAAGAGAGTCAGAAATGGTCGCAAAACACCTTTAGCCATTTCCATATCCTAGAAAATGGGATCGAAATTAATGATAAAACCAAAAACGAATACGGAACTATATACAAGACGGATTGAAAAGTGATAATTCATGGCATGACTATATAATGTAATCACAGAAATTTAAGTCTATAAGTTATAACATGTAAATTACAAACTATATATTTCTCTCCTTTAGCAGCTATGTTCTCAAAATGGATGATCCAACTATGGGTCAAATATGTACAATAGATATTGAGCTATTTATAGATAATGAGGTATTTAGAAATACGGTCATTTATGTAGCTAGGACTTTAATTTCTCGGTTCGGGTCGATATATTCTAATTTGTTGCTAAAATCGTTGCCTATCTTGACATATCAGCTTTGGCTAAGGCTGCATTGCTTGATCACTTGGTTTGATCTGGTACATCCATCACGTTTGTATAGATCTATCGGCTAAATAAGTTTTTCCTATTATATCCTATTGTATACCGTCTCGGTTAGATCCGATCTATTAGATTGTTGCTAATAAGTTTACTTCTACTAAGTCGATAGGTTTTTATGCAATATTCATCGGAGTTCTAGCCGCATTATTCTAAGCTTTAGTTATCATATTATCGATTCATTAGCTGATGTACATTTTAATCTACCTACGTCGGACCTCCAGAGCCGATGTACATTTTAATCTACCTACGTCGGACCTCCAGCCAACATATGCTTAAACCTTTAGACCTGCATCTACCACTATATCAGTATTGGTCAATTGGTTCAATGTTTTGATTATTCCTATCATCCTTGTTGTTAGGAAACGATAGGCGAACAAACGATAAAGAACAATAGATCAATCACAAAAGACACGAGATTTAACGTGGAAAACCCTCCCAAAATAGGAGAGAAAAAACCACGGGCGCCAGCCAGCAAAATATCTTCACTATATCTGAGGTGAGGTTACATCGCCGCACGGCGGCTTACAAGAGGTATATATATAGTGGAACCCTAAAAAGGGAGGTTACAAGCGGCTTACAACGGTGAGGTTACATCGCCGCTACGGCAGAAGCTGGCCTTTATTAAGTGCAAATGAATTTGGATTACAACTCAACACTTGTTAGTTGCAGGATTGAACTAACGGGCACACCCTGAACCGATTTTTAGAAATTGCACTAGAGTTCGGCGGATCTCTCATACCTTCGTGTGTTGGACAAAATTTTGTGGCAACATATTTTGGCACACCCAATGGAACCATTATATTCAAGCCAGCGTGTTGAAGAAAAAGCCGATGCTAACAACATGATCCCAGTCACAATAGAGAATTTGAAGGAGGAACTGAGGCAATAGGTGGAGCAGTCCGTGGCTGATTTTCAAAATCTTTGTCTAGAGTCGGTCAGCATGATGCAACAAGGACCAGTTAAGAAGCCATAATTTCCAAGGCCAGTTCTGATCGGTAAACCAAGCCAAGATGAGCTCGCTAATCCGCAGAAGTTTTTTCAAGATTTGGTTCATGAAGGCATGAAGCTATGCATCTTGCATCAATCGGTCAATCTGAAGTGTTGACGCTGATGGATTTAGTCAAGCAAACAGTAAATGAATGAATTGCTCAAGATCACTAGTTTGTCTTCCAAAAAAGACGATGGCAAACTTTGATATACAGATCGATGTCAATGTCAATGTTGATGCCAATGATGATAGGAGTGCCTCAAATATCTTAAGGACATTCAACTTGAGAGAGAGAGAGGGGGGGGGGGGGGGGGGGGCACCACAATGAGATTCCTCCTGGAAATCATCAAACAACCGATGGAGGGCACTGGTACCAAGTACCAACATGGTGAAATTCTTTATCAGTATCAACCACTAAGAGATCCGAACATGCAAGGAACAACTCCTCATCGGTATAATATGGACAATACAAGAGATGATATGTGTGCAAGAAGATAGCTGAAGTGATGAGGTAATAGTTTGGGCTTAATCCCAAAAAGCAAACTTTTATGTATCGACGGCCATTCCTGAGTGGTTTAATAAGGTTCCACTACCTCACCGATAGAGGGCCCTAAATTTCTCACTGATACACGCTCCATGTGGTGAAGCATCAGATGAAGAAGTTTTGCAAGTTAGATTTTTTTTTCATTATCATTATCTAGATTGACTTTCACATTGTTTTCATCATTACCTCCAAATTCTATCAAGATGGGCCGATCAAGAAAAACTATCCAACCTGTATTTACCACACTATATCAGTACTAGCCAATTGGTTTATTGGTTCAATTATTCCTATCATCCTTATTAGTTGTAGGATCAAACTAACTGACACGCACTGAACCCGACTTTTAGAACCTGCATTAGAATTAAGTAGATCTCTCAGTCCTTCATGTGTTAGACAAAAAATTTTTGGCAACAGCTAGTCATGTATAACTTCCTTGAATTTTAAATCTTCAAAATCGTTTGGCATGCGCTTTTCTATGGATATACCATAACATTGAGGTGTTTCTATCATCAGGTATACTCCCTTAGTTTTATGAACGATTGTGTTGAGTTTTTATACACATTTAACATCTTTTAGAAATTATATAATAATTATTTATTTGTTGTGACTTTATTAACTATCATTAAATATACTTATAAGCACGACTTACAATTTTTTATAGTTGCATAATTTTTTTAAATAAAATAAATGATCAAGTGTTTATCTAACATTAACTGTGTCGACTATCAACAACCGGAGGGAGTACGTGTGAACCTGGACCAACACAATATCGACAATTAACACAGCGGCACTTTATTTGTTTGAAACCAGTCACACACACACTCACGCACCCACCTATCCGTTTTATTCCTGCTAATGAACACTAGCACATGGAAGACGGAAGAACGGTATATATGATCCATATAGCTAGTAACAAGTATACGTTCTAGTACCTGCGAGAGATCAACGTATATACGTACGTACGTACATACGTGCCCTCGACATATATAGATATATACATACGTATACGCGTATACTATTCCGTCCCATACAAATCCAATTTCTAACTACGAACCTCGACACATGTGTGTTCAGATTCATAGCTACAATTGAACTCTTTTTGGGATGGAGGGGTAGCTTATAGGGTGCATTGGGTCGCGTGAGGTCGTCGTCGCGGCGGCTGGCCATGCTCGATCACGGCGGCGGGGTGTCCCCATTCTGCGGTGGCGGCAGCGGCGGCGTGGGATGGTAGGGGAGAGGTCGGAAGCAGGGATAGCGTCCGCGTCCATAGCCGGGGGCGGGGAGATCAGGCCTGATGGGTATTAGGCCACCGCCGTGGCCGGGGATCAGGGGATCGTAGCAGGGTCCCCGAGGCCCGTAGCCGCCCTCACCACCGCCACCGGGAACGTAGACGTCGTCGTCTTTGGGACGGTGATCAGCTGGCGCTGGATCAGGACGGGAAAATGCTCCTGCATCAACGCGCGCATGCATCCAAGCGTTAGACCACACAGGCACACATACACTGGACACTGATCAAAATAAATTACTCTCTCCGTTTCAGGTTATAAAATGTTTTGACTTTAGTCAAAGTCAAACTGTTTTAAGTTTAATTAAATTTGTAAAAAAAGTAGTAATATTTTTAAGCTAAGACAAATTTATTATAAAAATATATTTAATTATTGATTTGATAAAATTAATTTAGTATCGTAAGTATTATTATATTTGTCTATAAATTTAGTTAAATTTAAAATAGTTTTGACCAAAGTTAAAATATCTTATTAACTGAAACCTGAAACGGAGGGAGTAGTAGCAAGTGAAGTCAAAATGAAAAAGGTGATCTGACCCTCGCGGGCGCCATGGCAGACGTCGACGGAGCAGGCCATGATCACCGCGGAGACGACGACGACGAGCGTGGCCAGGAGACTGGTACGTCCAGCGAAGGTCGCCATGCGTGCAACCACAGCCGAGAAAACGACCGACTGGTCGATGTACACGCGGATGCTGTGATGATAACTCTTGGATGGAGCCAAGCCGGGTTTTATAGAAGTCTCGGTGAGCTGAGATTAATTGGGCCCCTCGATTTGATCACCTTTATTTTTTAGCCTAACATAATAATATTGCTCTGGTCTATTTCTATGCTCATCGCTCACAGAATTCTCACTTGTTTTTGGTTTTAGTGACTTTTCTCGTAAATATACTCACGCTTGATCGTTAATTGTGACGTACATGGAGGAGGAATCTATCTATAGGCATGGTAGTGCCGTTGCTGTTCTGCTCACTTTCTCCGGTTAGTCAAGGTTAAGTTGGCCACAATCACGCCGCCGCGCAAGAACTGAAAAATCAAGAGGCCGGCATAAATATATCAATTTTAATGGATCATGTCGTGTCACTCTCCACTAGCACACACCACCAGGTACCAACGCTAGTTCTCATATCGCCCCGATCGATCGATCCGCTTCCGGTGTAGTACGCGCGAGCACGCGGGATCGATTCATCGATATTCGATACGACTGCGCCGATCGATGGGCGCGTCATGCGTCTCGTCGGCTGGTCACGAGTCATCAGCAAAGCCGTGCAAAACCGCGCTCGCGTATACGGCTCACGCGCGGCGCGCGCGCGGGTCCTCCGCTTCGTAATCGCGCGGATACGTCTCACGGGCTCGCGGCCCCTGCCAGCGCATGCAACGGAGGATGGAGGCTTTAGGCCGCAGCGCTAGCCCACCTGTTAGCCCACTTGTAGGCTGTGGGCTGGGTGCTGATCCCCAAAACCGAAACGAATAAGTTCATCTGAGGTCCCTTAACTTGTCAATGAATCCGATTTTCATACTTCAACCAGAAAACCATATACAAAAGTCCCATAAATGTCAAAACCAGTGCAGATGAGGTCCCTCGGTGGTTTTGGCTGACGTGGCGCCTACGTGGCTAATTTGAATTGGTCTTCATCTGATATGGCATTGACGTGACGCTTACGTGGCAATTCGACCCGGAAAAATAGTAAACTTCGTGGGACCCATATGTCAGTTACACACATAAATTAATTATAAAAATGGTGGGTCCCACATGGGCCCCAAGAGTCATTCTCAGCCCCCTTTCTTCCTCCTCTCTTCCCATTTCCCTCTCCTCAACTCTCTCTCCCCTCTCCCATCCCCAATGCTTCTAAGCGCCCGCTGCCGACGCCGGCGCCGACGCAGCCGGAGTACGCCCATCTGCGCCGACTGCCTCGCGTTCTCCCTCGAGGCTGACCCCTTCTGCCGGGAGCCCGACCCGTCGGCCGAGTCGTAGTGCGGGAGGTGGAAGAGTCCACCATGGCGCAGACGTAGGTGGGCACGAGACCAGCGTCGGCGTCGGCCTGCATCACCTCGAGCAGCTTCGCCGGGTCAAGGCCGTAGTCTGTCTCCGCTCCAGTGGGGATCGACCGGATGTTGGCTGGATCGAATATAACATGTTCGTGTGGCTCAAAGGTCAAGCACATGAATAGTGTAGTGATGCTAAATGTTACTTCTACTCATAAAGCATTTACCGAAGCAACTCGAGGTGAGGCCCTTTATCGTTTCAACTATTCTATATATGATCTCTAAATAATCATCTAAGAGATATCATACTCATTTCTACCGTTGAACATGGTATGAGTAAAAAAGGAGAAAACTTGGTGAGAATTGAAGAGAAATACAGATGCATTTTTTCCTATCGCATGTATTCACCTTTAGCAAGAGAGAAGAATCAGCATGTCGCAGTGATAGATCCAGGAAGAAATAATAGGAGGGTCTCCAGTGATAGATCCAGGAATAAATAATAGGAAGGTCCGAAGAAACTAAAACAAATCTAAAGCCCTCCTCCCTCTATGTATGGCAGAAAAAATATGTGAAGGCTTTGTGGAGGCTTCAATGTTCTTCACGCCCCCCAAAAGCGGATTGTGGAAAATCTCTCTCGCAGCTCCAGTCCAAGCCCCTCTACCGTCTATGGCGTTCTCACCGGAGCTGAGATGGAAGCATGTGGAAAAATTGATGATTATACTTTAGTTACAAATGAGGATGCTTATAGATAGGATATTTGTACATTGGTTCTTGTAAAATGGATGGTCTATAGTAACTTATTACTAAAGTTCCTTTCGAGGGAGGGGCGGAGACAGGAGTAGAGCAATTAGGGCTGCAGCCCTACTCCTGAGTCTAAATATTCATTAGAATTGTACTTTAAAACTTCGTAATACTCCATCTATAATTGAATAAATTTATAATTGAATAAATTATAGATGTTTTAACTTTAGTCAAGATCTAGAAAAAGTAGTAATATTTACAACACCAGCATAATTTCATTAAATCTATAATTGAATAATTTTTTATAATATATTTGTATTGGGTTAAAAATATTACTACTTTTTCATTAAATCTATAATTGAATAAATTTTCATAATATATTTGTCTTGGGTTAAAAATATTACACTTTTCCTATAAAGTTAGTAAAAAACTTAGAGTAGTTTGAGTTTGACCAAAATTAAAGTGTTTTATGACCTAAAATGAAGGGAGTAGAAAATTAAAGGAAAAGCTATGTAAATTACATTAGTTGAGGCCTAAGAATCCTGATTCCGCCACTCTTTGGAGGGATCGATTCATCCCATGTGTGCCTGTGTGCATCGTCAGTTATTCTATGGACAGAGAGCGTACATACTCTTTATATAAGTACAAAACGGTCTGACAATTGCATCAATTACAAAAAGAGAAATACGTGTTGGAGTTCTCTTAATAAAGGAATAAGTAATACTCCACCCAACAAATTAATAACCTGCATGTTTGTGTGCAGAAATAAGGGGAAATTGATTGTGCTGTATGCACGGACCTTAGGCAGATCATATCAGATTGCATGGGGCGATCCTTCATTAGGTGGGTAACATCGAGAGGCCTTTTTCCGGCAACTAGGTAGCCTGCGCAAAATACGCGGGTATACGTCGTATGCTAAGTTTGAGACACTAAAACCAATATATTAACCGGAGAACATCTATCCCGATATCTTCGTAAATGGTTTTTGTTAGCATTAGTTGCTTTTATAATTTTTAACATATTAGCTTTATATTATATCATATTTAAGTAATATCTATATGCAGTTATTTATAATTTTATTCATCATTTGAAAAGAAGGTAGACTTATTTTCTTTAGAAAATATTTCAACGAAAGTAAAAGTAAGTTTAAAGCAAAAGTAGTATGTTTTTCTTTTTTTATTGCATATATATTATCATGGTTTATTAGAGGATGAATTTGGTGGGACATGAAGCTCCACTAAATTTTATATAGCCTAATACGATTTATGTAGTTTGAGAGACAATCTATCTATAAACATTTCATGTAGAGTGGGCAAGAGGTTCTACGCAACCTAACGTGAATATAATTGCACAATAATATTTTTGAAATGTGATGTACCATGAATGCACGCTTGTTTTCCTTATATAAGATAGATCTAATGATTAAAAATAATGATTTCACTGGTTTAAAAGGCATAGGAGTATTCTAAAAATTTAGCTTAAAAATTAGGTTGTTTAATATCCAACATTATTTTGAATTGAACATAGCTCAACTGGTTAGGTTTCTTGTGGTGGAAATTGCCCACTCGTGTTCAAGTCCTAGACTTGACAAATTCATTCAGTGGTAGACGACGTACCCATCGGCAGCGAGGCACTCATGGTGACTTTGCCAATCTCAAAATATGTCGGTCCAATCTCTCAGAGGTACTCATAGGGGTAGAGTGTGTGCATGCACGTTCGTAAGAGTGAGTGTGCGTGCGTTGTGAGCGGCTGTATTTGTACTATGTTTCTCAAGAAAATATCCAACATTGTTGATAAGTTTATTAGGGACGGGTGGATGGTGCGTAGTATGTACATGCCTGGGAGTTTTTTTTTCTCAATTCAATGGATAGTAGTACGTATTGTACATGTGAGAATTTTTTTTCAAATTTTTTGGGTGAACCGTACGTATATACATTTCTCTCGTAGCAATTAGGTGGGATCGTGGCAGGGTTAACCCTTCTTTCTTTTCATTGGTAATTATTTTTTTCCTTTTTTTTTTGCCGTGAGTAGTACAGTTCAGAAGTACGTGTGTGTGCGTCTCTCTCTCTCTCTCTCTATATATATATATATATATATATATATATATATATATATATATATATATATGAGATGTATTTTAAATGAATCTAATCTAATTGTTTAAAAATAGTGGATCCGCTGAATTAAATGAAAATCGAGGGTTGGATTTTTTTTTTGTTTTTTCGCAAAATTTGTAAGGTTTTATCTAATTTATTAGAGTGACACGTGGCAGCTTAGGAGCATTGGTAGGAGTCTCACCTGACGGCATGAGAGTTTTTAGGAAGTTTAATGGATTTTTCATATATACTAGATAGATACATAGGACAATACACATGCAGCTTTTGCTTGCTTGTTCTGAAGCTGAACATTACGGTTATATTATCATGTTATACAGAACAAAATAGCTTTATCTTTAGTTCCATATAATTTATATTGCCTTATCAAGTAGAATTTGGTGCAGAATAGGTCATTTCTATCTTAAGGTTGGAATGATATATAGGTGGACAAACAGCTAGGATATGACTCAAATATTTTTTAAGTAAATCTTATTTAGTTATGCATATTTTGTGATGCATCAAATTATGGTATAACCTATATTTTGTTTTTCTCATAATTCAGAAATTTTAGAACTTTTTGAAGTTCAGAAATCTGTTTTAGTTATGCATGCCGGTGAAGTGATATATGATGAAATAGTATATAATGTCACTTTCTTTAATAATTGTTCATATATGTTTGAATAACATGTAAAGGGTCTCAACAAAACTTAAATGAATATAATTTTACAAGTTAAAATATAGTCAACATGTGTCTTAAATTCTAATTGTGATTTTAATCATAAATAACACAATGGTACAAATAGATCAAAAATTGAACGTATAATTTAAAAGATAAAAAGTTAGTATTATTTAAAATTTACTGTTGCAAATAATATATATTTAGAAGTATTCTTATTTAAAATTTATTATTGCAAAAGCTTTCATAAAGAGAGAATGGGAGGAAAAAAACATAGAGGATTTCCTAAGAGAAAACGGAGAGGAGGATGGATGTCTTCTTTTAAGGATGAGAAAAAATAAATCTAATCTAATGGCTTGAAGTGTTATGTCCACTAATTTTAATAAAAAAAATTAAAGGGTAGATGTTTATTTTTTTATATATATGATTTAGATGTTACAAATGTTGAAATTTTTATATCGAATTTCCCCCGTTAACTAATATAGGAAAAATGAATTATACGTAGAGGGGAGGGAGAGAGAGGGGCGTACATGGGGAGAGGGAGAACATAACGACTAAGGGGAGAGGTGGGAAAGGTACATGGTATTTCTTTCCATCTCTCTGTTTATATGAGATTAAATTTGACGGTTAAAATAATGGGCCTATCAATTTAAGTGAAAGTGGATAGTTAGATGTTCTTTTCTCATGATTTATAGTTTTTTTAATTTATTAGAGTACCACATAGCGGCTTAGTAGTTTGTAGATGCCACATAACGGTTTAGGAGCGTTTGTAGAAAGTCTAATAGACTTTTAGTATATAATTATTAATAGTAATTTGGGTTTTATGTCATGTGAGTCAAGAAAAGAAAAAAAAGAAAAGGAGGGACGTGGGGCCAGCGTAATATCTATAATATATGAAAACATATAATATATTATTGGTACGTACATATATTTTTGCATATATATATATGCTGTAGTTAATATCTATGGGCTAGAATAATTAATTCGGTTTTTATCCTTGTGAGCGAACAAGAAAAAAGAAAAGAGAAAATATGGATGTGGGGCCGTGCATGAAGTATACGTACATGCACATATGTGGGTTACGTGGGCCTTTTAAGATAAATCGGATTGGTTATTTTTATTATAGATTTAATGGTAAAAATTAATAGGTCCACCAGATTAAATGAAAACTAACGGTTAGATTTATTTTAGAATTCTAAATTTGTTAGAGCGTCACGTGGTGGCATAGGAGTGTTTGTAGGGTGCCACATGGCGGTATAAGAGCGTTTGTAGAATGCCTAATATTGGAGATAGATCACTGGTAGAGAAACCATCTTTGCTCGGTTAGCTAAAATCCACAATAGTCACGGTTGCAATAAAAATTGGGATTAAAGATTATCTTTAGTCCCGGTTCAAAAGTTCAGAGCTGCTTTTTAATCTTTAGTCCCGGTTGGTGTTACCAACCGGGACTAAAGATCTATTTTTACTCCCGGTTGGTTATACCAACCGAAACAAAAGATCGTGGCGGAGAGTACGAGGCATCTGCCATCTGCGAGATCGAGGAGGAGGAGACGGGCAGCCTTATCTCTTCACCTCTTCCTCCACTGACCTTATCTCTTCATCCCATCTCTTCCTGTTCCTCCTCCTCCTCCTCTCCTCTAACTTCTCTCCTTCCCTCCCCCATTATCCCTTCCTCTTCCTCCTCTCTAACTTCTCCTCTAACTCCTCTCCTTACCTCCCCATCATCCCATCAAGTGGCCGGCGGCCTCGAGGCGGCGCGCCGGCGGGCGGAGGCCCGGGCGGCGGGCGGCGGCGCGGCGGGACGGAGGCCCGGGCGGCGGCCTCGCGGCCTCACGGCGGCGGGCGGCCTCGCGGCGGCGCGGCTGGGTGGAGGACCGGGCGGCGGCCTCGTGGCGAGGGGCGGCGCTGCGGCGCGGCGGCGGACCGCGGGGCCTCGCGGCGGGCGGCGCGCCGGCGGCCGGCGCGGCAGCGGCCGACAGCCTGTGTTTTTTTTCTTTTTTTTTAAGAATTTGTGATTCGGATATGTGTATTTGATTTGTGTGTGATGTCCGTGAATATGTGATGTATTTGTGATGAATTTTGTAGAAGTTGTGATGTAATTTTGTTTTAAGATTTTGTGATCTATTTGAATATGGCCGATTTGGGGATTTGAGGATTGGGGATAATTTATTTGGTATGTTAGGATGAGGATAGAGTAAAATCAATATATTAAAAATACAATGAAGAAAAGAAAATTATAATAGAGTAACCGGATCTAGCTAGCTAGGCTAGCTCTATCTTTAGTCCCTGTTGGTGTTACCAACCGGAACTAAAAATGCTCTATCTTTAGTCCCGGTTGGTAAGATGTATTTTTACTCCCGGTTTTTTTACCCGGGACTAAAGATAGTGATCTTAGTCCCGGATTGGTAGTCCCGGTTTAAAAATCGGGATTAAGGGGGGTTACGAACCGAAAGTAAAGCCCCTTTCTCCACCAGTGGATTGATTTAAGAGGGTTGGTCCAGACAGAAGAACGATGAAAGCAATATCTATATATCCTAGCTACATGCTAGAATCACGCTCTGTCTGACCAATGGCTTTTATTTCTCACTGTTAAGCCCATCCATGCTAGCTAGCATGGTCATATTGGTTATTAAGAAATGCAACCGTAGTTTTTATTATAGTCGTACAGAACTAATTAATGCTACGACAAGTTCAACAATTGAGCCTGACTTAACTTCGACGCAGTTCACACGTCAAATATTCGAGAATTAAATTTCAAAAAATATATTATTTTTCTCGATTTTGTATATATATACATGTTTCTAAAAATTTTATAAAAATATACTTCTTCCGTTGATTAGTGATGCGGCACCGTATCGTTGGCGCACCTCCGTATCGTTGGGGCACCTAAAAAAGGCGGGACACCTCCAAAACGCGGGACCGGCTGTAGGGGGGCGGTCCCGCGGCGCCAACACATGCACGACCGGGCGGCACAGGATCGGTGCCGCGCCATGGCCATGCGGGACCAATGGGAGTGACGATGGCATGAGGTTGAAACGTGGGACTGGATTATGATCCCGCATAATGGTCGAGCGACACCACGCCAAATGCAAACGATCAAGTACATAATCAAATAAACTTATTCCTAATGCCCATAGCATTAGCTAATTAGTGTGTGCTGTGCTATATATGCATGTGTCTGGCCACTTTGCTATACTAAATCACTATACACTACTACATGATAGATTTCCTTGGGCGCCACCCCTTTTGTTTTCAAGCGGTTTGTAGGTGGAACCGCATGGATAAATAAGGGGACCGGTGCGGGGCTGTCGTCCACACGAGAAAATCAATATCCCATGCGGGCCTCCTAATCCGACCGCACGGGATAATCATCATTATCCCGTGCGGGCGAGGCGGTAGCCGGGCGAGGCAATGAGCGGGCGTGGCGGCGAGCCCGACGAGGCGACGAGGAAGTAGATCCGTATAGTCGACGGCCTCGACGACGCCGCCCACCAACACCGCAAGCCATCCCCGTCGTTCGTCGCTGCTGCCTCGAGAGGCGCGTCGTCTGCTAGCGGAGGCGCCGCGGCAGCTCGGCTCGGCGGCCACTCGCCCTCGCCGCTGCCTCGGGAGGCCCGCCTCGACGGCTGACCTCGGCGAGCTCGCGACAACGATGACGGGCTCGGGGGAGACGGATCTGTCGTCAATGGGCGTGGTAGAAGTGGATCCGTCGCCGGCGAGCTCGGGGAAGGCGGATCCGTCGCTGAAGAGCTCGGGGGAGGCGGGCGGGCTCGTCAGCTCGCGGTGGTGACGGCCAGATGTGGGCGGGCCGTGATTTTCGCGTTTTTTTTTGGTTTTCTTTTTGTTCCGTGCGGACGGCATTATTTGACTGCACGGTCCGCTTAACCCGACCGCATGGAAAAATGATTATTCTGTGTGGTTGGGCAATCCGCACGTGAAAATATTCATTTTTTCAGACACATGGCTCCAGACGGGGAAAACCTCCGCACAGAAAAATCAATTTGACCACATAAAAAAATAGTTCTTGAAGTAGTGGTGTAATAGATGAATAATCAAATAAACTTATTCCTAATGCCCATAGCATTAGCTAATTAGTGTGTGTTGTGCTATATATGAATGTGTATATGTGTATGGCCACTTTGCGGCAGTGGCGCAGATTGGTCACGCGGCATCACCCGCGGTGCCGCCTGCCCGTTCTGCGCGACTGACTGGTTGGTGCGGGACCGTGACAGTCGCGCGTGTTGGCGCCGCGGAACCGTCCTCTTTAATCGGTCCCACATGTTTGATGTGAGCCAATGGTGCGGTGCCGCGTCCCCAGTTTACGGGAGAGGTATATTTGTATAAAATTTTTAGAAGCATGTGTATATATATAAAATCGAGAAAAATAATATATATTTCAAATTTTAATTCAAATATTCGATCCGTATAAAACAAGCCATACAACGGCAATGCTACATCAGCCCACTCTCAATTTATTTTTATTTCCATCACTCACCGACCAACTTAGGTTTTTGTCATATTCTGTGTTTCTTGTATCTCGTACTCTTTTTATCTATAATACCTTATATTATTCGCGAAGAGAGTACCAACCATCTATCTCATCTCGGGATGGTACATTTATTGCTGTTGTGTCCTAATTATTATTACATATATGCTACCCCCTTCATAGTAAAATATAATCATTTTAAACACAATGACAAATCAAATATTTTCAACTTTAATCAGCATTAGAAAAAAAATCAATCATGTAAACTTGATGTTACTAAATTTATCATTAAACAAACTATTATAATATGTAATTTTTTATTTAAAACATATTAATTATTTTTATATATATTATTAATCAAACTAGCATCTTCAAGACTGTGTCAGAGTCTAAAAATACTTATATTTTAGGATTAATCGCTTAAACCACTTTGATTTCGTTTCTCTCTTCTATTGAGAGTAGTTGGCAGTGTTTTCACTCTCGATCTAATTGGAAGAGAGTAATAATAGACTTTCACAGGCCATAGCCCAATCGACAGTCACACTTGCTAGCTAATACTAGTTGCTGCCCAGGTAATTAATTAAGTGGCACAAAAGATGCCTGGATCTCAGCATTTTATATTGACGCATCAATTTCACATAATATGATAGAGTGATGCTCCGGTGCAATATACTTGAAGTATTATACTCCGAGTAGAATTAATCTGGACCGTTTATTTTAAAGGGTAGGTAAGTAATCTTCTAATATCCTTTAGGGGTAATTTTGGTAAGGGGTGTTTTGTTCGGTGCGCATCTTCGGTTCGCATCGGTTCACATCGTAGGTGTGGACTCCGTCGCGCTATTCCTTCCCCGGTGTCGCCGCCTTGCCCGCATCTGTCCGTATTGCTCGCCGTCGCCGCCTTGTCCGCCTCCTCAGTCGCCGTCCCTCTCCTCCGCCCGCGTCGCCTTCTCCACCCCCCTCCGTCGCAGTCCGCCTCCCCCGCCCTTCCCGCCCTCGCCGCTGTCTCCGGTCCCTCCGTCGCCCCCTCCGGCGCCGTCCGTCGGCCCGGCCATCTCCCCCCTCCCCCTTCGGTTCGCATCTGGTCGGAGGCAAGCACCGGCAGGCGGCAGCGCGCCCGGCGGCTATTCCTCCTGGCAGGCGGCGTCGCGGCCGGTGGCGCGGTGCGTCGCGTTTGTCCGACGCAGGCGGCGGCGCGGCCTGCGGCGCTGCTAGTGGCTGGGCGCGGCGAAATCATTAGGTATCCACTCCTCCCATCCCCCCAACCTGACTTTCTGTTCCCCTTCCTCTCCTCAGTGGTGACTTTAATATATTATTTTAACAGTAAAAGAATTATAGTTGATGTCTTGAATATAAACGGGGCAATCTTGTTTTTCAGTTCAATAGCAGTTGAACTTGCCGAAATGGGACTAATGTGTTACCTGAATTGCTGAATCTAAATCTGAAAATTCTTCTGGATTTTAAAAGCTATTGTTTTTGTAAATACCAGTCCATAAAATTAGTTGTTTCCCATCAATGTTTTCATATCACATCACTGGTCAGAAGTAGAAAACAGCACATTCCCTTCGGTATATTTGGTTATACACATTGATATTTGATTCGTTTCTGTCAGTTTGATGCTTCAGTGGTGATGTTAACATGTCCTACAGAGTAGCAAGTGCAAAATGCATCTTTGAGTGAAAAAAATATCTGCCAATGTTGAATCATTAGGATTCAATAAAGATGACCTGATTCTTGTGAACGATGTGGCTTGTGCAAAATTATTTATCTGATAAACGAACTATAGAATACGGTGGAGATTTACTCAGTTTGTCAACGACTGTTAGTTCTTAACTGTACCGCATTGGCTCGCTCTCTGTGTGTGTGTGTGTGTGTGTTTTACAAGTTATTACTGTTGTGCATGACTAGGAAATTTAGCTGTTAAAAGAACCACACTTTAGTTTTTTTCTTGGTCATCATTAGCTTTTCCTGTCTCAGGTTGAGAAGTGGAATGAACAGAGGGAGAGTGGGACATTTGCAGGACCACTCTAAATCTCCTGTTTGAGAGTCTTCTCAGCTCAGTCCACTGCCCTCGTCGGTGTCACTGCGTTTGAATTTATGCTGCTGCTTTTTTTCTTCAAGCTTGTGCTGCAAAGCAAGAGATCCTTTTATATGTGTTGCACTAATAATTTAGCATGGTTGCTTGACATGATGTTTCACACATCTGTTTATTCACATGATTTTATTCAAGTATAAACAATTTGATACTTCATTGTTCACTGCCCAATTTTCTGTCATGGTCTGTAGTTAGAGTATTTGTCAATTTGACGCTTCAATGCTGAAATGGATAAAGTTAAAGGGCATGGAAAGAATGTAATCTACATAGATAAACCTCAGCAAAGGTGGGAAGTTAAATCATATATTGTGCAGATAGTTCATCAGTACTACTAGCAGTACATTGAATTAATTTATTAGTGCTTGCCTTAGTTCTTTTATCTTACAAACAGAATTTGCAGCCATTGTGGGGGATCTGTAGTAATTGTTCAATAGTTTAGAGTGGCAATGTATCTATGCAGTTGATGGTTGTTATTTTTTTTATATACTTATGAGGTATAAAGGACATAAGGTTATATTTGGATGCTTTTTCTGATTGTTTTTTCTACTTTTCCGTAGGTGAGGTCTGACGTAATGTCTTCGAGCTATGTGAGCCTAGAGGATCAGGAAGAGTATAAAATGATGGGTACTGTGGTTTTTTCAAGCGAGGAGGAAGGTTACAAATTCTATGTAGACTATGCTAAGGGGAAGGGTTTCAATGTGAGGAAAAACAACTTGAAGCGGAAGGACGGTGAGATTATATGGAGGCAATTCGTATGCTCATGTGAAGGGTACAGGGAGTTGAAGCACTTTGAGAGGACAGACCGAAAAAGGGAGCCACGGGCACTGACCTGCTGTGGTTGCTTAGCTAAGCTTCAGATTGAGCGGAACGAGGAGAAGGGTGTGTGGTTTGTTAAGGAGTTTGATAACCAACATACGCATGAACTTGCAAATCCTGACCATGTTGCTTTTTTAAGGAGTTCATCGTGTGATGAGTGATTCTAAGAAAGCCCAAGCGGTATGAGTGGCCTTAGGCCCTTTCAAATCATGGAGGTTATGGAGAATAACCACGATGAGTTAGACGAGGTTGGTTTTGTGAGGAAGGACCTTTATAATTTCTTTACTCGGTACGAGATGAAGAATATCAAGGGTCATGATGCTGAAGATGTGTTGAAATATCTAACAAGGAAGCATGAAGAAGATCCATAATTTTTCTTCAAATACACCACGGATGAGGGAGGGCGTCTTAGGAATGTGTTTGGGCCAGATGCTGAATCACGTTTAGACTATGCTGCTTTTGGTGCTGTTGTTATTTTCGATAGCACTTACTGTGTGAACAAGTACAATCTTCCTTTCATTCCTTTCATAGGAGTTAATCACCATAGAAGTACAACAATTTTTGGGTGCGGAATTCTATCCAATGAGTCTGTCAACTCTTACTGTTGGCTCCTTGAGATTTTTTTGGAGGCAATGCGTCAAGTGCATCCAAAATCATTAATTTCCGATGGCGACCTAGCAATGGCGAAGGCTATCAGTAAGGTAATGCCGCGTGCTTACCATAGATTGTGTACTTGGTATATAGAGGAGAATATGAGTCCTCACCTTCGTAAGCCAAAACTCGATGAGCTAAGAAAATTAATTTATGAGAGTATGGATGAGGAGGAGTTCGAGAGACGTTGGGCTGATTTTAAGGAGAATGGAGGCACGGGGAATGGTCAATGGATCGCCCTGATGTACCGACTAAGGGAGAAGTGGGCAGCTGCCTATACAGATGGGAAATACTTGTTGGGTATGCGCAGCAACCAACGTAGTGAGTCACTAAGCTCAAAGCTTCACACCCTTCTGAAGAGAAACATGTCACTAATGTGCTTAGTCAAACATGTTAAGTTGTGCATACAACGCCTGCGTAAGAAGGAGGCTCAGTTGGACGCTAAGTCTACCAATTCGGTCCCTTTTGTAGAATAGACGCCGACCCATTGGAGAAAGACGCTGCCCGTATATACACAGCAGTCGTGTTCAAGAAAGTCCGTGCACAGATACGGCTAATTGCTGGACTTGAAGTCATCAGTGGGACTAATCAAGATGGTTCGTCACTGTATGTTGTTGGTTTGAAGGACGATAATGAGGTGTGGGATGAAGTGAGGGTTACTTTTAGAGGCTAGTCTTTGGAAGGTGTGGAGTGTCACTGTTGGAAGATGGAGTGCGAAGACATCCCTTGCTCACACATTTTTTGTTGTACTCAAGTTCCTTGGTATTGACACCATCCCTCGATGTTGTGTCGTGGATAGGTGGACAATGGGAGCAAAGGCGGCATTTAGGTCATACAGGAATACCGATCCTAATGTGTGGTTTGAACACATGGTTCGTTATCGTAGCCTCCGAAATCTGGGTAGTGATGCTTTCTTTGAGGCCGCTAGGAACCCTGAGCAGACAGAAAAGGCGATGGATTTCTTAAAGGGGATTTTGGATAAAGGATTGTCATCCCATGAGAACATCGTGGCCAGAGAATTTGGTCCTATGCCAACTCACTTTTTATCTAGTAACCAGCCATTAGAGAAGAGAGTCCTTGATCCTGATGAGATTAGGGGAAAAGGAGCTCCATCGAAGAGACGAAGGCCATTCCGTGAGACCTTGCACTCAAATAACCAATAAGGTTATTGTGGCTCAAAAACTTTGTATCTTTTGTATTAATGGCATTGTTTTTTTGTTGGATTAATTTAATATTTTCTCAAGATGTGCATATTAAGTATTTTCCCTTGTGCATCAGGAATTTCTCTTCAAGATCTACCAGCCTTTGCAAGACTGACGAAAATAGTCCAGCTTCAACAAAACCAGGAGCTGGGGAAGGTGGTCAGAATTACTCTTTTGGCATTGAGTCTGGATATAATGTTGAATACTTGTGTTGTGACTCGTTTTTATCTGGCAATCTCTTTGCAGCAAGATCTTTTACTGACCGAACTAAATTAATGATTGCCATACAAACTGCCATCAAAACTGCAATGATCCGGTCGAAATAGCCATTGGATGAACTTTTTGTGCTTGTAAAAGAAGTGTCTACACTGAAGAGAAAGGGAATCATCAGGTTTTGGCAGCAACGAAAGGTATATTTCATATCTTACAAATATATAGAATAGCAACCAAAGCCAGCATCACTAGTTCACTTCAGTACTGCTTACTGTGCACTTTCTATAGAATACATGAAATTATTTTTGTAAAACAACAAAAAAACATAAGTCATATATGAATTGTTCTACAAGCTTGAGCCTTCGCATAACTATGGTACTGGAATGAGGTTGGTTTTTCTTTACAAGTAGAACCAAACTGGAGCATGTCCCTAGTTCAGTTAATTCTTCAGTACGTGAATCAGGGATAGATTATCGCAGATTTCTTACGACCATTTTTTTCGCCGTGCTGGCATATGTTCTGTAGCCATCTTACCCAGCCTGATTAGGAGCCCCTTTTGTTTTCCTGAACAATGAAATTTTTCAGAACCTTGCCAGGATGTATTTGTCTCTGAAGACTGAATATAAAGTAAAAGCTTTTGTTTACTGTTGCATCGAATTGAATTAGTGATATCAGTTTGAAGGTTATTTCCTTTTGTGTGTCTGTGATGAAAATTAGTGATACCAAGTAGGTACTTGTTTAAGGTCACAGTTCACAAGAACCAGAATGGGTTATCTGTATCGGGAGAGGTGGACAGCAGTTGTGTCATGTATGCCATTTATATTTTTAAGACTAACAACAATTTTGGGGAAGTATTAAACTGTTCAAAACATAAATAATGGCATACTGCACCCTTTGAACTCTCCATTTCCTTTCTCCTTGAGACCATGCTTATCATTGTTCTTTTGTTTTTACTTAAACAGGATTTCAAAGAAATATCCAAAGATGAATATTTTGCAAAGAACAACGAGTTCGCAACCTGGTCGAAGGAAGAAAAAGGCAAATTTTTCTCTGATCTTTCTTCGGAGTCTGCTCGTGATCTGTTTGAGAAGTTTGTGAAAACTTGGAACAAAGGAAAGCTTCCATCCCAATATTATGAGGGGATCACTCGTGGTCCACGGTCAGCACACAGGTGGAACATCAAAGCGTCATAAAACCTGAGGCCTTCTGTATTTTGTTGAGGAAATTGTTCTATCAGGCTAAGGGTAGTATTTATCTTCATCGCCTAGGTTTTTGTATATAAGTTCACATATATCATAATTTTGTATCACTGTTCACTGTTTTTAGCATTTATGCTAGTAATGTTGCTGACCTTCACTACAGATACTTATAGTGAGAAAATCATATACTGTTTTTGTCCCATAGTATGTTCTTGTTGTTTTCATGGTGATTTTGCACATCCATTTGTGTCCTTTGATAGATGGGTACTCCAGATCGCTGGAGAAGAAGCATCAACGAAGGATAGGTTTGTGTCGCCGCACAGACAGACGGCGAATCGATCTCACGCGATCAAAAACACAGTGGGACATCACGATTGTGAGCATGCAGAGATCCAGCCTAGTACTGTACATATGATCTGACCAGCCAATCTGATGAAATCTTGTTCTTTTAACTGACCAATTTGGAATATAGTTCCATTTAATAAATATCCAAATAGTGTATCATTTAATAAATATTTATCAACTAGCTTATTCTAAATGATCATCCGTGCAAACTAACTTAGAATATTAAAAATAAAACATCTCATTGACAAAAGAACATCTCATAACTTAGATTTCCTCCCAATGCGAAGCTCACATCTTAGATTTCTTCGGAGACGGCTTATGCAGGATTACAAGTTGAAATTTCAGCCAACAATGTGCGGAGATGATCTAGACTCAATGGCACTACAGCACTTCATTAGCACCTACTGTTTGTTAATTTTGTTAATACTACAACAATTCAAACCCTTTGAAACGGTTGTACTGCTTTCTGAGCCTGTCTTTTTTACTGTCTGAACTATGGCGCTGGCCTCATGAGCAATGAAATTGGAAACATGCAGTGCATATTTATGTTGAATCCTGGAAATGTTGGCCTCATGATCAAAGAAGTAAACTAGCAGGGCTACGCCACACACAGACACACTGTGACCATCTAGCATAGAAACTCAATAATGCATGATATTCCATCCAGACAATCTGATTTATATTTGTTGAATCGTCAACCCAATTGAGATCTTATGAATTATACTGAATATATGTTAGAATTGATTGGAAATTTCAATATAATTACCACGCCTCGATGACCGATCTATATTAGCCACTGCATGTTCAGAATTTCACACTATCAAACTTTCAAACCAAAGTGAGGGATGTGGTCATGGGTGAAGGTGGCACAGACCTGACAGTACTATGTTGCCCTCGAAGACCTCACTCATGTTGCTCCCCTGAAACTCCTCAACCTCACTGAATCTTGCACATAAGAATGAAGATTAAACAAATTATAGAGAGGGCCATATAGACTGCCAGAACAGTGATGGAGGACATCACTTAAACATGTCAGACGAGTAACATGCCAGAGCATGAATTTTCTTTTCTTTTCTCATGTATTTTTGTAAAGGATAAAAAAATGATTAATGCATACATTACAGTTTAAGTTTGTTGCATTATTTCCTTTGATTTCTAATTGATTTCTAGCAGGATTAAATGATCTCTAGGTTTGGTAATGTGCAATCATATATATGTGCAATTGCATAAATTTTCACATGGACTAAACTCTTATTCTCTTTTTTGTTAATCAGGGAACTCTAGTTTGCTCTCCACATGCTATGTCCGAGGTAATACTACATCTAAGTCCACCTCAAAAGAAAGCTATCGAGGTTTCAAGACTTGGTAACTTGCTAAAGATTAACAAAATACATATTTACCGGGACTTGTGCAATGAGATTGCAAGAAGCTACGACAAGGAGAAGAAAGCATTCAATATTAATGGTACGTTCGTAACGATGACACTCGATGATGTCGATTGTTTGCTTGGACTGCCATCGAAAGGAGATGAGATATTTGAGGCACCAAAAATCAATAAACCTGAATTGTTCAACCTGTACAAAAAGGAAGGACAAACAACAATTACTTTAGAAGCATTACGGGAAGCAATAATCAACTCCTCGAGCTACGATGACCACTTCATTCGAAGATTTATTCTTTTCTCAATTGGATCTTTCATATGTCCTACAACTCAAAGATATGTGCGCTCAGAATATCTCAATCTCGTCGACGACGTTGACAAAATGAGGGAACTAAACTAGTGTAGTCTAACCCTGAATTAGTTACTGAAAGGCATATTAAAATTTAGAGAGAAGGAAACAAACATTGAGGGGAATGTATGCCTCTTACAGGTTCGTTTTAAAACAATGCACAAATTGAGTATGTTTACAAAATTGACATTAACATATTTTCATAGCAATACTCATTATCTTATGTTCAAATGCTTGTAGATTTGGTATTGGGAAAAACTGCGAATAGATAAATTGGCTGCGACAATATATCATTCTGGCCGTGAAAGGCCACTAATTCAGTACTGGGACAAAATAAAAGAAAAAAAACGACTTTCTTACCTTTTTGGAAAAGGGCAGGTAACTATCTCATTTTTAATACTATGCACTAATTATATCAATTGTCTGTAAAATCTCTAATACACATTTTTGACTAAAACATAGGTTGTCGACGACATTAGGGGAACTATAGACTGCAAAGAAATCCCCAATGAAAATGCACACGACAATAACTCAGAAACACGTACCAATGAAGATTTTGTATGCACTTCTGAAGAGGTATATATTATGGGGTTTTAATACGAACTCTATTTGACAAAATATGTTTGACATCCTTTTCTCACTTGTAGTATTCAGGTACACTCTATAACATCCATAGAACAATCAGCCGATATCACTTTACAAGAAAGGATACAAGAAAGCATCCAAACTTTACAAGATAATTTCAACGATTTCACAAAGGATTTTTGGCCACGTATGCGAGCATTGATACTAGATTGCATGGAAAATGATTCAAAATGCCCTGAACGAAAAGATACTACGCATGTGTTTGAGGTAAAGATGATAAGCTAGACTGTTAATCATTATTACTCACGTAACACCGCTAAAAAAAAGGTTGACGCTATTGCAGGATGTTGAACAAGAACAAATTGATCCTAGGGAGCATGTATCAAATCATAACGAAGAGTACTATATAAACCAAAATGAAAACATGACTTGTGAAACGAAGGTAAACTGAATTTTAATTCTCTCGCTAACGTTTCTACAACTTATCATAATACTAACGTGCACTTTGTTACCTAACAGGACAACAGTAACCAGAGCAATCAAAGCAGGAAGAGGCTTACAGGTCCTACAGGAAGAACATACAAACCGACTAATCGGACTGACTTCATCTACGAAACTAGGGGTAAAAAGAAGGACATAATCAGAACCCAAGCACAGACAAGGAAAACAATAGGTACTATGCTATTTAATAGTTACATATGCTCATGTAAATGGTACTAACTTTCCTCCTTTTCAAGCGTAAACGGATAAAGAAGCTAACATGCCAGACACAGACGAATTACGGGGTGAAAAGAAGAGGAAACAAAACAACCAAACACCGTATGAAATATCTGAATGTATGAACTCTCTACATCATCCATAATTTTTTACTTATATTCTATGTTTGTGTGTTACTGATTTGACTTACCCTTTTCTAGTGTACATCGAGAAGGAAGATCTTACCCAACAAATCATAGACAAAGGCCCACCAAAGAACGCCTTAAGAGGTCAAAAGAAGAAAAAAAACGAATGGCCAGACACCGTTAAAAAATTCAAAAGGTAATGCCTAACCATTTAACATTTCTATAGATCTATTACTAATTTGTCCTACCTTCGTAGAGTTGACTAAAAAAGAAGACCCTTTCATTACCTACATTAATAACACGGAGGATAACAAAGTGATGGTGCATATTGAACAAGTGGAGGTTAAATGGATAAGAATGAAAGTACTAACACAACCAGAATTCTTGAATGATGATGTAAGTTCGCCTATTTAACAAGCCTACTATTCTTTTATAGATAGCTTAAGTAAGTACTAACCTCAAATTCAGGTCATGGATGCATACATCCAATGCCTCCGCTATAAAGAGAAAGGAATCAGGGGAGATGGCAAGGCCTTCCTAGAGATGGCCATTAAAACAGGTCTACTAAATGTAGAGGGAGCGCATGTCGAAGCAAGCAAACCTCGAGATAAACGATGGATTAGAGATATGGCACGCCACTATCTAGCATTTGACATGGTAATACTTACTTAAGCTATCTATGTAATGGCTAATTCAATTTATGACTCTATCTTACTGTTGAACATCTGCAGATTTTCCTCCCAATTAATATTAAAGATACACACCGGTACCTAGCCGTTATTAACGCCAAGCGACGTGAGGTGCAAATACTAGATTCGCTCGCAAAGCCAATCAGTAAAGATCGACCCGATCTAAGGCGTGTGGTAAGCGATACACTTCCACTTGTATAATTCAAATCGGTTTTGCTATGTTTTAACCGTACCAACATTGCACAAAACTTCCTAGCTGCTAGCTATCGAGAGGGGATTACACGGGACAGAGAAACAGCACCCACAGTTAAAACACGATTGGCCTGATTTCAATATTACCGAATGGGAGTACAACAAAGTCCAAAAATTGCCAAAGAAAGGAGACGGGTGGGTGACATAAACTCTTCCACATGATATTCACATTATTCAATTACGGAAACGTGTTAGCCTAACGACAAAATTCTTGTAGCGTCTCATGTGGCCTGTACACCCTTAAGTTCATGGAGCATTGGAGCGGATCTTATCTCCCAGAAATTCAACTACAGGCAACTACAACAACCTCTATTCATATTTTGCACCAGTGCTTCCCAATATGAAAAACCATTTAAAGTGCACTCCCTTTACATTATGCAGAAGGAAGTGAAAACATTTCGACAGGACTTAGCCGGAATTTTGATCAACTCCGAACTGAACAACATTAAAGATCGTCCACTGCAACCAACCACGACATAACTGGATTATCTTTCGAACATTTACAACAATTACCTTACTATGCTCTCTTCCCCTTATTAAATCATTTACATACTACTTGGGTATTTGACGGATCCCAAACATTGATGCCTTTTTGAGATAATATTCATATTTCATAGTTGAATACTTGTTGAGAAGGAGCGGTATATGAAACCTTACGCTTCGGGGTCACTCAGGGCAGTAAGTTGTCGATGTCACCGATGTGCATCTACTTCAACGTCGCACCTCAACTCCGATAACCCCTTCGCCGGCATGCGGATACCCTTCGCGCATGCCAACATCTTGCAAACTGACCCTGCTCCCAACCATTCAATCAAATAATCAAAGAACAATACAATGGATTGAAGAACAAACAACCTTAATCTGCAAAATCATAACAGTAAGAAATTTTGACACGTTTACTTACCACCATCCAAGGAGGAGGTTGCCAGAGGGAGACTCGGAGGAGATCGACACGGGATTGCTGGTGGCGCGGAGGAGAACGACGTGAGGTGACTCGCTGGAGAAGGGGACGGCGATTGCGGGGGGACGCCAGCGGTACCGGCACGGTGGAGAAGGAGGCGGGGAATGATGTGGAGGGAAGAGCCGCGACGGCGGCTAGGTCGATGTCCACGGAGAAGGGGCCGGGGGAATGATGGGGAGGGGAGAGCCGTGACGGCGGCTAGGTCGATGGCGACAGCGGTGGAGTGAAGGGGGCGGCGGTCCATGGGGAGGAGAACGTGGCGGCGGTGGCGGGGGGAAGCGACGCGGTGAAGAGGCCTCATCGAGAGCCGGCTGAGGCAGGTGGAGGGGCGGCGACGCGACGCGACTCGCTGGAGAAGGGGGCGGGGGAGGAGGACGGCGACGGTGGGGGCTCACAAGCCGGCGCGGAGACACCGCCGGAGGAGAAGGCAGCGAGGGCAATGAGTAATGGGCTTCGATAGAGGGAAGCCGCTGATAGCAGGGGAGGCGGGGAGGCGGACGTCAACGGAGGGGCGCTGGCGGGGTAGAAGGCGGCGATGAAGGGCGAGGGCGGTGAGGAAGGGCGAGGGCGACGGCGCTGGAGGGGGAGCAGGCGCCAGGACATGCGACGGAGGCAGGGATGGAGGGGAATGGCGACGGGCAGCGGTGAAATTGCGACGAAGCGAGAGGAATCGGATAGGGATAGGGTGAGTAAGAGACTGAAAAAATACGATAATACCCCTACGCGATTATTTTCTCTTGACGAAAACAACCTTTCATATTTCTACTTCCACTAATACTGGTGAGAGTAGAACTAGATCTCAGCCCTACAATAAAATACGATCAATGGCCCAGATTGCTTTCTACTCAGAGTATAAAGCACCGGAGTGGGCCTGAATATGATAATCTTTACTCCTTAGCGTACAGATATTTAATTTCAGACAAAGGAATACCTTTTTTAAAGAATAAAAGTTTGTTTTGAAACAAGTTGTTGAAGATCATGGGAATACGAACCTACTTCGTAAGTTTTACTATATAATAAAAACATCGGTAGTTCTCAAAAAAAAAAAAACATCGGTGAAGGACAGCTTCAACTCTGAAGCGCGCACCCAGCCACAACAAAGCCCTGCCATGGCCGCCTCAGCCAACCACGCCGCGAACGGCGGCGCCGGCAACGGTGAGCTACCTTACGCTGGCCGCGACCACGTCATCATCTTCCCGTTCATGGCGAAAGGCCACACGCTCCCTCTGCTCCACTTCGCCACGGAGCTCTCGGTCCACCACAGAAGCCTCCGCGTCACCCTGGTCACCACCCCGGCGAACCTCGCCTTCGCCCGCCGCCGCCTGCCGGGGTCGGTGCACCTCGTCGTGCTCCCGTTCCCGTCGCTGCAGCCGCCGCTGCTGCCGGCCGGCGTCGAGTCGACGGACGCGCTCCCTTCCATGTCCCTCTACCCGGCGTTCCTGCGTGCCACGGCGCTGCTGCGCGAGCCCTTCGCGGAGTTCATGGCGTCGCTGTCCTCCTCCCCGCCGCTCGTGGTCGTCTCCGACTTCTTCCTCGGGTTCACGCACGGCGTCGCGGCCGACGCCGGCGTCCGCCGCGTCGTGTTCCACGGCATGTCCTGCTTCTCCATGGCCATCTGCAAGTTGCTCCCCGTGAGCCCGCCGGCCGGCGTCGAGCACGGCGCCGGCGGTGGATCCCCTTTTCACGTGTCCGGCATGCCGGAAAATGTTATGATCACGGCGGAGGACATCCCATATTCCGTTGCAAAGTTCACCGACATGGACGACCCGGTGACCCGGTTCTTGATTGACAACGTCTTCCAGTCAGACGTCCGCAGCTGGGGCATCCTCGTCAACAGCTTCGCCGCGCTTGACGGTGACTACGTGGCTCCAGTAGAGGCGTTCTACGAGCAGGGAGCCCGCGCCTGGCTGGTGGGGCCGCTTCTCCCCGCCGCCGGCGAGACGCCGGAGCGGGACGAGGAGAACGACGACCCCGAGGGCTGCCTCGCGTGGCTCGACGAGAGGGCAGCGCGGCCGGGGTCGGTGGTGTACGTGTCGTTCGGCACGCAGGCGCACGTCGCCGACGAGCAGCTCGACGAGCTGGCGCGCGGGCTGGTGCAATCCGGCCACCCCTTCCTGTGGGCGGTGCGGTCGAACACGTGGTCGCCGCCGGTGGACGTGGGGCCCGACCAGGGGCGCATCGTCAGGGGGTGGGTCCCGCAGCGCGGCGTCCTGGCCCACGAGTCAGTGGGCGGGTTCGTGAGCCACTGCGGGTGGAACTCGGCGCTGGAGAGCCTCGCCGCCGGGAAGCCCGTGCTGGCGTGGCCGATGATCGCCGAGCAGCATCTGAACGCGAGGCACATCGTGGACATCGTCGGCACCGGGGTCAGGGTGGACTCCGGCGGCGGCGCGGCCGTCGTTGGGAGAGCGGAGGTGGAGGAGAAGATCAGGATGCTGATGGACGCCGGCGGAGAGGCGGCGCAGAGGATGCGGGCGCGGGCCGCGTGGGCCCGGCGGGCGGCGATGTCGGCGGTGAGCGACGGCGGCACGTCGCGCGTAGCGCTGCAGAAGCTGGTCGGAGAGCTGCAGAGAAGCTACGACGATGTCGTCATCAAAGTTGGGTGACTCTTCACACCACAAAACGAATTAAGAATTTCAGATAATAAGATGACGATACTGCATGGAGACACACCCGCATCGGTATCTATTTCTTTGAGATTATAAAAGCTGTCGATACATTGTATTTATAATCATATGGTAGCTGGTTATAAGAGTGTGTCATTATTGGCTGTGGTTGTACATGTATCCATCGATTTAAACATGTGCGGCTATGCCGCTACCATCACTATAAATAATCTACACTTGCCAACGGCTTCATTTGTAATGGATTTATTATTGTTACAGAGTACGATCTTCTTATTATTCTTGAACGATCCTAATTCATCAAATACAACAATCTGTATTCATCTTTGTATATCCGATTGAACGATCCTGATTCATCAAATCCAACAATCCATATTCATCTTCTATATCCGATTGAACGATTCTGATGGACTCCATACACTACACCTCTGACCTACACCTCTCCATCCTCGCACAGTCAATCGCACCCCAACCTGCGCCCCGCCTCCCGCTCCCACCCCTTGACCCTAATCGCCACCCGCCGCCACCGCTCACTCTTGCTCGCCCACATCGCCAGCGACAGCCGCTTCACCGATCTCCTCTGCGCCACCGCCGGAACATCCGTCGCACCGCCACCGATCCATTCCCATTGCCGCCACCGCCGTTCTCTTCTGCCCGCCTGGTCAGTCTCTCCATCACGTCGTCCCCCGACTCCCCTCGCCTCTCTCCCCTCTCCCTTCTCCTTCGCGCCATCCGTCGCCTGCATCCGTGCTGCCACCGTTCTCTGTCTTTTCAATAGTGTTGCCCCGCCTTGAGCTGATTCGCCAAAAGGCACGTATATCATCCTCCTCCATCCCTCCTCCCTTCTCTTTACTCATCCAAAAATTTAATCCAGAATCAACCAAAATAAAACAACGAAAATCATCATTTTGGTATGTCCATCCCATGTTTCTAATCATTATACGTATTCATTTCTAAGGGAATCCCATAACTGTACTTCTGTATTATCATGGGAAAGAATGTTCCTGTGTTCTCAGTGGAGGAGAGTACATGAAATGTTCAGAAAAGAAAGGGCATCTGTCCACCGTTTTTATCTTCAAAACAATTTGCAGACAATTGTGCAATCGATTCCCTGTTAATAATTTCTAATGGAAAAAGGTGTTTAAGCAAGGGCATCTGTCCACCCTTTTTATTTTTAAAGAAGAGCAAGTTGCAGATAACCTGCTTAGTAGGACTTGTGAGACAATCTTAATTATCCTCACTTTAGAATCCTTGAACACCATACGTTTTCTCTTGGATTCAGCCCACTCTGCAGGCCCTACTCTCTAGCTCGATCTACTTCAGTGGCCTCCTCCCATCCTTGATTCTCGTGCTGGCGTCACATTGGCGGAAAAAGTTCACTTGGTGACCGTCAAAAGTAATCGAAATCTAATCCGTGACCCTAAACCACAGAACCGGATATCTTAACCCCCAAACTATTGAAACCGGTGTAATTTGACTCCCTCGGCGGTTTTAGAGGGCGGTTTCACTGACGTGGCGGTATCGACCTAGTCTGTGTGCTTATGTGGCGCTTAGGTGGCATTTCAATTAAAAAGTTATATGTGGGACCCGTTTGTCATTCACACACACAATTATGGGGCCCACTGACATGTGGGCCCCACATGCCATCTTCTCCCTTTCTTCTTCCTCCCCTCCCTTCTCTCTTTATTTCTCCCTCTCCCCTACGGCCGTCCGTGGGGAGCGAGCGGCGGCGACGGCAGTGGGAGCTAGCTGGAGCGACGACGGCATTGGACTGGAGCTGAAGCAGCGGGCTGGAGTCCGTGTCACGTCGCTCGTCGTTCCTCTCGCACCACCACCACCCGCACCACCCGGCGCCCGGCATCGAGACGTTGTCGGTGGCCGAGCGGCAGCGGCGACAGCCCACGGGCGACGGCGGGAGGGCGCGCGGGCGAGGGTAGCAGCGGCTCGCGGCAGTGGTTGGATGAGGGGAACGGTGGCAGGCGGGGGAAGCAGGCCGCGGTGGCGACTTCGACTTTGACTCCTGCAATGGCGATGGCGATAGCAGCATGGTCGGCGGCGAAGCGGCCGAAGAGGAACTTGGATACCTCGGCGACGAGCCCCTTTCTCGCATAGCACGTGCCTGGAAAAGGCGTGGTCGCGAACGACGACGAAACCACGCGGCCCCACAGCAAGGCGGAACCACTCGAGGAGAGGGAGGAGGGAGAGCGCGCCGCCGAGGAGGTCGCCTCACGCCGTCACCCCCCTAATTTTGAATGTCAAAAGTACTTTCTTAAATATCGGTTCTTGGACTGTCCATAATGGGGAACAAATTAGATTTTGGGAAGATAAATGCGTAGGTAACTTGGCTTTTAAGGATAAATATTCGTCTTTGTACGCAATTGTTCGAAGGAAAACATCTTCTATTGCCACTATTATGGGATATGTTCCGCTTAATGTTTCTTTCAGGAGAGCTTTAGTTGGTCAGAATCTTGTTTGTTTGGCATGAGTTGTGTGCCTCTATAGTACATATCCAGTTGAATGATTCGTCTGATAGTTTTAGATGGAATTTCCATCAGAATGGCTTGTTCTCGGTGAGGTCTATATACCTACCTTTAATTAATAATGGCTATATTGAGAGAAATAAATGTATTTGGAAGCTTAAATTGCCACTTACGATAAAAATTTTCATGTGGTACTTGCTTAAAAGGGTTGTGTTAACTAAGGATAATTTGGCAAGGCGTAACTGGAATGACAGCTTGAGGTGTTCTTTTTGTGTGAAGAATGAGTCTATTCAATATCTCTTTATGAATTGTCATTTTGCGAAATTCCTATGGAGAGCAGTTCAGTTCTCTTTTGGTTTTAATTTTCCAGTTAGCTTATCTCATATTTTTAATGGGTGGTTTTTGTGAGTTGATAAGAAAATGAGTAAACTAATACTTGTTGGAGCTTCTGCCATTTTTTTGGGCAATATGGCTCTGTAGGAACGATATGGTTTTTAATAAATCACCATCATTTTTCTATAAGCTGGTCATTTTCAGGGCAACTCATTGGCTCCGGTTTTGGGCACAACTAGAAGATGAAGAGTTTCTGAAAATTGCATGTCGAAAATTGGAGACTACGGTTATGCAACTTTTTTCTAATTATGGTTGGAGATTTACAAATAGACTTCAATAATTGTCATCTCCTTACGTTAGACTGGATTCTTTGCTTTTCTCTACGGTGTGTTCTATTCATTTAGATTTATACTTTGTTCTTTAATGTTACTATATAATAATTGGTTGTAGCTCTTTTGAGTAAAGGCCGGGATATTATATTCTATTATTAAAAAAAGAACTTAGAACTCCGAGCTTATTGATGTTCTCCCAAACAACACGTACGTGTACAAAGGGTTCTCATTTCACCGGTAACTTTGGTAACCCACGATCACAAATGTAAGTTTATTACGGGTGGAAAATATGCTGGTCATACTACTCCAAAGCAGGCTCCTTAAGCATTAATTTCCGACACTTTTCTTTCCTATTAGCGGTGGAAGTAAGCTAATTAAGCGCAGGCGAGAACATGCAGCTGGCGCTGGCTTACAGGTTTGCTGTGACTGAACGCTGCACCCTTGTATAGCTGCTGACGCGTATGGCCGGCCGGGCGGTGAATCTGCGATGGCCAGCGGAGCACACAGCACCGGAGCACGTCGACGATTCTGTCCGATACTCCGATCCGATCCGGACCAAGTTGAGTCCAACCGTTGCGCCAACTAGTTTAGCACAAAGTTGCACAAACGATACCGTCGACACAGTCAGTGTGATGCCACACGCAGGTTGTCTTACGTGGGCCGGGTGCTGGGCTGAAGCTATACCCTGGAATAACATTGTTTCATGGCCCGTCAATGAGAGCAAGAACACGTCGAAGAGCGCAAAAGTTTACTGTAAGCATTAATCATCCCAAGGAATCTATTAACTTAGTAAAGAAATAGAAAAAGGAGCCTCCACGTTCGCTCTCACGACCTAGAAATTCTCATATTAATCGTAGAAAAAGAAAAACATAGTCCATATAGAAATACAATTTAGAAATAGTTGAAATTCGGAATTAAAAAATAAGGAATATTGAAAGATGAGACTAGAGTCCATATAAAAGTACAATCTATAGATAACTGAAATTCGGAATTTAAAAATAAAAAAATATTAGAAGTAAAGTACTATAGAGTCCACATAGAAATACAATTAGGAAATAATAGAAATTCGAAATTAAAAATAAGGAATATTAGAAGTAGAGTATAGAGTTGTTAACGACCAAATTTGGTAATATCAGCATCGGAGATGAAGATGAAATCGAAGCGGAATCGAAGATAAGGGTTTTTCCGGAAACAGAGTAAGAATCGGCTGGAGTCCGGATCGGCTACGACTGGGATCGGCTAAGTCTGAGTTGGACTGGTTAAGTGATACAGCTGATTCCGACAATACGACTCGTGTGCGATATTGGGTTCGAGTTGATGTGCTTCAAGATGATTGCCACGCATGGATAGAGTCTAGGGAAGGCAATTGTATCTATTAATTAGGATATTTTATGTATATTCCTTAGAGATAAATGTGGGCAAAAGTCTGCTGCAAAGACTTGTGGTATCTTAGAGTTTGTTAGAGATAAGAGTCGTGTCCAATATGGACATATCTTGTATTTCTCGGGTATAAATAGACCCCGAGCCCTATGTAATAAAGGACACACGTTCAATACAATTTCGGCGCATCGCCACCCCTTTTTTGCTTTAGTTTTATTTCGACGAGTTATTGCTTTCGGGTTAAGCTGCATCGGTTTCGATCTTCAACAAGAGGTAAAACTTGTTATGGCGGCTTGTGTTCTCGAGATTAGTGCTTTCATCTTTATGATACTCTAATCTTGTTTATGTAGTCCGTCGAGTTATCATATATCTTGCATAATCCTTGACAATATCGTCATTTAACCTACAATCGGCTAACATCTGCTATCAGAAGGCGGCCGATTAGGTTAAATAACGACGTTGGCTTAGATTATATGAGATATCCACCACTCTATGAAACATCCAGCAGCTTGATCGTCTAGATATTGTTCTTCTTTTCGTATTTAATGCTGTATCAGTTGAGTTTGATCTATTAAGTCGTGCTTAGAATTTCAATCTCTAGCCTGCCTACTGGTTGCCAATTAGTGTAGTATCAGAGTTTCAGCCGATCTTATTTGATCTAATTGCTTTTGTTCTACATGCTCAATTAACATGTTAGATCTGCCCTTCATGTTAAGATTTTGTTGCATTTAAGTATATTAGATTTCTGTTTAGTATATTCTATTTGCTTTAATATCTTAATATAAAGTAGTATCGGAGTATTAGCCGATACACGCTAGATCTATCTGATCGGCTATGCTATGAATATATATATAATCTCATTATTAATATATATTTCGATCTAAGTGATTTATACTGTCTCGGCAAGGTGACCGATCTATCCCGATCACTTGATTCAAGTATATATCGATATAAGGATTATATATCATTGATATCTACAGCCGATCAAGTAGATTTAGTTCTGATTTGTTTTCTTAACAATTGCCGATCGATTTACATATGACATTGGCTCAAAGATAAATGATATGTCATCGGCATTTAGCCGATCAGCTATGATTTATCGATTTAATTACGGTTTCTTTGTCCGTGTTTCTTGTTGATTGCAGGATCAAATCAACTGGCACGCTCATACATCCGAAGGCGAGTTTTAGACCTGCACTGGAGTTAAGCAGATTTCCCAGGCCTCGTGTTTTTTATCAACAAGAGTCCATATAGAAATACAATTAGGAAATAATAGAAATTCGGAATTAAAAATAAGGAATATTAGAAGTAGAGTATAGAGTCCATATAGAAATACAATTAGGAAATAATAGAAATTCGGAATTAAAAATAAGGAATATTAGAAGTAGAGTATAGAGTCCATATAGGAATTTAAAACTAACTAAAAATCGGAAAAAACATAATAAAATTAAAAAGTAGAGTTTAGAGTCCGTATAAAAATATAATTTACAAATAATAACTAAAATTCTAAATTAAAAAAATATGGGAAGAAGAGTCTAAAGTCAATATAAGAATACAATTTAGAAGTAACTGAAATTCGAAATTAAAAATTAAAGAATATTGAAAGATAAGTTTAGAGTCCACATAGAAATACAATTAGAAATAATAAAAATTCAAAATTAAAAATAAATAATATTGGAAGAAGAGCCTAAAGTCTATATAGAAATACAGTTTACAGATAACAAAAATTCGAAATTAAAAAAAAGAAATATTGAAAGGTGAGTATAGAGTCCATATATAAATATAATTTACAAATAACTAAAATTTAATATTTAAAATAATTAATAACTAACACGTATATAAAATACCATATAAATGTTACACATTAATAGTTTCGTAAAGTTAGTTCAAAATTTAAAATTATGTTGTTATTTTAATATCTTTGAAAAATACATTGAGAAAACATATATGCTATTATATGATACAAAATATAATGATGTTAGCTGCGCAATCTGCGCGGGTCACCATGCTAGTTTCAGTTTAAAATAACTAACTTATCCCTAAAGGGATAAGTCCATTTTACCCCCCCCCCCCCCCCGGCGCGAACTATAGCGTAGCGGTTATCTAAATTACACCCTTAACTTCAAAACTGGGTATAATATACACCTCTCAACTCTTAAAACCGTTCAAATTAACCTCCCCCTCCTTGTCTGAAGCATGGTGGTTTCGCCAATGTAGCACAGACATGGCTATCTAAGAGCAGTTACAATAGTAGACTATTAGCCAACTATAAACATATTTTAATGAGATAAATGGTGAGAGAGAAGAGTAGCGGGCTACAGATTTATAGCTAGCTGTAGCACGGACTCCAAGATGCAATGTGTGTATGATAGGTGGGACCATATATTAATCGTATAGTAAGTAACTATTGTATGAATTGGCTATTAGATCGGCAATAGATGAATTGGAGCTAGTAGTGGACTGTACTATTAAACTTGCTCTAAGTCAGCAAAATATATTAGAAAATAATTAATATCCCACATGTCAAACTGAATCTTCATATTCCTCTTGTCTCCCCAAGCCAGCAGCCATTGGGTTGGTCAGCTCAAGCATTGATGCCGATGAACGCGGCAGACAACGGAAAGATTGACAGTGCCCCGGTTTAGTTCCAAACCTTGAAGCCCCCTCCCCCCCTCCCAAAAAAAAACATCACGTCGAACTTTTCTACACACAAACTTCTAACTTTTCTATCAAATCATCCTAAATTCAATCAAACTTTAAATTTTGGCATAAAACTAAACACACCCAGTTGTACGTGGAGTACTAACTTTGGTTAATTAGGAAACACAAATAATACAAAACTTATATATGAGAAGTCATGCAATAAAACAAAACTTTAAAGAATTGCCCTAACACAAGTATACGTTAGTCTACGACACTTAAACATTTCAAAATATTCTATACATACTAATTAAAAATACACTACGCATATAACTGCGCTCTTATTTCAAGTAGAATTCATTTTCAATGAAAATAAGAAAGCATATGAAAAGAGACAAGTACATAGAATTTTATCTTTAATTAGATTAAACAATTCTATTAGCCATATTTTTTTAAGAAATATCATCGTTTAATATATCTAAAAATCCATAAATACATCTATAAGATAAAAATAATTGTTACTTAAAGTATATACACCCAAAAATAAGATATGCTAAATATTCCAAAAAGTAAACACATATATTACAAATAAGTTTCATTGGAACAAACTCCATATTGCGACAATATCTTCTCATATACACTAGTCCAAGTAATTTTAGTTGAGAAATGTTGCGAGGATAACTATAAGAATTTTAGAAACATCTGAAGCAATCTCAAATAAATTATTGATAAAAACAAGTTTAGAATAGAGTCAAAGCAACACATATACTGAAGCAACAATAAATAAGGTTCCTAGTCAAACCATGATGTGTGTACTGCTGTCCGGCGGTATGGTCAAACTCAATTTTTGTAACAATTTCTTCTCACTTCATTCTGCTGCGGTGACGACATACTAGTAGCTTTCCTGCAGGTCTCCAATCAGTTTCTGCAACGCCACGCGTGACGTGCCGCCGTCGCTCACCGCCGACCTCGCCGCGCGCTGAGCCCACGCGGCCTGCGTCCGCATCCTCCGCCCTTCCTCGCCGCCGGCGTCCATCACCCTCCTGACCTTCTCCTCCACCTCCGCGCTCCCGACGACGGCGCCGGAGCCGACGGCGGCGTCCACCTTGACGCCGGCGCCGACGACGTCCACGACGTGCCTCGCGTTCAGCGCCTGCTCGGCCATCATCGGCCACGCCAGCACGGGCTTCCCGGCGGCGAGGCTCTCCATGACCGAGTTCCACCCGCAGTGGCTCACGAACCCTCCCACCGCCTCGTGGGCCAGCACGCCGCGCTGCGGGACCCACCCCCTGACGACGCGCCCCTGGTCGGGCCCCACGTCCACCGGCGGCGACCAGGTGTTCGACCGCACCGCCCACAGGAAAGGGTGGCCGGATCGCACCAGCCCTCGCGCCAGCTCGTCGAGCTGCTCGTCGGCGACGTGCGCCTGCGTGCCGAACGACACGTACACCACCGACCCCGGCCGCGATGCCCTCTCGTCGAGCCACTCGAGGCAGCCCTCGGGGTCGTCGTTCTCCTCGTCCCGCTCCGGCGTGTCGCCGGAGGCGAGGAAGAGCGGGCCCACCAGCCAGGCGCGGGCTCCCGGCTGGTAGAACGATTCGAAGGAGGCCACGTAGTCGCCGTCCACCGCGGCGAAGCTGTTGACGAGGACGCCCCAGCTGCGGACGTCCGTCGATTCGACGTTCTCGATCATGAACCGGGCAATCGGGTTGTCGGGGTCGGCGAAGCTCGCCACCGTAGGCGGGATCTCCTCCGGCGTGATCGTGACATGTTCCGGCATGCGGGAGACGTGAAAGGGGGCGGCGCCGCCGCCGACGTGCGGGCTCACGACGAGCGACTTGCATATGGCCATGGAGAAACAGGACATGCCGTGGAACACGACGCGGCGGACGCCGGCGTCCGACGCAACGCCGTGCGTGAACCCGAGGAAGAAGTCGGAGACGACCACGAGCGGCGGGGAGGAGGACAGCGACGCCATGAACTCCGCGAAGGGCTCACGCAGCAGCGCCGTGGCACGCAGGAACGCCGGGTAGAGGGACATGGAAGGGAGCGCGTCCGTCGACTCGACGCCGGCCGGCAGCAGCGGTGGCTGCAGCGACGGGAACGGGAGCACGACGAGGTGCACCGACCCCGGCAGGTGGCGGCGGGCGAAGGCGAGGTTCGCCGGGGTGGTGACCAGGGTGACGCGGAGGCTCTTGTGGTGGACCGACAGCGCCGCGGCGAAGTGGAGCAGAGGGAGCGTGTGGCCTTTCGCCATGAACGGGAAGATGATGACATGGTCGCGGCGAGCCTCAGGCTCGCCGCTGCCGGCGGCGCCGTTGACGGCGGCGCGGTTGGCTGAGGCGGCCATGGCACGGGTGTGCTTGTTGCTTGGAGTTGGAGAATGGAAGTTTTGTCTTTGAGTGACGTGTTCCTGATTCGAAACATATACCGTAAGCCGATATCTGTTTGTGACTATTTTAATTACCGCGGCTGCTAGTTTGACTTTATACTTAGCCAATGGGATATGGCGTCAATAACTGTGGACTAGATTTAGTACAATTTGATCTACGAGATGACTTGTATTCCTACTTTGGATCCATCGAAAACTAGTGTTCACGTACTCTCTCGCTTATCTTGTTTATACCTCTGATAAGCACAATACAAAATTATTAACGGTGTATTTGGTTGGTGGGATGAACTTCGATAGGAGATGATCGGTCGAATTTTTTGGTGTTTGGTTGGAGGGCAGGGTAGATGGGGTGGCCTGAAAGAGGGAATATTCCCTCAATATGCTCGATGAAGCCATCCAGTTTTGATTTTGGTGATGTGTCATATTCTGATTGGTTGTGGTTGGTTTGATTTTCTGTTAAGCAAGCTCTAAATGCTTTTTTCTCCTAAACTATTTATCTTTACACCATTATATTTGTTACAATTAAATATTTAAAACAAGATCTCGAATGATTATATATATATATATATATATATATATATATATATATATATATATATATATATATATATATATATATATATATATATATATACATGTACATATATATACATATATATACATATATATATATATATATGTATATATATGACAAATAGGTCCCACAAACTTTTGGCTTTTCTCATCCATGTTATATCCCTCTAACCAAACAAAATTTAGTCGCCTATCCATACAAACCAAACAAAAAATTAGTTCGCTATATCCAACAAAACATGGATGTCCATATCCTATCCATACATGACCGTGACAAACACACCCTTAAAAAAAATTCACTTTACTACCTCAACCTAACCTATTTAGGTACTCCATTTTACTTCAAACAATTTTTGGCCCACTTAACCTTCTAAACTATAAAAAAAGATTAAAAGGGAGATACCTCCCTCCAAATATTAGAACCAAATATTTTTCTGAAAAAATATGAGCTTAATCGTTTCAGGCATTCCAGTTTCTTTTTCAGATATCGTTATTTTCGCGTTTGTCAGCTTGGCACCGAGTTCCAGGCTGAAAATTTTAACCTTTGTATACCATAGATGTTAGACCAGTATCTTGCCCCAATCCAATAGTGTGAAAGTGAAAGTTCTACTGCCCAGTTAGGGCTTGTTTAGTTCCCAAACAAAATTTTTCACGCTGTCACATCGAATATTTAGACACGTGTATGAAGTATTAAATATAGATAAAAAAACCAATTTCACAGTTCGCCAGGAAATTACGAGACGAATCTTTTAAGCCTAATTGTATCATGATTTGATAATGTGGTGCTATAGTAAACATTTGTTAATGGCGGATTAATTAGGTTTAATAAATTCGTCACGCGGTTTCCTGACGGATTAATTAGGTAATGCCTAACCATTTAACATTTCTATAGATCTATTACTAATTTGTCCTACCTTCGTAGAGTTGACTAAAAAAGAAGACCCTTTCATTACCTACATTAATAACACGGAGGATAACAAAGTGATGGTGCATATTGAACAAGTGGAGGTTAAACGGATAAGAATGAAAGTACTAACACAACCAGAATTCTTGAATGATGATGTAAGTTCGCCTATTTAACAAGCCTACTATTCTTTTATAACTATATTTGTTATGTAACTCAACTAGCCTCAAATTCAAGTCATGGATGCATACATTCAATGCCTCCGTTATAAAGTGAAAGGAATCAGGGGAGATGGCAAGGCCTTCCTAGAGATGGCCATTAAAACAGGTCTACTAAATGTAGAGGGAGCGCATGTCGAAGCAAGCAAACCTCGAGATAAACGATGGATTAGAGATATGGCACGCGACTATCTAGCATTTGACATGGTAATACTTACTTAAGCTATCTATGTAATGGCTAATTCAATTTATGACTCTATCTTACTGTTGAACATCTGCAGATTTTCCTCCCAATTAATATTAAAGATACACACTGGTACCTAGCCGTTATTAATGGCAAGCGACGTGAGGTGCAAATACTAGATTCGCTCGCAAAGCCAATCAGTAAAGATCGACCCGATCTAAGGCGTGTGGTAAGCGATACACTTCCACTTGTATAATTCAAATCGGTTTTGCTATGTTTTAACAGTACCAACATTGCACAAAACTTCCTAGCTGCTAGCTATCGAGAGGGAATTACACGGGACAGAGAAACAGCACCCACAGTTAAAACACGATTGGCTTGATTTCAATATTACCGAATGGGAGTACAACAAAGTCCAAAAATTGCCAAAGCAAGGAGACGGGTGGGTGACTCAAACTCTTCCACATGATATTCACATTATTCAATTACGGAAACGTGTTAGCCTAACGACAAAATTCTTGTAGCGTCTCGTGTGGCCTGTACACCCTTAAGTTCATGGAGCATTGGAGCGGATCTTATCTCCCATAAATTCAACTACAGGCAACTACAACAACCTCTATTCATATTTTGCACCAGTGCTTCCCAATATGAAAAACCATTTAAAGTGCACTCCCTTTACATTATGCAGAAGGAAGTGAAAACATTTCAACAGGACTTAGCCGGAATTTTGATCAACTCCGAACTGAACAACATTAAAGATCGTCCACTGCTACCAACCATGACATAACTGGATTATCTTTCGAACATTTACCACAATTACCTTACTATGCTCTCTTCTCCTTATTAAATCATTTACATACTACTTGGGTATTTGACGGATCCCAAACATCATTGATGCCTTTTTGAGATAATATTCATATTTCATATTTGAATACATGTTGAGAAGGAGCGGTATATGAAACCTTACGCTTCGGGGTGACTCAGGGCAGTAAGCTGTCGACGTCACCGACGTGCATCTGCTTCAACGTCGCACCTCAACTCCGATAACCCCTTCGCCAGCATGCGGATACCCTTCGCGCATGCCAACATCTTGCAAACTGACCCTGCTCCCAACCATTCAATCAAATAATCAAAGAATAATACAATGGATTGAAGAACAAACAACCTTAATCTGCAAAATCATAACAGTAAGAAATTTTGACACGTTTACTTACCACCATCCAAGGAGGAGGTTGCCAGAGGGAGACTCGGAGGAGATCGACATGGGATTGCTGGTGTCGCGGAGGAGAACAACGTGAGGTGACTCGCTGGAGAAGGGGACGGCGATTGCAGGGGGACGCCAGCGGTACCGGCACGGTGGAGAAGGGGGCGGGGGATGATGTGGAGGGGAGAGCCGCAACGGCGGCTAGGTCGATGTCCACGGAGAAGGGGCCGGGGGAATGATGGGGAGGGGAGAGCTGCGATGGCGGCTAGGTCGATGGCGACAGCGGCTAAGTCGATGGCGACAGCGGTGGAGTGAAGGAGGCGGCGGTCCATGGGGAGGAGAACGTGGCGGCGGTGGCGGGGGGAAGCGACGTGGTGAAGAGGCCTCATCGAGAGCTGGCTGAGGCGGGTGGAGGGGCGGCGACGCGACGCGACTCGCTGGAGAAGGGGCGGGGGAGGAGGACGGCGATGGTGGGGGCTCACAAGCCGGCGCGGAGACGCCGCCGGAGGAGAAGGCGGCGAGGGCGACGAGTAATGGGCTTCAACGGAGGGAAGCCGCCGATAGCGGGGGAGGCGGGGAGGCGGACGTCGATGGAGGGGCGCTGGCGGGGTAGAAGGCGGCGATGAAGGGCGAGGGCGGCGAGGAAGGGCGAGGGCGACGGCGCTGGAGGGGGAGCAGGCGCCAGGACATGCGACGGAGGCAGGGATGGAGGGGAATGGCGACGGGCAGCGGTGAAATTGTGACGAAGCGAGAGGAATCGGATAGGGATAGGGTGAGTAAGAGACTGAAAAAATACGATAATACCCGTACGCGATTATTTTCTCTTGACGAAAACACCCTTTCATATTTCTACTTCCACTAATACTGGTGAGAGTAGAACTAGATCTCAGCCCTATAATAAAATACGATTAATGGCCCAGATTGCTTTCTAATCAGAGTATAAAGCACCGGAGTGGGGCTGAATATGATAATCTTTACTCCTTAGCGTACAGATATTTAATTTCAGACAAAGGAATACCTTTTTTAAAGAATAAAAGTTTGTTTTGAAACAAGTTGTTGAAGATCATGGGAATACGAACCTACTTAGTAAGTTTTACTATATAATAAAAACATCGGTAGTTCTCAAAAGAAAAAAAAACATCGGTGAAGGACAGCTTCAACTCTGAAGCGCGCACCCAGCCACAACAAAGCCCTGCCATGGCCGCCTCAGCCAACCACGCCGCGAACGGCGGCGCCGGCAACGGTGAGCTACCTTACGCTGGCCGCGACCACGTCATCATCTTCCCGTTCATGGCGAAGAGCCACACGCTCCCTCTGCTCCACTTCGCCACGGAGCTCTCGGTCCACCACAGGAGCCTCCGCGTCACCCTGCTCACCACCCCGGCGAACCTCGCCTTCGCCCGCCGCCGCCTGCCGGGGTCGGTGCACCTCGTCGTGCTCCCGTTCCCGTCGCTGCAGCCGCCGCTGCTGCCGGCCGGCGTCGAGTCGACGGACGCGCTCCCTTCCATGTCCCTCTACCCGGCATTCCTGCGTGCCACGGCGCTGCTGCGCGAGCCCTTCGCGGAGTTCATGGCGTCGCTGTCCTCCTCCCCGCCGCTCGTGGTCGTCTCCGACTTCTTCCTCGGGTTCACGCACGGCATCGCGGCCGACGCCGGCGTCCGCCGCGTCGTGTACCACGGCATGTCCTGCTTCTCCATGGCCATCTGCAAGTTGCTCCCTGTGAGCCCGCCGGCCGGCGTCGAGCACGGCGCCGGCGGTGGATCCCCTTTTCACGTGTCCGGCATGCCGGAAAATGTTATGATCACGGCGGAGGACATCCCATATTCCGTTGCAAAGTTCACCGACATGGACGACCCGGTGACCCGGTTCTTGATTGACAACGTCTTCCAGTCAGACGTCCGCAGCTGGGGCATCCTCGTCAACAGCTTCGCCGCGCTTGACGGTGACTACGTGGCTCCAGTAGAGGCGTTCTACGAGCAGGGAGCCCGCGCCTGGCTGGTGGGGCCGCTTCTCCCCGCCGCCGGCGAGACGCCGGAGCGGGACGAGGAGAACGACGACCCCGAGGGCTGCCTCGCGTGGCTCGACGAGAGGGCAGCGCGGCCGGGGTCGGTGGTCTACGTATCGTTCGGCACGCAGGCGCACGTCGCCGACGAGCAGCTCGACGAGCTGGCGCGCGGGCTGGTGCAATCCGGCCACCCCTTCCTGTGGGCGGTGCGGTCGAACACGTGGTCGCCGCCGGTGGACGTGGGGCCCGACCAGGGGCGCATCGTCAGGGGGTGGGTCCCGCAGGCGGCGATGTCGGCGGTGAGCGACGGCGGCACGTCGCGCGTAGCGCTGCAGAAGCTGGTCGGAGAGCTGCAGAGAAGCTATGACGATGTCGTCATCAAAGTTGGGTGACTCTTCACACCACAAAACGAATTAAGAATTTAAGATAATAAGATGACGATACTGCATGGAGACACACCCGCATCGGTATCTATTTCTTTGTGATTATAAAAGCTGTCGATACATTGTATTTATAATCATATGGTAGCTGGTTATAAGAGTGTGTCATTATTGGTTGTGGTTGTACATGTATCCATCGATTTAAACATGTGCGGCTATGCCGCTACCATCACTATAAATAATCTACACTTGCCAACGGCTTCATTTGTAATGGATATATTATTGTTACAGAGTACGATCTTCTTATTATTCTTGAACGATCCTGATTCATCAAATCCAACAATCTGTATTTCATCTTCTATATCCGATTGAATGAGCCTGATTCATCAGATCCAACAATCCATATTCATCTTCTATATCCGATTGAATGATTCTGATGGACTCCACACACTACACCTCTGACCTACACCTCTCCATCCTCACACAGTCGATCGCACCCCAACCCGCACCCCGCCTCCCGCTCCCACCCCTCGACCCTAATCGCCACCCGTCGCCACCGCTCACTCTTGCTCGCCCACATCGCTAGCAACAGCCGCTTCACCGATCTCCTCTACGCCACCGCCGGAACATCCGTCGCACCGCCACCGATCGATTCCCATTGCCGCCACCGCCGTTCTCTTCCGCCCGCCTGGTCAGTCTCTCCATCACGTCGTCCCCCGACTCCCCTCGCCTCTCTCCCCTCTCCCTTTTCCTTCACGCCGTCCGTCGCCTGCATCCGTGCTGCCACCGTTCTCTGCCTTTTCAATAGTGTTGCCCCGCCTTGAGCTGATTCGCCAAAAGGCACGTATATCATCCTCCATCCCTCCTCCCTTCTCTTTACTCATCCAAAAATTTAATCCAGAATCAACCAAAATAAAACAACGAAAATCATCATTTTGGTATGTCCATCCCATGTTTCTAATCATTATACGTATTCATTTTTAAGGGAATCCCATAACTGTACTTCTGTATTATCATGGGAAAGAATGTTCCTGTGTTCTCAGTGGAGGAGAGTACATGAAATGTTCAGAAAAGAAAGGGCATCTGTCCACCGTTTTTATCTTTAAAACAATTTGCAGACAATTGTGCAACCGATTCCCTGTTAATAATTTCTAATGGAAAAAGGTGTTTAAGCAAGGGCATCTGTCCACCCTTTTTATTTTTAAAGAAGAGCAAGTTGCAGATAACCTGCTTGGTAGCACTTGTGAGACAATCTTAATTATCCTCACTTCAGAATCCTTGAACACCATACGATTTCTCTTGGATTCAGCCCACTCTGCAGGCCCTCCTCTCTAGCTCGATCTACTTCAGTGGCCTCCTCCCATCCTTGATTCTCGTTGCTGGCGTCACATTGGCGGAAAAAGTTCACTTGGTGACCCTCAAAAGTAATCGAAATCTAATCCGTGACCCTAAACCACAGAACCGGATATCTTAACCCCCAAACTATTGAAACCGGTGCAATTTGACTCCTCGGCGGTTTTGGAGGGCGGTTTCACTGACGTGGCAGTATCGACCTAGTCTGTGTGCTGACGTGGCGCTTAGGTGGCATTTCAATTAAAAAAGTTATATGTGGGACCCGTTTGTCATTCACACACACAATTGTGGGGCCCACTGACATGTGGGCCCCACATGCCATCTTCTCCCTTTCTTCTTCCTCCCCTCCCTTCTCTCTTTATTTCTCCCTCTCCCCTACGGCTGTCCGTGGGGAGCGAGCGGCGGCGGCGGCGGCGGTGAGAGCTAGCTGGAGCGACGGCGGCATTGGACTGGAGCTGAAGCAGCGGGCTGGAGTCCATGTCGCGTCGCTCGTCGTTCCTCTCGCACCACCACCACCCGCACCACCCGGCGCCCGGCATCGTGACGTCGTCGATGGCCGAGCGGCAGCGGCGACAGCCCATGGGCGACAGCGGGAGGGCAGGCGGGCGAGGGCAGCGGCGGCTTGCGGCAGTGGGAGGATGAGGGGAACGGCGGCAGGCGGGGGAAGCAGGCCACGGTGGTGACTTCGACTTTGACTCCTGCAATGGCGATGGCGATAGTGGCATGGTCGGCGGCGAAGCGGCCGAAGAGGAACTTGGATACCTCGGCAACGAGCCCCTTTCTCGCATAGCACGTGCCTAGAAAAGGCGTGGTCGCAGACGACGACGAAACCGCGGGGCCCCACAACAAGGCGGAACCACTCGAGGAGAGGGAGCAGGGAGAGCGCGCCGCCGAGGAGGTCGCCTCACGCCGTCACCCCCCTAATTTTGAATGTCAAAAGTACTTTCTTAAATATGGGTTCTTGGACTGTCCATAATGGGGAACAAATTAGATTTTGAGAAGATAAATGCCTAGGTAACTTGGCTTTTAAGGATAAATATTCGTCTTTGTATGCAATTGTTCGAAGGAAAACATCTTCTATTGCCACTGTTATGGGATATGTTCCGCTTAATGTTTCTTTCAGGAGAGCTTTAGTTGGTCAGAATCTTGTTTGTTGGCATGAGTTGTGTGCCTTTATAGTACATATCCAGTTGAATGATTCGTATGATAGTTTTAGATGGAATTTCCATCAGAATGGCTTGTTCTCGGTGAGGTCTATATACCTAGCTTTAATTAATAATGGCTATATTGAGAGAAATAAGTGTATTTGGAAGCTTAAGTTGCCACTTTTATTATTATTTTTTTATTATAATATATATATAGAAATATTAAAGAATTTTTTAAGACACTATATTTGTTTATTTATACTTACACATATAAACAATTATAACAAAATTGACAGCAAATGGTGCATACTATTTATAGTCAAAGTTATCGTTTATTTCTATTTTACATATGCTAAATATCAACTTGCATATTTTTTATGATGTATCACATATTAATTTATCTTATTAAAATATATTTTTTTATGATTTCTTGAGCAACATGAAAAAAAAAGGGTGCCCTCAAGGGATGACTGGACTTTTCCAAATGACGAATTTATTCACTTCATTGCCAAAATAAATCTTACTACTTTCATTTGTTGGTAAAACTAAGGATTGACAATGCTAAATTTCGTCAAGTCAATGAATGTGAAATGTTGTTTAGTTTAATACTTACTAAAATTTGGTGCATTTTGTTAATGGAAGGTTCTGGAATAGTCAAATTTTGATAGATTTTGGTAAGGTTGCAATGGTAAAATCTTGTTTAGTTTGTTACCCTATAAAAATATCAAAATTTGGTCAAATTTATTTTTGCAATGAAGTGATCAGTCCGCAAACCTAGTACATAATCAAATTCAACTTGTACATATGGGGGGAATTAAATCCAACAACAAATGCAGCTGTAGGTTTTCACAAAGGAACACTTTTAGGAATGTTAATTTGGTATTCTTCCGATAGCCAATTTGCAGCATATTCGTGCCCCCAGTTTTCAAAGATTTGCGTTGTTTATTGAAAAACAACACGTGTGCATGCAACTATAAGGTCGTTTTATTTTATTTTTTTCTACGCGAAATTGTTGTGGTCAACAAAGGTCTACAGGTGATGAGCTTTTCTTGCATGTTTTCTGGTCAAACTCCAACCGTTTTACCCGCCTTTTTGTCCTCCTCTCCACAGGAGGTGAGGGAGGCCCGCAGCGCGCGAACACCACCAAATCCGATCATCTCTCACCTAGCTGCCATCGATCCGAAACACAGGGGGCGGGGAGATCGATCAGAGCTGAGACGGCAAACCCCGGCATGGCTCCGCCTCCGCGGCTGCCGGCCGGCGCGGCCGCGCTGCTGCTGCTGCTCGCCGTGGCGTCCCGTGCTGCGGCGGACGGCAACGCCGTGGACGTCGGCGTGAACTGGGGCTCGCAGCTGTCGCACCCGCTGCTGCCCAAGTCGGTCGTGCAGATGCTCAAGGAGAACGGCATCCTGAAAGTGAAGCTGTTCGACGCCGACCCGTGGCCCGTCGGCGCGCTCGTCGACTCCGGCATCGAGGTCATGCTCGGCATCCCCAACGACATGCTGGAGAAGATGAACAGCTACGGGAACGCCCAGGATTGGGTCAAGGAGAACGTCACCAGCTACGGCGACAAGCTCAAGATCACGTAGGGGCATATGCCGGCCGCTCGCCAATGTGTTCGTCCATGGCCGCAATCCCCGCGATGATCCTAATCGTGAGTCTGATCGATCGAGCAGGTATGTCGCCGTGGGGAACGAGCCGTTTCTCAAGGCGTACAACGGATCGTTCATGAAGACGACCTTCCCGGCGCTGAAGAACATCCAGAAGGCGCTGAACGAGGCCGGCGTCGGCGACAAGGTGAAGGCGACCGTCCCGCTGAACGCCGACGTGTACGTCTCGCCGGACAACAAGCCGTCCTCCGGCGCGTTCCGGCCGGACATCCAGGGCCTGATGACGGACATGGTGAAGTTCCTGCACGAGCACGGCTCGCCCTTCGTCGTCAACATCTACCCCTTCCTCAGCCTGTACCAGAGCGACGACTTCCCGTTCGAGTTCGCCTTCGTCGACGGCGGCAAGACCATCCAGGACAAGGGCGGCATCAGCTACTCCAACGTGTTCGACGCCAACTACGACACGCTGGTCACCGCGCTGAAGAAGGCCGGCGTCCCAAGCCTCAAGGTCGTCGTCGGCGAGGTCGGCTGGCCGACCGACGGCGACAAGAACGCCAACCTCAAGCTCGCGCGGCGCTACTACGACGGCCTCCTGAAGAAGCTCTCCAAGAAGGAAGGCACGCCGCTCCGGCCTGGCAAGATGGACGTCTACATGTTCGGCCTCTTCGACGAGGACATGAAGAGCATTCTCCCGGGCAACTTCGAGCGCCATTGGGGCATCTTCACCTACGACGGCAAGCCCAAGTTCCCGATGGACCTCTCCGGCCACGGCAACGACAAGCCGCTCGCCGGCGTGCCCGGCGTCGAGTACCTCCCGAAGCAGTGGTGCGTGTTCGACGACGGGGCCGAGGACAAGTCCAAGCTCCCCGGGAACATCCAGTACGCGTGCGCCAGCGGCGACTGCACGGCGCTCGGCTACGGGTGCTCCTGCAACGGCCTCGACGAGAAGAGCAACATCTCCTACGCCTTCAACATGTACTTCCAGATGCAGGACCAGGACGTGCGCGCCTGCGACTTCGACGGCCTCGCCAAGATCACCACCAAGAACGCCTCCGCGCGCGGCTGCGCGTTCCCGATCCAGATCATCAGCGCCGCCGCGCCGGCCGTCGCCGGCGTCGGCTTATCCGCGGCGGCGTTGCTGGCATTGTTGATGGTGCTGGTGTGAGTATACCGTGTGAGACGGGTGGGTGGGTGCGTGCATGGCGTACATGTATTGAGAGTGGGTCTATGCGTGAATTGAATTGTCCATTTTTCGCAGCGTTCAAATGTGTTGTGAAATTTGCAAATTCTTCACGCCGGATGCATCCTTAATTTTCTCTTGTAAAATTACGTTGTCCGTGTATATAATACTACCTCTGTTCTAAGATATATGACGTTGTTCACTTTTCACATAATATTTGACTATTTGTTTTATTCAAATAGTAATGAATATGTAGAAGTATAAGTTAAGATTATATTTTTATGATAAAATAAGTCATAACAAAATAAATAATATTTTTTAATTAGATGAATGGTTAACGTTATAAAAAAAGTCAACCACGTCATACATTTTTAAATGGAGGGAGTATATATCAAACTGAAAAATGTTTACCGGGTAAAAAAAGGGAAATTTTCATAGTAGTCTACATAGATAGGATAATCAATAGGTTTTTCATTTTCGTTTCTTTTTGTTCAATATATCCTATCTATGCATGAATTGAATTGTCCATTTTGCAGCGTTCAAATCTGTTGTGATTTTTTTTTGCAAATTCTGCTCGCCAGATGTGTCCTTTTCTTTTGAAATGGAATGCAGATAATACCCAATTAGACCTTTTTCGTATAATATCCATAAGAGAGGAGGAATGAAGGGGACTGAGGAGAAATAATTTCACACCACAATAGCTGTTGAATAAATCCCTTCCAAATATCCCTCAAAACCCTTATGGGAGAGATTAAACAAACATGGCCATAACTGATTAAATTTACATTAGCATGGCATTATCATGATGTAATTTGATGGAGGCTAATATTCTTTCAAAGAATGTTGATTTTTTTTCCCATCTCAAACATAGAGAATCCTAGCTAAAAGATTGAATTTGCTGCCAGTATGGAAAAATCATGATCAAGAAATGTTACATCACTGTAATATACATCTCCCCTGCTTCTCATTCAATGAGGAAGGTACAAATTTTGAAGCCTACAACTTCTAACCAAAAAACAGAGATTTTTTTTCCTTTTTAAACGAAAACGAAATTAACATACATGATGGAGAAAAAAATAGTAGATAAATTAATTTGACACATCTGAGTTAGCAGGTTAGCTAGGGAGGAAATGATGAATGAATCATCTGAGCGTCAAGATGCGGAGGTTGATGAGCACCGGGAGGATGAGGACGGCGATGAGGATGATGCCGGCGAGGACGGCGACACACGCCCACTTGCGGCTGCTCTTCTGGTGCTCCCGCGCCACCTCGAGCTCGACGGTGCCCCTGCGGACGAAGGAGCTGGCGTGCGCGACGTGGCTCTCGATGTCGTTGAGCTGGTGTCCCTGGGCCTCGACGAGCGCCGCCATGTCGAGGAACACCTGGTGCAGGTCGAGCAGGCTGCGCTCGATGTCCTTGACGGCGTCGTGCCGCTCCTGGATCTCCGAGATGGTGTCCATCACCTGCCCCCGCCCTTGCTCCTGGATCGCCTTCTGCAGGAACGACTCGCTCTCCCCCGACTCGATGAGCGAATCGATCGTGCTGTCCTCCGCCTTCTCCCCCGTCACCGTGTAGTACCTCCTCGCCACCGTCTCCTTGTACTCCGCCGCCATCCTCGTCCTCAGCCCCTGCGTGCATTCCATGTTCATCGCCGTCCTCCACAAGGATATGACATCCTCTCGTTGTTTGCATGTCACTCAGTTAGGGTCGGTTGACTTATACCTGGAAGTCGTCCATGATGTCCTTGAGCTTCTTGCCGAGGCCGGCGACGACGGAGGTGCGGGTGCGGTCGGTGGAGGAGCCGGGGCCGCAGCCGGGGACCTTGCGGGAGGTGGCGTTGTCTCTGTCGAGGGCCTCGAGCTTGCCCTTGACGGCCTTGGCGCGGCGGAGCACCTGCTCGACGTCGCCGTCCATGCGGGAGCGGAGGGCCTTCACGGCGCGGGCGTCGTGCGCCGTCTTCGTCTCCTCGTTCGTCGACTGCAGCCGCTTGTACAGCGCCTCCAGCCCCTTCATGTCCTCCTTCACCCCCTCCACGTCCTCGAAGAACCTGTCCAGGTTCACCACGCCCTCGCCGCCGGCCTCCATGTCGCTGCCGCCGACGCCGCTCGCCGGGCTCGCGTCGGCATACTTCTTGAACGAGCTCGACGAGAACAGGTCGTTCATCTCCGACGAACGCTTGTGGATCAGCAGCAGCAGCAGCGACGAGGCGAGCGGATGAGCTGAGGAGACGTACGATCGGTTGGACGGGGAGCTTGAAAGAATGGCAATGGGTGAGCTACCAAGAAAGGATATATGGAGTCCGTCCATGAAACTAGTAATTCGACATGAAGTGTAGGGCCTCTCCCTGCCTATTTGTGGCAACGCGCCATGCATTCGCTTCTTGGTCTCGCCACTTTCTTGCCCATCTCCTCTCCAATCATTTGTACGGCGTCAGGCGGTTCTTGTCTTTGTCTCGGGTTAGTCAGGCCGATTCACTCATTCACACACAGAATTCAAGCTGATTCACAAAACTGTTAATCCATGTTCAATAGCCAAATCCATCTGTGCTACGGCATGCAAGCCAGGGATATCTTTCACTGCCACTTTCATAAGAAACAAACTTACTATGTATCTAACGGTAGAACATGAACATC